>NC_086384.1:628928-1250357 GCF_036588685.1 Mytilus trossulus | reverse complement strand
GGGGGATTATTAATTTCCAGGAACGGTTTCTTTGAAGAACTCATACAAAATTTACATAAACTTATCAAGGGGCCAGTTTAAGTTATAGATAATGCATATTTTAAGGTTTTACTTGTCGTAGAACACACCAAGGGGTGTCAGGATTGATCAAATGAAAGACTGACCGGAGGGAGGTCTTCCTTCGAACAATCCTGACACCCCGAGGTGTGTTCTACGACAAGAAAAACCCTAAAATATGCATTATCTGACTTATATACCGTCAAAAAATATTAATTTTATAAAGATTTGTAAAATTTAGTATCCTATTTTACCGACAACACTAAAGTGGGATATTCCTTTCTAATGCGTTCAGGTTTTAATACGCCCTGCGGCTCATTTAAAATGTGAAATACAACTCACTAAATAGTTTAGATATAAACCTTTTAAAAATTGTTATCCATACACAATAAAAATATTACTGTAACTGCATGAAGAAAGACACAAATGTATTGTTACCATCCGATAACTGTGTATGACAAATACAAGACACATTGTAAGTTATTTATTGTACCACTTAGCTTATGGAAAAGGGGGAGGGTATCTTTTTCGATTTGTTATGTTATTTCTATCGCGAAAAAGTGGTTATTTTTTTTTAACAATTTTACTTGAATCGAATGAAAAATTCAAAAAGATTGTCTTTTGAAAAGCAATACATTTAATTAAAAGATAATTAGGATATAATTATATACTCTCCGCACCCGACCCTTTCGTGAGTTACGTGTATGTTATTCAATAGAATATAAGATTATCTTATTAGTTGATCATTTGATTAAGTAAAAGGTATACACAAATTTAAAAAAAGTTAAGAACTGACACGAAGACGAATATAAATACATGTAGGTCTCAGTATGATTTCCTATTCAGTGTGTATCGTTCTGACATGCATGAACTATTTGCCACTGGACGTTAAGCAAGCAACCAAAAATCGGTCAACCTATTAAGTTTGACTCAAGAAGATTTTCAAAATCTTATACACGAATATGTTAAATCCGGATTTATTTTATGAAAGTCTACAATAAAATTCATCTGACATATATGATAATGTTTCATTATTGTAGCGATAAATCAACAAAACTTCACGTTATTTGTTTCTAACATTAAAATGCAGGACTACAATGACGGTTTCTTTTACACCTATCATCGATTGATCTTTAAAAAAATTAATTTCAAAATCGGCAACAAAAAACTATTAGACGAATAAAGTTTTGAAGTAAATCATAGACTGCATGTTTATCAAGGAAAATAATGACCTTACACAGGTCATTATTTTATGCCTTGGAGCATATACCATTGAAACATGGTATCGTCCGGGTTGATTCTGAAAAAGAATGACCTGACGTTCTGAAAGAAAATAACTCCATATAGGTATTTAAAAAGTTTTTAAAAAAATATGCTGAATTTGATTGAATAATGAACAAGACGTTATTAACAAGGCCTCATAGACTTCTCAGCCTTTTTAAAATTACAAAAGTATTGCAATTGACTTTTGTTGATTATAAAAGTCGCTAAACTTAATGCAATAAAGCGTAATCTTCACCATAGAATTTGAGATAACATATGAGAAGATGGTTTTTATAGTATGCTTTCAGTTAAGAAAAGATACAATGGGGTTACCGGACCCGTTTTCTGCTAAATTATGAAATAGGTAAATTGCTAACACATTCTATTGTAAAAGTACCTTAATCTAAATCATCTGCTCTTGCATTTGAGTTGCCTCCCCTTGTGTGGCAAAGTTGGAAAAAATGATCAAACAACAGTGTTCTGTGTTTTTCTTAAAATAAAACCATAAATATGATGAAACATGTCATTTCTTATTTCGAAGTTGAAATTCTTACACATGAATAACCTACTACTCTAAAAATTTGCACATTCTAACTTAGATCTATACCTTGTTTTCTGGTATTTCTAAATCCAAAATGGAGGAAGACACCCTACCTATCTACCTATTTTATTTAATTTCAATAAGTATTTGAATCAATCATTTGACATTAAGATAGAATAAGTATGTTTGTTCCTACTTTGGTATGTTTTGTTATAGATGTTATTTTGTCATCAGTGAAGCTATCCTTAAAATCTTAAGACCACGTGATAACTCTTATGTTGTCCTTGACTTGTTGTGTACGCATTTCCAACAACGTATAAATACAAGATACATTTGTAACCGACTGATACTGAAGTGTTATAGACCTATACTGTGAATATAATAATGTGCAATAAATCAAATCTTAGTAATAAATACCCCCAACAATAGTTTATTAATATTTTGGACGATTTCTCATACAGTACAATGTTCCCGTTTTTGCTTGTAAGTATTGATAATATCGGAATTTTCAAATATTCTTAAGTATTTATTAAAATGGGGAATATGATATTTTTATTTTTCTGAAATAAAAGTATCACCGTGATTAAATTTACTCAAATAGTCTGTTTTAAGGATTTTTGTTTTAATGTGAATAATTAGTTATAAAAGGTACCAGGATTATAATTTAGTACGCCAGACGCGCGGTTCGTCTACCATGTCTACAAAAGACTCATCAGTGACGCTCATATCAAAATAGTTGTAAAGCCAAACAAGTACAAAGTTGAAGAGCATTGGGGATCCAAAATTCTTAAAAGTTGTGCCAAATACGGCTTAGGTAATCTATTCCTGGGATAAGAACATCCTGAGTTTTTCGATTAATTCAAAGCTTTGTATACAAGAGATTTATAAAAATGACCACATAATTGATATTCATGTCAACACCGAAGTGCTGACTACTTGGCTGGTGAATAACTCAGGTTAATGTTTACCTTTTTAGTTGACTTACGAGTCTTGAATGTGACATTGTCCCAATGATATTATCCGCATCCTTTAACAAAGAATCCAAACAACGAAGTCATAAAGTGCCTAAATCAATTAAAAATAGTTTGTTCAAACCATCAGTTTGGTACCAAACACAAAGACAGAAATTAGACATGTAGTACCGATATAAGAGTACTCACAGTATAACAGTTTAATTATGACTATTTCAAAAAAAAAATATTTAAAAACTAAGATTTTGTGCAGATAAGTCATAGGTAAAACTATCGGTTTTCGTTTGTAGCCCTTATTTGTTTTCTCTCAAGGGATTTAAGACTTTTGATCACCGGTACACTACTATTGCCTTTATATATAACACACTCTATTTGTCCCCTTGATATTATTCGAATCTTTTTACAACGAAACCATTAACGAGTTCATAAACTATCTACATGAATTAATAAACAGCTGCGCCAAGAGCGCATCATACGCCCGATGTCTTGTGTGGAAGTTTTATGCAATAATCATAAATAGTTTCTGAGAAAGTTTTAAGCAGTAACCATATATTGTTTTTGAGACACGGCGGGACATGTGAAACCCCCCATCCTGTTTTTCTTTTTTTTTTTTTAAACTAAATATCACTAAAATAAAATTTTGAATAAAAACCAAAAAGTATACAGATCTTTAGATTAATATAAAAAAGAAGTGTGTAAAGTTTTAAGCAATAATCATAAATTATTTTTGAGATACGGCGCGACATGTAAAACAAACCCTCCCCTGTTTAACAAAATACTCAATAACTCAAAAATTAAATTTTGAATCATCACCAAAAAGTATACAGATCTTTCGATTAATATAACAAAGAAGTGTGTAATGTTTTAAGCAATAATCATAAATTGTTTTTGAGATACGGCACAACATATAAAAAAACTTCCCCCTTTTTTACAAAATACTCAATAACTCAAAAACGAAAATTTTAATCATCACCAAAAATTATACAGATCTTAACATAGATATAACAAAGAAGTGTGAAAGGTTTTAAGCAAATATCATAAATTGTTTTTGAGATACGACACAATATGTAAAATAAAACCTCCCCCTTTTTTTACAAAATACTGAATAACTCAAAAACGAAATTTTGAATCATCATCAAAAAGTAAACAGATCTTTTGATTAATATTACAAAGACATGTGTAAAGTTTTAAGCAGTATTCATAAATTGTTTTTGAGATATGGCGCGACATGTAAAAAAAACTCCCCCTTTTTTTTTTACAAAATACTCAATAACTCAAAAAAAAATTTTGAATCATCACCAAAAAGTATACAGATATTAAGATTAATATAACTAAGAAACGTTTAAAGTTTTAAGCCATAATTGAGAATATTTTTTGAGATACGGTGCGACATGTGGAAAAAAAACACACCCCTGTTTTAGTTACAAAGTGCCGCAACTCAAAAAGTTTTATTCGTATTTTCACCAAAATGTATACAGATCATTTGACCATCATAAGAAACAACTATATTAAGTTTTATGAAATTTGGATGTCATTCTCAAGTTACGGTGCGACATGTTTACGCCGGACAGACAGAAGGACGGACACCGGACATTTTTATACCATAATACGTCCGGTCAAAATTTTGACGGGCGTATAAAAATGGCTTGTTTGAACCATCATATTGGTACCTAGCACAAAACCAACTAACAAGAAAAATAAGACATGTAATACCGATACATAAGAGTACTCATAGTTTAATTAAAGCTCTAAAAAAATAGATAAAAGTTATATGCGGATGAGTCATAGATAAACTTCGGCTGTTGTCTGCTCTATGGTCGGGTTGGTGTTGCTTTGACACATTACCCATTTCCTTTTTCAATTGTATTATTGGTTTTGGTTTGTAACTAGGATTTGTTTTTTTCTCAATGGATTTATGACTTTTGATCACGAGATACTACTGTTGCCTTTATGCATGTTATATTTAACACAATGTTCTTGTCCAATTAATAAACAATGAAGATTTTATAGGTCTTTCGTCGCAATACCCTGATTCTCTCCTTTTTCATTTTTGAACGTGCAAAAACACATTTGCTTTATAAAAGAAATTATTTAGCAAATTCACAATTCAACCGATCACTGGTGTCAAAATATTAGAACTTATACAAATGCATTTTTTATATAGACTCTAAGTTTTTCTCTTACTATACAAATGGTTACGTCATACAAATTCCGTTTGTTTTGTTTTGTACTGTATTCAATAATAAATGCATCTTACAAATAAACCATCAACGAACCTTTATTTATTTAAGACGTTTATTAACTGACATAAATTCAAGTTTATGAATGTAAATAATATCACACTTTAATGTTTGGACTAGACTTTAAATACACGAGTTAATTTATTTTCAAACCGAAAAAGTAAACGCGTAATAGATAAAATGTTCTTTAATATTCAATACATAATAAAATATATGTCGATTTTCAAGTTAACACAAAAAGATTTGAGAATACCTTGTACTTGACATTAAACCTGTGTTACATGTATAAGGACGAAACATGAACATGATTTAGAATTTGTTAATAGGTTCACATTTGATATGGCATGCGGTGTCAGCAATGATCGACTGTACCTTTATCTGGTTAGTTTTGTCTTTCTATCAAAATTAGTTTTTTTTTTCTTTCTGTCATAGCGTATGCTGTGAGATTTCTGCGAGGTGTATTATTATATAATGTTCTGGGAAAACTCGTGCAGAGCTATGTACTATATACGCTTTATATTAGGAAATTTTATTTAATGTTCTAAAAAAGAATCGATTTATGATTTTCGAACAGCGTATACTACTGTTGTTTTTATCAGAAAATTGTAAATTTATTGCGTCCGACGCGCTTTTATGTATGTACCTTATGTATAGGAATAGTAAAAACAAAAACTTCTAAGGATTTATTCATACCTCAGGAGCTTTAAGACAAAAGGTCAACATCGTAATTCAAATGACTGCTTTTATTCTAGCGCCACTGAAGAGACTTGTGGAGGAAAAGCGCACAAAGCGCACTAGAATTATTTAATAGGTATCTGTTTTATAATTGTAGATTTTACTGTTGTCTGCAACTTTCGGAAACCCCGTAACAAAAACAGTTGAAGGTATGTTAATATCTAAATCAGGTCCCAATACAGTACAATATTTTTCTATCAATATATTCGCATTTATTTGATTTAACTTTTTACCGCAAACGTACTCTATGAAAAATAATTCATAATCTTGTAGTATGGCGTTACTGCAGAATAAATGCTTCACATTTATTTTATTTAACTTTCATCGCAAACTTCCTTTGTGAAAAATAATTCACGAGCTTGTAGTATGATGTTACTGGAGAGAAAACGCGTTTTGTGAATCCATTCTCTAGTAAACTTATGTCTGATGAAGTTTTAGTTATACAATTTCTTCAGACAAACAAACCAACAATATTCAAAAATTAATGCTTCACGATAATTGTGAATGAATTAGAAGTAGAATAGTTTATCGATGATTAAATCTCACAGATCCTTCTAGAATATACAATAAAAAAGAAAAACAGACAATAACATGTGAATCATAATGGAGGCAGACCAGATGCTTCGACAGGTCAGTGTCAGTGTCTCCTGCTCCCTACACATCACTCGCCATGCTTATGCCATTCTAAGTCGAAAATTTAAAACTTATTTATATGGAATTTTTAAAGAAACGGCATCCTAACTTTTTACTGTTTAGATGCGAATTATTGGAGAAATCAAGCTCAAGATGATTTAAATCAACGACTTTCTTATCTACGGAACACAAACGCTGCCAAAAATGTGATAATGTTCTTGGGAGATGGTATGGGAATATCTACTGTTACGGCTGCACGGATTTACAAAGGACAGTTGAATGGACAGACAGGAGAGGAAGCGGAAATGACGTTTGAAAAATTCCCATACACAGGGTTCATAAAGGTAGGAACCATTTCTCTTAACATCACATCTTATCTCACGTGATCTCAATTCAAAAATGTATTTTAAATCATAAAGTTACATGTAAATAAAGACAGTAGTTGTAGTTCCAGCAACGCCTGCATACGGAGTATCTATCTCCCAATTGATACGATATTCCCGGGCTTGTATTTCTTATCATGATTTTCTTGATAGAGGGTTGCTTCTCACAAAGAAGCTATTAAACCAAGAGTTCCAAATGGTGAAGTTAAAATCATCTTTTCGTGAATTTTATGGACGCCTTAACGAGCTGGTTGACCGTTATGGAATAACCGTTTCACAAATGATATCGGATATGTTCCTTACGTCGTAACTGCAATAATCGTCCCTTTCATGAAAGTGACCTACCGAATTATACTATTTACCGTATTTGTTATCAAATTAGCAACACGACTGGTGCCACATGTTGATCAGGATCTGCTCACCCTTCATGAGCACCTGAGATAGTTTTTGGTAGTGTTCGTGTTGCTCATTCTGTAGTGTTCTATGTTGTTTCATGTGTACTATAGTTTGGGTGGGTTTTTTTTTCGTTTTTAGCCATGACGTTGTCAGTTTAATTTCGATTTATGATTTGACTGTCCCTCTGGTATCTTTTGTCTCTCTTTTATCAATGTTCAAAGTCCATTAAGCGATTCAAAAGACAAATAAAGAACAACAAGCTAAATTGAGGGAAGCGCATGAACCTCAAAAGGCGCGAACACTAACTGATCTACAGGGCAAGTATATCCCATTAGGGAATGACCATTTAACTCCAAAAGGGGGGGGCTTCTTCCTGAACAGTGTTCGGATCACCAGTTAAACGAAGAAGAAAAAGATTGCGGTCAATTAAATGACAAAAAAAATAGTTTTGATTGATGGTGTCGAAAAACGAAAGAAAATCTGACTCAGACAAAAAAAAACATACCACCCATTTTGTAGTTTAATAGTTGCTCCCTTTCACTCGGTCAAAATATAACAATACGGAATCATTTTGTGTCCGGAATCGGTTATAATTGGGAAAATTACAGATCAGATGACTATATGTAATAAGTAAGATACAAAAAATTACCAAACTCCGAGGAAAATTCAAATCGAAAGTCCGTAATCAAATGCAAAAATATGATGCTCAAAAACATCTCAATTGTCAAAAAATGTAAAGAATAATTTATATAGTTTGACGATGTTTATCATCTGCTTTAAATCGTTCCCGTCATGCTGATAAAACTGAAATACAGGTTACAATGTTGTTGTATTCTTGGTTTGTACAGACGTATAATACAGACCAACAGGTACCAGATTCTGCTGGAACTGCCACAGCATTCCTCTGTGGTGTTAAATCAAAGGCCGGTACAGTAGGAGTAGACGATAATGTTCAATATTCCAACTGTTCGACAGTTCAAGGAGCGGAAGTGACGTCGATCTTAGACTGGTCTCTGGCTGAAGGAAAATCAGTTGGATTAGTTACTACCACAAGAGTTACCCATGCGACTCCTGCAGCTGCATATGCACACGCACCAAGGCGTTCCTGGGAAGGGGATACCAGCCTAGATAGCACACAAAAAGGTTGCACTGATATTGCTCATCAGTTGATAAAGGACAATCCAGATATTCAGGTTAAAGATTTGAATTTCATTGTATTTAATAGATGTTCATTTATCGTTGTTTTGAAAATAAGATTTATTAGACTTCATTCCCATACGTATCAATACATGTTCAAGATATAGAAAAGAAAAACAGCAAGCTGTTAAAAATAGTTGATGAAAAGGTTTGAAAATTCCATTGTGAAACTGAAAAAAAAGGGAATGAAAAATACTGTTATCTAAATGTAGTTTATGTTTATTGTAACAATCGAGCAGTTCTTCTCAAATGCAAATTTAATTGGCACATTAACACAGAACCTACAGAAAAGTTTTGAAAAGCAGCATGTTACCGAAGATAATTCTAACATCGATTTACACGTAATCGCGTGTTCATAATATTACATTCTCTGTGGTTGTCATCGTAATGTAATTGGTTATTTGCCGAATCAAGTGTTAGTAGCATATCTTTTATTGTTTTTGATTTCATTAAATTACATTTGTTAATGTCATTTGGTTGCTATCCTATTGACATACATGCCTCAAATCTCAGTATGCTATTCATGTTCATACGAATGTTATTTATCTTCATTTTCAAAGTACAATTAAAAGATCTTTAAACAATTTACAAGTCATTCACATTTAAAACATCTTCTTCTTCTTATCAATTACCACCCCTGCAAAATTAAACATGATATGTTCTTTCTGCTTCCTGTGACTCTTTTGAACTTTCATTCTTAAAGGTCATATTGATAACATAACGTCTGTTATTCGGTTTATCGAGAAAAATAATCGTAAATGGATATCTAACGGCATCTCGACCGGATCGTTAATGTAATTTATCGTTATTTCTTCAAAATCTGTGAAAATCTCCTGTGTTTTCACTGATGAATGTTATGTTGACGAAACACGCGTATGGCGTATATACAAAATTTAGCCCTGGTGTCTAAGATGAGTTTATCATGTTTATTCAGAACGTCGAACATATTCGGAAAAAAAGTATGTCTTTCAACTCACTAATACTGTAAAGAAAATATGCAGTACTTTATGAGAAAACACAGAAGGCGCAACACAAATTTATGTAATACAAGTATATAAGTTTTGAATTGTTTTACATTGTCTTATCGGGGCCTTTTATAGCTGACTATATGCGGTATGAGCTTTGTTCATTGTTGAAGGCCTTATGGTGACCTATAATTGTTAATGTTTGTGTCATTTTGGTCTTTTGTGGATAGTTGTTTCATTGGCAATCATACCATATCTTCTTTTTTATACATAAGTGTATAAAATTGGAAACTGTATGCCCCTTATTTCAGTCTTTGTGAAATATCTTATTATGCTAGCACAAATTGACTTTAAGACCCATTTGAATCATTAAAATAAAATGACATGTTCATATAAATAAAATTTGATAAGTCATCCGAATTATGAAAACAATTTTTTTTTGTTTACATATAAAATTATTATAAATTAAGGAATGTATCTCCCTCATGCAAAGCTCTGATTCCTTTCACGAATTTGGCTATACTTTTTGGACCTTTTGGATTTATAGCTCTTCATCTTTTATATAAGCTTTAAATTTCAAATATTTTGGCCACGAGCATCACTGAAGAGACATGTATTGTCGAAATGCGCATCTGGTGCAAGAAAATTGGTACCGTTAATTTTATTAAAATGTCGAGGAGGCATATGTCTTTTGTTGTTTTGTAAAAATGGTGTACTCTTAAATCTTGATTTGTCCAGAAACTGATAATAATGATAAACCATTTTGACAGACAGTTCTATTTTTTGGGTAAATTTAATGAATCATTCATTAAATCGATTGTAAGTTTCATTCACGATGCTGTATCAAAGCTTTCACGATTTAATCGCACTTTACTTGACCACCGTAAGGGTAACTCCTTCACGATCATGTTTCCCGATATACCGAATGACATCCGTGATCATCGTTTTAGGTAATATTGGGTGGTGGAAGGCGCTTCTTTCTATCAAAAAATGAAACAGACCCCGAATCAGGAACTGATTTCACCAGCTACCAAAGACGGGATACCAGTCTTGTGCAGGTAAGCATTGAATACTTTTTAAATTTTAATTTTGAATATAATGATACGGTTATTCATATACTTTATTGAGGTCTTGGAACAAAGAAATGTTTCTCCACTAAATATTTGCAATTTTTAAGTGGGAATACCAATTTTTAAGACTTTCACTCAATCATTATGACCTCAAATATCTAGTAACATGAGTAAATAACAATCATTTTCAAATTTCTAACGACAAAAACTCTCCATTTTGATGAACAACATGCAACAAGAACAGAAAAAAGTTTTCGTTAAATTGGATCAAGAGAAACATTCAATATATATCTCAATTGATGATCTTCGGTCCCAACAGGGTAAGTTTCACAAGCACTGGTTCTGAAAAAAAATCACTTGTTTTATTTATTCTTATTTATAAGATATACATATAATGCTTCTATTGAACCCATTTAACGTATATTCGATATTTGACTGTGTTATATTTTCTTCATGTTTTACATGTCAATGTCTTTATATAAGTAAAATTTCAATAAAATGTAAAAACGATTCATTATGTAAAAGAGGGACGAACGATACCAGAGGGACAGTCAAACTCATAAATCGAAAATATACTGACAACGTCATGGCTAAAAATGAAAATGAAAAAACAGACAAACAATAGTACACATGACACAACATAGAAAACTTAAGAATAAACAACACGAACCCCACCAAAAACTAGGGGTGATCTCAGGTGCTCAGGTAAAGAATGTGAGCAAAACGTTTTTGTGAGTAGGGGATAAACATATAGGTAGTTGCTAATACTTAAATCACTCAATGTAAGAAAATCTTGCTAGTTAAAGCATCAAACACCAATTGCTTGTGTCTTTAATCATTGTCGGTTAGGTTCGTTTAAGTATGTTCTAGCATATGGAGTAAATGTGTCTCAATTGATATGTTACTCTAGAGCTAGCTCAAAGTACGTTGGTTTTGTTGAACGAGGAATACCGCTTTCTCAAAAATTGCTAAGACAGGGCTACGAATCAATCAAATCAAGGTCATCACTCAAGAAATTTTACGGTCGCCATCATGAGCTGGTTGGCCATTAAGACAAAAGTGTGTCAGAAACCATATCTGACATTCTTCCTCAGTCATAATAATTTTCCATCATTACTGAACTGAACAAAGAAATAACACGACTGGTGCCGTATACGGTGCAGGAAATGCTTACCCTTCCGGAGCACCTGATTTCACTCCCGGTTTTTAGTTGAGTTCGCGTTGTTTCGTATTTATTATTTCTAACTGTTGATGTAAATGTCCTTTGGTTTTGTGAGTCTTTGTTTACTCCTTGGTTTTGATTGTTATTGTGAATAAAATCTATGAATATATAGGATACATGTAATAACAATATATGACTAAGTAATCTTATTTAGAGGCAACAAATGTCCCTCGTCAATCATTGATACAGGTTTTGTTTGGTTATTGACAAAGCGATTACAATTGCCTTGACTTTGTATTAAGTTCTTAAGTATTTTTTATTCGAGATACATACATATGTTATTTTCAGGAATGGATACAAGATAAACAAAAGAGAAATAAAACCCATGTATACGCTTGGAATAAAGAGGAGTTCGATGCTATTAATCCAGATAATACAGACTTTGTCTTGGGTATGTTTCATTTTATCAATAAAAAGTAAAATCACAAAAATACTGAACTCAGAGGAAAATCAATTCGGAAAGTCCATAATCTCATGGCAAAATCAAATAACAAAATGCATCAAAAACGAGTGAACAAGAATTGTCATATTCCTGACTTGGTACAGGCATTTTCAAATGTAGAAAATGATGGACTCAACCTGGTTCTAAAGCGCTAAATTTTGTTTTGAAGGTACTTTGTGACCTGTTAACTCTGCATTTGACTCAAAAAGGAAGTTGACTCTTTGATGTCTTTGTGTAACTGTTGTCATAGGAATGCTGTCTCATTGACACTATTGATTGCGTGCTAATATGTTTGTTTTTGTGATCTATTTTACCGTCATAAGATCGAACATCTATCCTTCAAAGACAAAAGGAAAAATATGTTTACACTTGTCTTATAGTATAGAAATAAAGACACTAAACAATAGATAAGTGAAAATGTAATATATCCTGGATCCACCTCTGGTATAGTTTATTTCATTAGCAATATTTTACAATTTTACATTTTACATAATCGTCAGAATGCATAAAGGCATTAATTGGAATTCACAGTCATCCTTATATCTATAGGTTTACATGAATCTGTTACACTACTGTGTCATGTTAGAGCGAAGATTGGTGCCTGTTGAAACGTTTAAACCCACATTTTTTGTTGGCACAAATTCTTAGTCAGGAACCTGTTGTTCAGTAGTTGTCGTTTGTTGATATGGTTTATATGTTTCCTCGTTTCTCGTTTTGTATGTTTAAGTTTTAATTACCTGTTTGAATGTGTTCACACTAGTCATTCTGATGTCCTCTACACTTGCTGTTCAATGTGAGCCAATGCTTCGTATTGAAGGCCATAAACTAATGATTGTTTACCTTTTACAAAGTGTGTCTTAAATAGAAAGTTTTCTCATTGTCACTCTTACCACATCTCATTTCTATCTTATTGTGTTGATAAGACAATAACAATCAACACCAAGGAGTAAACAAATACTCATAAAAACCAAAGGACAACATCAACAGTTATGAATAATAATTAAGAACTAATTCCATTATCCTCTTTTTTTATTTGTTTCAATATATACAATTGTAAATTATCTTTATTTTTTATCAACAAACCGAATTAAATTGGTATGCACACGGTAACTAATACATAATGTATAATTATGTAGAGATATAAAAAAAAACGTTTTACGAAACAACCTTATAAAATAAGATTAATAATTCGACAATGACAATTTCACAATAAAATTATAACTATAAATATTTTGCATATATTATATTTGTAAAGGTCTGTTTGAACCATCCCATATGCAATATGAGCATTTCCGAGATAAAACTTCCAATGGAGAACCATCTTTACAAGAGATGACAGTAAAAGCTCTAGAGATTCTTAGGAGAAACACAAATGGATATTTTCTACTAGTTGAAGGTATGTTGTAAAGACGTAATAAGTTCCCCTGTTATTTTCTGGTCTTTACTTTCAGACTATCGACATTTTGTAAATTCTAAAGAACTTCAAATATTTAAAAATTTTAATGTCAATTGTTTAGATTTTTAAAGTTTTACAACTACTGTATAGAAAGTTAAAATAAAAAAGACAATTTCAATTTAAACAAATGAACGTTTGCATTCAATTAGCATAACTTTTAACAAACCGTTCATATGGTGCTTTTTTTTTATGATTTTTCATTATAATAACCAAAAACGGATTCATATTATGATACAATGCTTTTAATTGAAAGATAACTTCGATAGATATTTTGTTTCAACTAAAATATTCAATTTTTCACTCTACAATTTCAACATAAATCTTATATTTTACGCGTCTGGCGTACTAAATTATAATCTTGGTACCTTTTGTAACTATTTACACCACTAGGTCGTTGCCACTGCTGGTGGACGTTTCGTGCAAGAGGTTATCACCAGCCCAGTAGTCATCACTTCGGTGTTGACATGAATATCAATTATATGGTCTTTTTTTTTAATTTTCTGCTTACAAAACTTTGATTCTTTGAAAAACCTAAGTAACTCCACCTAGGAATAAATAACCTTACCCGTATTTGGCAAAAAGTTTTGGAATTTGGGATCCTCAATGCTCTTCAACTTTGTAATTGTTTGGCTTTATTAATATTTTGATATGACCGTCACTGATGAGTCTTATGTAGACGAAACGCGCGTCTGGTGTTCTAAATTATAATCCTGGTACCTTTGATAACTAATTATATATTAGGCACGCAAAATGTTTCAATTTTTAATAACGTACATAACCGAAGAAGTTTCTGCAAGAAAAGCATTTCAGTCCTATGAATTGTTGGTTTTCAGGTGGGCGAATAGATCATGGTCATCATGGAACTCGTGGTCGGTTGGCTTTGGAAGAAACTGTAATGTTTGATAAGGCTGTGTCGTCGGCTATTGATATGACGTCAGAACGGGACACATTGGTAGTGGTGACTGCTGACCATTCACATGTATTTGCCATGGGAGGTTATCCAACACGAGGAAATGATATACTTGGTATAATAGCGCGTCGATAAAGTGTACATAAAGTCGATTAGAGTTGTCCCTCTTGGTTTGTGAGTAAAAAAAATCCATAGCTCTTCTCAAAAGGAGGGTATACACTGGTTTACTTGTGTCCGTCTTGATGAACGTCTTATCTTGTATCAACTGATCGTTATACTTTAACCTGTGTCCATCTTGTCGTGATTTTACTGTTCGGTACACATTTCCGTCCCATTTTCTTGTAAGAATTGCTTCTCCTGTATGAGGTTGCTGATAATCAATATTTTCAATGTGCCTCAGATTCAAAACCTATATTCCGTTGTAAGGGTTTTAAAATAAATTGTGTAAGGTAGGTAAAGGCAACAATAGTATACCGGTGTTAAATAACAAAAATACAAAACACTAAGGAAAATTCAAAACAGAAAGTCCGTAATCAAACTTCAAATTCAAAAGCTCAAACACATCAAAGGAATTGATAATAACTGCCATATTCCTAACTTGGTACAGACATTTTCATACTGGTTTTATAGTTAGCTAAACCTCTCACTTGTATGACAAGTCGCATTAAGTTCCATGATATTGACAATTACGTGTGAACAAAACATAATACTAGTAGGTAAAAATATCAAAAACTTGGGTACAGCAGTCATCATTGATTTATAATCTTAATATTTATAAAAACAAACAAATATGTAACACAGACGGGATGTATAAGTACAGAGCAACGTCTGATATGTAACAAAGAAACACAAGGCACATATATATTGAAAAAAAAATTAAAATCAACAATACAAAAATTAACCATAGCACAATAACACAATGATAGGAAGTATAAGTACAGAGCCACGTCAAATGGATATAGGCAGAAACAGTCTTAACAGTAAAAATAATATTCATACAAAAGTGATAACTCGATTGAGAAAAAAACGGGCTACAGACTAAAACAGAGTTTAACGCTAACATCCATAGAAATAAACTATTTGATAAAACTGCAGTATTTTTGAATTTTGACAGGACATTAATTTTAGCAAAAACAAATGGGGAGTTGATAGAACGACATCTTGGTCATTTTAAATTAATGTTTACAGGTCTGGTGGAAAACGACTTGGCCGACGACGGCATGCCATATACATCTCTTGTATATGGAAATGGCAGGGTTCAAAGGGAAAATCTAACAGGAGTGAATACAAGTAAGTTCAATAATACAAAGTGGATTTGTTACATTTGGTGGAATGAAAGTAAATAAAAAAGGGAAATAATAAACAATGAGAAATTTGATAAGAAAATGGAGGTACGATTGTTTAAACTAAAAGAGGGGCGAAAGATACAAAACAAGTAAAATCTATAAAAAAAACTGAACTCCGAGGAAATTTCAAAACGGAAAGTCCCTAATCAAATGGCAAAATCAAATGATAAAACACATCAAACGAATGGACAACAATTGTCATATTCCTGACTTGGTACAGGACAGTCAAACTAAAATTTTACTCATTAAAACAAAGCAATCTGAAGAATTTAGAGTTGTTCCTTAATGTTAAGCATGAAATGGTTGGCGGATGAGTATTGGACAGGCGCCGATGATAAAGGTCTTCATATTGCTCTCATCAATTTAATCCAAAAAACTACATAACATTTGCACAGGTTTGAATGGGTTTCTTTGCTTTATATCAAATACGCTACAACCATGCACCGAGGAACACAGCTGCATAACAATTTCAACAAATTGTCAATTATATCTGGCAAAGAAATCTAACAATAGTGTCATAATATGCCCGATATTCTTACGGAGAAATACATGAACGATACAAACAGGACATATCAAGGCATATTTGACGTAATGATATGATGATAAAAGGGGGTTTTAAAAGTAAAGATTCTGTGCAAGATCAAATATATTTGTAGCAACTTAAAAGGGAAATAAATCTGTCCATGCTATGTCACACATAATTTTTCATATACTGTATTATCAAACCTAGTGTTTTGTAATGGGAATGTTTAAACTTTCCGAAAAAAGTTCAATCTTCACTGCATCCTTCGGGAAGCCAGCTGAAATTTTGAAAACTGTAAATGGAAATAGTTGTTTAGTTTATATTACACGGATCCTACTTTCACATATATAAACATACAGTATCTTTGAAATTTACACTCGTTAGTAGCTTGTAGAGCTAGACATTGTTTTCAAGTTAACTATAATTATTAATTTCAGGAGATATCGACTACAGACAGACCAGTGCTGTGTATATGTCTTCAGAAACCCATGCCGGTGAGGACATTCCCATTTATGCCAGAGGTCCAATGGCTCACTTGTTGACTGGTACACACGAGCAGAGTTATATTCCTCATGTTATGGCGTATGCCTCATGTGTGGGACAAAATAAAGACCACTGTAAACGGACTTTAACATCGGATTCGATAAATCTGAGGCATAGCATTACACTATTGTTTACTCTTTCTATGCTTATAATATCGATTGTTTAATTCAAAGCATTGTCTGTGCCAATTACGTAAAAGTGAATAACAATTTTATATATATATTCAGTTTTTTATCATACAAATAAAAACTTTTTAATACAATGCAATTGAAATTATTTGTAATTGAGTAAAACAGCATATTGTCTTTGATATCATCTGTAAACTATATATTTTGGAATATAAATATGCTTTAATGTAAAGTTATTGTTTAGGACTTATTATAGATATGTGTGTTGAAATATTAGTTCCCACACGAGATTAATTATGTTTCAGAACTGATCCAATATATGTCCTCCGTAAACTATCTTTGTTGGAATATGAGAGAGTTCTCATGGATATTTATTTTCTTTGACGAATTATAGATACATTTTTTAATAGAATACCGGTGCTTTCATTAGTCATAAATAGATTGACTGAAACAAATCCTGGTCACAAGCCAAAACTGAGGGAAACACGTCAACTCTAAGAATAAAACAAAAGAACAGTAGAAATACTGACCTGCTACAAAAAAATACACCGCTTACATTCATAGAACGAACTATTTGATATCATCTGCCAATTTCTTGACTTGGTAAAGGACATTTTAAGAAAAAATATTGGGTTGAACGTGGTTTTATGGCTAGTCAAACTTGCTGCTTATATGGCAAGGTTAAAAATGCCGAAAAAATGACAGCATAACGTGACTTGAATACAATTCAAATAAATGCATAACACTCAGGACAATGGAATACACAAATAAACGACATTGTAAACCACAGAATAACAACGAACACCTAAAATAAAGGAGTAGATTCAGTAAGACCCCATTTTGGCCCCAAAATATGGCAGTTTTGCAAAATTGTGAAAATGTAATCCTTGAGCTATTTATTGGAAAGTAAAATGCTTTTGCTACACAAATATGGTCTGTTTTTTACAAAACAATGCACATATATCGAGAACTAACATCATTAAGTCATGCTAAATTACTGAAATCTTCACAATTTTAGCATTTTAGTTAAATTTTATACGGTTTTCGTGTAAAACGAAAGTGGCCGCATTCGTGTTCATTCATAATATTGAAATGTAAGTTGTATTTAATGATAATACAGGATATACATAAAGGTTGAGGATGAACACGGATGCGGCCACTTTCATCTTTGACAAAAACCATCTGAAAAGTGACAATTTTTTGAATATTTGATAGATTTTTCATATTTTTGGTTGAATCGGAGGGTTTGTCTGGCGTACTAAATTTTAATCCTGGTACCTTTGATAACTATTTAATGACTTAATCAGCTAAAATCAATCACATATACTAATTGAATCAATTGAAATAGACGCTTAGGTGTTTAAACAGTGTTAGATGAACATAAAATTTTAGGCCAAATAGTTATCAAAAGTACCAGGATTATAATTTTATACGCCAGACGCGCGTAACCGGACCTCACTGGACCTACTCCTTTACAACAGTTCACAATTACAAAAAAAATATAATATAGGTATGCGCTCGGTGAATACTATCTGCACCTGAGTTTCAGAGAACATTCAGGTATAATTATAGTCTAGGACTATAATAATCTTTTCTTTTTCTCTTTTATTATTTAATTATTACTTTTACTATTTAGTATATTTCTAGTAATACCCATTTGACGTGTCTCGGTACATATATATCTCCTCACTGTGTTATTGTGCTAAGGTAAATTTGTGTATTCTTGTCTTTCATTTTTGATTATGTACTTGGCCTATATGCCTTGTTGGTTTTCTTTGCTGACATATGAGTGTGTTTAGTAGTGATTACGATTATAACTCAATGTTGACTGATGTATCCTTGTTTTCGACATTTAAACATATGTCTGTTTGTTTTGTTCACTCATCATTGTCAATATAATTGGTTTTATATCGCTGTCTTATAAGCTGAGAGGTTTAGCTAGCTATGAAACCAGGTTTGATCTTTTTTACATAAGAAAATACCTGTCTTGTACCAAGTCAGGTATATGACAGTTCCTGGTTCGATTCCCGTTTGGGATGAAAATTTCAGGAAGTCAATTTTAGGCTCTCCCTTGACACCATTTGCGAGTATGGTCTTAAAGAAACGATGATAGTCCGTCGGAAGGGGACGATAAATGGCTGACCCGTGTTAAGAGAGAGCCATATCTTTTGCACGTTAAAGACACCCTTGTAGATTTCGAAAAAGAGTAGGCTAATGCCGCTACAAGGCAGCACTCGCACCCGCAAAGTGGAAAGGGATTAATATAAGTTGCAAAACTTGTTTCCCAATCCACTATAAACAAATATTTTTAAACTAAACTATGACAAATCCGTAAGCAAATATCAAAATCAAAAGCTAAAATGCATCAAACGAATGGGTTTGATGCATTTTAGCTTTTGATTTTGATATTTGCTTACGGATTTGTCATTTTGAATTTCCTTGGAGTATGATATTTTTGTTAGCATGTTCAATAGATATTTCATAACTAAACTATCTTGAGTTTGGGTAGAAGACCACAGTCAGGTATAAGTAGTGTCTAGATCTCATTATAGATTCGTCCTCTGGAAACAATCTGTTTGAATAAAAGACCATGGTAAGGTATACTCATTATCTAGTAAAATTGAGAAAGGAAATGGGGAATGTGTCAAAGCAATAACAACCCAACCATAGACCAGACGACAGCTGAAGGCCACCAACGGGTCATTAATGTAGCGAGAAACTCCCGCACCCGTAGACATCCTTCAGCTGGCATGCCCCTAATAAAATATATATACTATTACTAGTATCTAGGACTATTTATAGATATGGCATTGGAACATTGTGTTTGAATTTAAGAGAACATTTAAGTATTAGTAATGTCTAAAACTCATTACAGATACTTTCTATGTAAACTATCTGTTTGAATATAAGAATTTATTTAGGTATATGTATTATCTACATGTAGATAGATATAAGAAAATGTTGTATGAGTGCCAAGGAGACAAATCTCCATTCAAGTCATAATTTGTCATTAAACCATAATAGATCAAAGTAGGAATAGTTACAGATATGACTTTAGAAAACTATTGGTGTTTGAATATGAGATCTAATGAAGTTATAGTCCATTGTTTGAAATATGGAATGACTGTTTATATGTAGAAATAGTAATTACTAAGTAGATAGCAACTTTGACACAATTCAATTAATTATAAATGTGTGATATTACAATTTTTTAATGATAATGTATGACATGATGAATGGCAACACACAGTACTTCTGAATGAAAACATTTCATTTACTCATCTTCCATGTTCACATAAAATATCTAATATACACATTCACACAACTCTCATTTACTGACATTAGATGCCCAGTCTTATTATGTCCATTTATTCTGATCATGTAGATTGTATATCCATGTTCACTTTTCTACAATAGTATTACAAATCTTCATTGATCTTCCAGTTCAACAATCATCTTAAATCTCTACATATTTAAAAATCATGGCAAGTTCAGGAAATGTCAGTGTAATTTTTCACTGCTATGCAGTAAATGTCATGATTTTCGGAGATACTTATCAAATCTGTTTTCCATAGGACGTCACTCCATTTTCTAGCTTTTCTCTATCTTTTTGCCTGAAATAACAATATAAACAAATACATGAATTTTCTTCTAAAAACTGATAAAAAGTTTTCAGGAATACAGTCTAGTAGAGAGAGGTTCTCCACCTTAAAACTGGATATGATTAGGACTGATACAATAGACAATGTTTGCTGCTGTTAAAATTATGAATCAAGATAACAATAAATCAGTACCATAACTAGCATGTCAGATTGCATATTATTGCATTTTCACAGAATCAATTGGATTAATAGATTTAAGTTTAAGTTCACTAAAAAAAAAGACGGTTTTACATTTCCTACAATATTAAGTCAAATTATCTCCCCTGAATTGCACATTTTATTGTCTGGTTATCTTCCATCGTGTAAAGAACTTGTTAAAATCACAGAATTCAAAGTAATTTTTGTGTATTTCTCAAAATATACTTAAGAAAAAATTATATGTTTAAGGGAATTGAATTTCTATCTATAAATAAAAACAACTTCTTGGTTTCATTCAGTTTCTTATTTTAAACTTCTGATACCACGGAAGTAAAATTTGCTTTTATGTTTTCTTACCTTTTTTGCTCTTTTCTGTTCCATTTCTTCTATCTCTCTTTCAATTTCTACACAGGCTCTTTCTATCTCATAATTTTTACTGACCAGTCCTACCCAACTGAAATGAAACAAGTCATACTTTATATGTTAAGATATCATTGAACTGATTTTTAGAACATCAAAGGAATTTCTTTGTTTATTGTTATTCAGTAACTATCAAATCATCTTTAAAGCAGTTTTTCGTAGAATACCTGTTGAGTATCTTTAAAATTGGATGCATAAATTTGTTCAAAATTGTGTACAGAGATAGAACTTTAACCCTTTCGCTGATGAGTCCCGGTTCACCGGGATTCACGCTTCAGACAGCTGAGGATGAGTCAGTTTTACCAGGATCGGAATACCTCTTTTATGTTTCCCTCTTAAAACAGTGCAAACATGAGTTATCTTTCTTTGATGAATACCCAGACGAAACTGTAAACATGGCGCTTCCGTTTGTTGAAAATGTGTCAAAATCAGAGGAAATTTACGGAAATTACGAGAATTTGAAATGAGGGAACATTTTTTGGGAAAGAATATGGAAGAATTAAAGCCAAATAGTATACTTTTTTGACATAAAATGTCGTTTTATGAACAAAACACTTGGAATGGACATCTTTCAGGGTGAGGAATTTGTACAGCCTCATAATTTTTTTTCAAAATTTTGCCATTTTGGGTTAAAAAATTACGATTTGGGGTCAAAGAGCAGAATTTTGAGAATTTCACCAAAATAATGCCGAAAATTTGAAAATTTGAATATTTTATGAAGAAAAAAAATATCAAAACATGAACAAAACTGTGAACATGATGATAGTGAATGAAATAAATACACAAATAACTACAAACAAGTTTTTATTGACATTTATTATGAATATCTCCCACTTGAGTAATAGAAGCCAGGGAAGCCATCGTCTCAGAGAAGCTTCTGTCTGGGCAGCAATCGGTGAAAGGGTTAAGGAAAAACTACTCAGACATCTTTCCTGGTATTATCTTTCCAAAGATAAATATTTAAATCATATAACAAAAGTCTTTCTGAGGAGTACAAGAGAGATTCTTATGAAAAATAGGGAAATTTTTAATTGAAAATATAGTTTTATTGCTATTTTCTCATCTCAACAATACCACGAAAATCACCAGCAAGCCCAGCTTTATCTTCCTATTTTCAAAGCTAAGAAAAAAGCAAACTCATAAATACTTACAATGAATAAATTGGTTATTCAAATTACCTTTCTTCTAATTCTTTCAGTTTACCCCCAGCCTGAGTTTGTTCATTCTTTCTTTGCCAATTTATTTCCTGTATCTTCTTCCTGTATGATACAAAAAAAAAGTTTATCTCATTTAAAAACATATCTTATTTACTGTTCTATGGGAAGATAACTTTTGGAATATACTTACTTACACGACTCCTGGCTTGGTCCCCTTACTGGTTAGAGAACTTTGAAAAGGATATTTTTACTCATTCCTGTATTTTCAGTGTGAATGCTCATATCCATTACAATAAGCTTTGAACTTTGTTCCTAAAGAGATTAATCTTTAGCACAATTAATGCAACACATTTTACAATGAACTTAACAATTAATAATGTCAGTTTCAATTGTGGAGTGTTAACTTATGACCAATCTTCAGCAGATAAATTCATACTCATCCCCACTAACCCCTATCACCAGTTTTAAGGGGGTTTCTCTTTTTAAATCTTTAGTGTTCTGTGAAGGTTGGCCTTCCTGTTGCTCAATCTTTATTTTTTTAGGTGTATTTTATTTACTGTTTATCTTTTTTCTTTCACCATCATGATGAAGTCTGTTTTTCTTCAACATATTGTTTTTTTATTATCCTATTTGTAAATTCTTTCTTTTTTTTTTTACATAAACCTTTCTATATTGATGTCAAGCAAACATAATTGTTCAAGGTTAGGGGAGGGTCATGGTCTAATTTACTTATTTATCCTGCCAAATTCTATGTGTGTCTGTCCCAGGTCAGGAGCCTGTTATTCAATGGTTGTTGTTGGTTCTTGTCCATCATATATGTTTTTCATGAAATCAGCTATTTTGTCATAAATTAGGCCATTAGTTTTCTCAATTGAATAATGATTTTTTTTCATACTTTTCCTGTCAAGAGTCTTTTATAGCAGACTATACTCTATAGCTGTCATTGTTGAAGACTGTACAGTTGCCTATAACAGTTAAATCCACTTCATTTGAACTTTGGTGGATAGTTGCTTGATTGGTAATCATATCACATCTCCTTATTTTATATCGACAATACAAACCTGAGTTCTTGTAACTGTTTTGTTGCTTGTTCCACCATCTGGGATAACACTGTATTGTAAGATTTCCAAGCATTCGAACCATATTCTGACAATAGTTCTAAATTCAATATTCTGGAGAATAAAATTTTTGACATAATAAGACTTAATCATACTTGTTAAGTTCCATGGATTCTACATATGTATTTAACTTTCATTACTGAACAAAACTTCATTTACCATACATACTTAAGGTGGTACTTAACACTTTCACTAAAATTAATTTGGCTTGTTTAATTTTCATAAAATTTGGACAATGTATTTACTTTGACCCTCTAACCAACCGTTTAGTCAGAAAAATTACACTGGTTATATAGCAGTTTGACAAACACCAATTTTGATCATTGAGAAGCTTAACATTTCCTTTACAACACAATGTAATTAAAAAGTTTAGCTGACTTTACAGAGTTATCTCCCTGTAGTGTTAGGTACCACCTTAATGGATATTAATTATGAGATTATTCTTACACTTCCCTAAATGACCTTCAATCCCAAGGTCATAAAGTTGTTCATATAAATTTTAATATTACATTACCAGTTCATATTTGTGATTTAAAGATTACAAGTTTTTATGATAGTTTACCACTCTTATCAAAATGGTCGACAGTTCATACAAAAAAACAAAAAACAAACAAAAACAGTTAAACTGCAAAATAAAACATTTCAACAGCTTATGACAGAAGCATATACTAAACAGAAAGATGAAAATCACACCTTAAAAAATCTCAATAAAAATAACCTCTGTTTGAAAGCCTGCTTGAACCTTTTAACATTGTCACAATTTACAATGGTTATTTCTGAGCTTTACAAAGAGAACTATATTGCCTAAAAAAGTGAACTTCTATTTCAGTAATCAGATTTTAAATAGAGAGTACTAATAATACTGATATCATGTAAGTGCCTTGTTTTACGTCTGGAATTTGGTCAGTCCTTTGTTATACCTTAGAGATTGATGTTCTAACTGTGCTTGTGAGTTCTCTACAGCCTCATTCCAGGCAGATATATCTGTCATCTTTCCTGCTGGAGGTGGAGGAAGTTCATACCTGAGAACAAATAATAACAAATAATTATCTGCTTTTCATGCAGTTCCTACCTTAGAACAATTGGTATATAAAACTATTATTAGCTAATAATTCAATTTTGGATGTAAATAGTCTTCTGATTGGCTGACAATGTTCTGTCTATCAGCTCATAGACATAATTTTGTCATGTAACCGTGACATCATCAATGTTTTTTTCATAATTTACTCCAGCTTAAGTTTGAATTTAGAATTAAATTATAAGGAATGACTGTAATATGGGGACAAAGTCCCCAATAACAGTAGAAAATTCAATAAAAAAAAAACCTCGGGAAAATTTCCCGAATTTTTCATTGTACTAATGAACTCAAAATCATTCAATTTTTTTATGTCATGTTTTGAAATCCCGGACCTGCGCAGAAACCTACAATGTACTTCCTTTTTCCGGTTTTGTTTGTATGAATCTTTAAGTAAAATATATATTTACCAGTCTATTATAAATAGGAAGGAACGCAATATACCAATTTCATTTTTAATAATTCCTTGATATGAAAAAACGTTACCTAATGATAGCATTTCTTTGTTTACATTGCATATGATGTCATAACTTAAATAACGTCACAACTAAAATCCCTAACAACAGAACCAAAATCGGAAACGTTACAGTATTTCCGTTTCTTTTTTTTAACATAAATTTAAGTTACAAAAAAATAATTCGTACAGACTTCGTCCCCATTTACAGGTAATGCCTGCCTCATATTATTTTTCAGTCTATTTGAAAGAATATCAAAAATGTGGTCAAACTTGCTAAGCAGGCTATTCAGTGTGCATCCCCTTTTTGACGTATTTCTTCATAGACATGATAGACAGAAAAATAATTACACTCATTCCTTAAATATATGAGGCTCTGGATTGGGTTTAATTACCAGGGAATAACGTGGAAAAAATAAAACAAAACAGTCTGAATTGTCACCTGTGAAAATATAAAAAGGTTTTAAAAGAATACTGCATGAAGATGTTGGTTTAGACTTAATCATTGGAGTCTGTAGTGTGTGTATTCAACCGCTAGTTTCAATTACATTCATAGCCTTAACAAAGACATTAACATTTCTTATTGGATATTCTTAATATTTTGTATGCCCCACCTACAATAGTAGAGGGACATTATGTTTTCTGGTCTGTGCTTCCGTCTGTCTGTCCATCCCTCTGTTCCTACTTCATGTTAAAGTTTTTGGTTACGGTAGTTTTTGATGAAGTTGAAGTCCAAACGATTTATAACTTATGAACACATGTTCCTTAGGATATGAACTTTCTTATTTCAAAGCCAAATTAGACTTTTGACCCCAATTTCACGGTCCACTGAACATAGAAAATGAAAGTTCGAGTTTCAGGTTAAAGTTTTGGGTCAAGGTAGTTTTTGATGAAGTTATAGTCCAATCAACTTAAAACATAGTACACATGTTCCCTAAAGGTTGATCTTTCTACTTTTCGTGCCAAATTAGATTTTTCACCCAATTTCATGGTCCATTGAACATGGAAAATGATAATGCGAATGGGGCATCAGTGTACTTTGGAAACATTCTTGTTTTAATATACATTAAATGAAAATTTTATTAAAACAAAATGTAAACCTTTTCATGTTCAGCATATCCATAGGTAACCGTGACTGCATTCTTTCATACTCTGTTTTCATTATCTCTGTCTGAAAAACAAATAAAACATTTTTATAAAGTGACTGAAAACAAAATGTTTGCTTGAAGAAACATGAATATACAATGAGCCATCAAAAGTTAATCAATGTATCTCTTATGTCATGCTCCTTTCACTAATGCTGCACATACAAAGCCTGTTAGAGGGGCTTTTATTACTTGCAATATGAATGTTGGAGATGAATATCACTGTATTTTACCTTGTCCACCAAATAATCTTTTCGAATACAACTTTAACCTAATTATTACTATTCATGGCCAAAGTAAAAGTATCTTAATTCATTGCACTGAGCCACCCACATTGTTAATCCAACAGTAAAACTATGTATTTATTTAAAAGCAGCAAAGAAAATTAAATCATACATATTCTTGAAATATTGACCTATCACTTCTGTTCTTTTTGTATGTTTGTTTGCAATGTTCTTTAGACATGTTAGTATTGAATAGATAATCTAAATTTAAAAAAAAAATGGATGCTTCTCAGCTACAATTTCAGTCAACTCCATACCTGCCAACTTTCACGATTTAGGCGTGTACTACACGATTTTGACCCTTTGTCACGATTGCACGATCGTGTTCCTGAAAAACCCTCTAAAACACGATTTGGTGAAAATCTACACGAAAAACATTGTTGTTCCCGATTTTGAACTGTGTACAATAGAGGACATTTGTGTTCAGCCAATCAAATTGCATGTTTCTCATAATCAAATTAATCAGCCAATCAAAAACGTTTTCTCTCAAGATTATTTTAACATGCTAATTATTGAACTTGAGTTGTATTCCTCTGTTTGGTCAGAAATGTAAAATTGTGTACATGGCAAATGACTTTTCAACTGCAAGGAGGTTCTTAAACAGAATAAAAATAAAAGGATGGCTGATTGACAAACTTCAATGATGCAGTACTACCATAAAGATAATAAAGAGTAGTTTATTCACTAATTTATTGACATTACACATGCTGTAACATAATGTTATTTATGAATTCAATTAAATTGCCAAATCATTTAAAGTATAATGTACTGTTCATTATTTTTCACATGGAACCTCCCCCCCCCCCCCCCCCCCCCAACATCAACATGAGGAATCCCTTGTAAATTTTACTCTTGTAAAAAATACAAAAGAAAAATGTAGATTTATTAACTTAAAACTGGGAAATTCTGACATTATATTTGGAACAGCTTTTCTAAATGAAGGCTCCAATTATTTTAAATTTTTAAGAAGATATAAGGCCAAGAACATATCAAACTTCTTGGACATGTGTTGACCATATAATACCAGATAGATCATAAGATGTATAGTCCTTTGGGAAAATTTTCTTCAAATAATATGAATGTGTGCTCATTTGTACTTACAAAGTGGTTTTTAATGTCCTAACATTGAGGAGGTATCCCTAGGTGTTGTTCCCAATATGATAAAGGTGCTTAATCTTTGTGGATAATTTTAAATTTGAAAAGTAAACAACTATTTAGTATCCTTACACCTGAAAATAATTCCTGGTCCTACAGCTACATGTTCATATTTTCTGCTGATATAATAACTAGAATCATGCAAATAAACTTAAGAAAAAGACATGTAAGCTCATCTTACAAAAATGACACTTTTTCTAGACCATAAAACAGCACGCGAAAAATAGTCGTCGCAAAGAATTGTAACCTTTGAAATTGTTGTCGCGGGCTAAAACCCCCATGGGCATTTTCAAAAGTTGGCAGGTATGCAACACCAGAAGCGACGAAGCCACGCATCTATTTTGGGTGGGGAAATATCAACTTTTTGATATGGGACAAGCTCTGACGTCCCATGGCCCCAGCTTGTCTGGCAAAACAGCCGTCAGAGTAATCTCGGACTGATTATTGTAATTACCTCAAACTGGAGATAGTTAGGAGCAGGTAAGTATTCTAGATAATTCTTTGTAGGTCTGTATCTTCTTGTTTCTTCATCAACCAAAGCAAGAGCCTAAAATTAAGTAACACAACACATATAATGAGACGCACAAAATTTATGCCTAGACTTTATACACCTTATCGCTGTTTATTCCATTCCGGATAAGTTCTAAAATTACACAACTTTTTCATCCAGTTGAAGCTATCTGGGACCCTGTTTAAACAATTCACCATGCATGATACTTTTTAATGAGTTCTGTTTAAACTACTGTAAATACTTCAAACAAAATATTTTTTTTAATTCAATTTTAATTTCGAAAAAGGTGGATCATACTATATCAAAGTTCCTTGATGATAACTTTCTAAAGTTTTTCCTCCCTCAGCTCACTGCTGAGGACCTCCCTTTTCGGCCCGCGTGACCTAAACAGGAAGTTGTATAAATGACTGTTTTTCCAGGAATGGACTAAATAGCGATAAGGTGTATTCCTTAAAAACAATTATGATTTGTTCATGTTGTTACAGTGTATATGATTTACACAGATTATAAATTAAATTCAAGGGTTCTCAATAAGGGCAGAATTCTATCTAGGGTATAAGTGTTATGACTCGGAATTTACAGTGGTTTTTAGTTGTGCGCTAGTGTACATTTGTAACCCAGTCTGCAGAGAGGATAAAATTCATTACAAAATTGCTCCAATGGGACCTCTGTGTAACAAATACAGGGTCGTACATGTACCGACTGAGCTGTAGAATTTAATTACTTCCTAAGCTAAAGATATATACATGTATCATACACAAACTTTTTAAATTTTACTGCATAAAATAAATAGTTGTGTTCTCACGTGTATGAAGTTTTAACTTGGGGAGGTAATTCTTAGTTGTATTAAATATAAAGCAGCTCCATGAATGCATGAAAGGTAGTCTATGTTATCGTTGATCAAACTTACGGCTTCCCTAACACCTGGTTCGTCATATCCTTGGTCAAAATAAGGTAAGGCATCGACAACAACTTCTCCAGCCATTGTACACGAAGGGGAGATAACTTCTTCTCTCTCCAATTTCGGCCCATAACAAACTCGGCCTAAAACAAATTCGTCCCACACAGTCGGACTATAATAATATTGTACTATAACTGAATCAGACAATAAGTATAATGATGGGTGCTATTTTCTTATCTTGAATACTACAAATAGTAACAACCAAAATATGCCCATAAATATTTTTTACTTTTCATGTTGAAGACAAATTCATTTCATTTTTAAATTTTACAGACGCCATCAGGAGTTGGTTGACCTATATGGAATTTCAGTTTCACAGATCTATGATAGCGGATAGGGTCCTAATGTTGTAACTACAATCATGTCCACTTTTCACAAAATTGTCATAACATATAGGACTAAATACAGAGTTTGTACTCACATGAGTGACACATGTGGTGCAGGATCTGCTTACCCTTCCGGGACACAAGAATACCTGGGTTTCTGGTGGGGTTCATGTTGATTTTAAAATCTTACGTTTTCTATTTTGTGTTTGTCTGTTTATCTTTTTTCTTGGGGTTGTCAATTATATTTTTTGATTTATGAGTTTTATGAGTTTAAACATCGGTATACTACTGTTGCCTTTATTTTAATGTTACTCTGGTATCTTTCCTCCCTCTTTTATGGTGTTTTGCATATCAGATACTATATGCAGTAGGTCAGCTATTTATTTTTATTGTATGGTGAAGAAACTGTCTGGCAGGGTTCATCTGACATATTTTTTAATTTCTATCACCCATACTTTATCTAGTTGTCCGGATTTTTTTTATATAAGATACTATAAATGATATAGGCCAACTCTTTTTAATGTATGAAATGATTGATTGATTTTGATTTTTGGTGTTTTAATAACACTTCATTGCTTTTGAGCTATTTCGTGGTGGTAAGTTTTTATTGGTGAAGGAAGCGGAGATACCCACTGACTTTGGAAATTAAAAAAACAGACCTGGTCAATTAAGATTGAAGTCAAGTCCACCTGCACAAACCAGGTTCAAACTCACAACCTCAGAGTTGACTGGCTAGTGATTACTGTAGTAACTACTTAGACCACTCAGCCACCAAGTCCCCATAAAATGATTGAATTGTTCACATGTCTGTCAGGGTTCCATCTGATCTTACCTTGTCATTTACATAAATCTGTTTGAGTCTTTAAACATAAATTAAATCATGATCAGAAAAGGAGGCAAAACATTTCAAGTAAGTACTGTTGTCTTAATCTATACCCAGTTTCTGTATTCAGGACTGTGATATTTGACATGGAACTTTTTAAGGCAAATACTATCAATTAACAATTCTGAAACTGACATATATGCGGTATGGGCTTTGCTCATTGTTGAAGGCCATACGGTGACCTATAATTGTTAATGTTTGTGTCATTTTGGTCTTTTGTGGATAGTTGTCTCATTGGCAATCATTATCCATACCATCGATCAATAATACTTAAAATAACTACCATACCATCGTTTAATAATTCTGAAAATGACTACCATACCGTCAATTTATAATACTGAAAATGACTACCATACCATCGATCAATAATACTTAAAATAACTACCATACCATCTTTTAATAATTCTGAAAATGACTACCATACCGTTGATTTATAATACTGAAAATGACTACCATACGATCGTTTATTAATTCTGAAAATGACTACCATACCGTCGATTTATCCTTCTGAAGGAACTGAAAGACACATCATTATATAAATAAATATTTTATTAAGTCAGACAAATATTTAATTACGTTAGAAGGATCCCACATTTAATATTCTGCCCCTAAAGTACATAAATCTATCACAGAATATAATAACAATCATACATAATCATTCATAACAAGATACCATAAAAAAATGATTGCTTACGCCAACATAATATGCTTCCAACAAAAATATCTGCTGCCCAACACTCATTCATAACAATAACATTGTCACTTCTATCACATTCATACATATAACCTACAATGTCAAAGGTTAAATACAATAATAACTGTATTACTAACAAACTTATTAATATTACAATGTCACATATGACAATCACACCCAAAAGTATAACAATGTCATTAATATTACAATGTCACATCACACCATGACAATGTCAATGATATAACACATATAATACTATGATAATGTCAATGATATAACACATATAATACTATGACAATGTCACTGACACACCATGACAATGTAACATCACACCATTACAATGTCAATGATATAACACATATAATGCAATGACAATGTCACTGACACACCATGACAATGTCACATCATACCATTACAATGTCAATGATATAACACATATAATGCAATGACAATGTCACTGACACACCATGACAATGTCACATCATACCATTACAATGTCAATGATATAACACATATAATACTACGACAATGTCACTGACACACTCAATGAGTTTCCTATTATCATGTTACATCACCTTTGAGGTGTAATATCACCATGCATCAATTACTCATTTTACAATATCACATCACACTCAATATTATAACAAATTAAATGACAATGATTTTCCTATGAAAATAAAGCTGTATACAATCACTCCCAGGATTATAACAGTATAAATGAAAATGATTTCCATGTCACAAATGACAAAAATGTTATTAAGAATGTACTTAGGTGAGGTTAGGTAAAAATTAAGAAACTAAAATTGATACTGTAAGCTGGTAGAGCATCAATTAAGGAAAAAGATAAGCTAAAATATTGATAGGTCATGAAACTCCTTTTCAAGATATTTGAGATTTAAAATATGGCAGGAAAAGGCTAACTCAGACTTTTACCTAAGAATTTGCATTATTATTATTTGGGTATCAAAACAAATCTTTCATGAGCTATTTTAAGTCTTATATGAAAAAATAAATGGGTGTTATGGGGCAAAATCTTTTACATTGTATTGTATGGAAAAACACCAAGGAGTCCAAACATTTGACACAAATTCCAAAACCTCACTTAAGTACATCCTGAAATATACTTGAAAAGATAACAACCACCACATCTATCTAAAACTACTTCACAGGGACTCAATTACAGTTAATTCAGAATTATTGTTAGGATTTATAAATACAATAAATTTCATTGACATAATTCCTGTAAAAAAAGTTGATCAACAAAGATTTCCATCTCATTAAAGACATTACTGATATAAAGTTTCTGTATCAATTTCATAAACAAATTTGTAAGGGTTCCACGGTACCCAGTGTCTTGCCTACCTCTGCTGTTAGTTGCAGGCTCAACAAAAATGAGGATAACAATGTTCATTTAGATACTATCTTTTGGTTGTAGAAGCTTCTGTCCAAGTTTGGTAAAAATCCTGGATAGTTTATGAATCTAATAAATGTTTTTAAAACTTTAACCAGAGAGTGAATGTAATGTTTTCTAGCAGAAAAAAATAAGTCTGTTTGTAAGTAAAATATGAAAAAACAGGATTTTTTTTCACAAAATTTACTTCTGGATATTATCTTATGATTATAAGCAAGCTTCTGTCCAAGTTTAGTAGAAATCTAGGATAGTTTTAGAAAGTTAAAATTTCAAAAACTTTAACCATTGAGTGAATATTTGTGAATGGCGCTGCAGCTGGAATGTAGGATTGCGATGTCTCACTTTTTCGACAAAAGTTGAAGGCTTGATAAAAATCTAGCAAGAATGTAGACTTGGGAGCATTCAAAATGCAATTTTCCATAGAATTATATTTTTTTAGGGATATATTTAAAGCAATAATAATTTATCAATTCTGCATTTTGAAATTTTGTGCAAGACATTGCTGATATAAACCTTTGGTATAAATTTTATAAGACTCTAGCAAGAATCATTTGTATGAGATCTCTTAGAAGACATGTCAAACTGACAGATGGAAGGACACTAGAGGAGGGCGGGATAGGAGGGGTCCTGATCCTGAAATCCTGGGCTTAAAAACATCAGATCCCGAAATCCTGGGCTTAAAAACACGCAATCCTGAGGTCCCGAAATTTGAAGAAAAAAAATATCGGATCCCGAAAGGTTAAATCCCGAAATTCCGAGCTTAAAAACACCCGATCCCAGAGTCCTGATAAAGGTCCTATCCCCCCTCACATATCTATAACCTCTACCAAGTTGCTGCAAGGGACTATGATTTGCATTGGACCTCAATGAAGTTGATGGTATTCCTTCCTGAAGGACTGTAAATTCAGAAATTATTACATGCATTTATTATTGCTATTTAATCATTTAAGACTAAAAGAAAATTAAAAAAAAATATTGGATTTTGAAAAATCTGTTAAATTCATATTAAAAGTTCAAAATGCAACTCTAAATTACTGCCATTATAACCCTGTTGCATTATTTGAATAAATAAAGCATTGCAATAATTTTGAACTTACAGTATATCAAAAATATATAACTTACAAACAAACAATATAAAATCATATGAAATAAACAAAGTCATGAGCAACTATAACATTTAATATTTGATTGTTAGCCTAATGTAGATAAATGTATTGTAAATTGGAATGCAAATATATTTTTCTGAGTTAGTACAACCAAATATAGTGTGATCAGAGGTATAAGTTCATGAATCTATCAAAAACATTGTGACATTATCCAATCAAAATGAATGTTAAAAACAATTTGAAACATTATCCAATAACAATGAACATTACACACAATGTTGCATTAACCAATCACAATGAATGTAACAAACAATTGTTTCATTAGAATGGTCAATATACAACCACAAGTTATTACAAAAATGCAAACTGATCATTCAAGACCCTCATGAAAAAACTCCCCTCGCCAATTAAAAAGGTTGTTACAAAAATGCTTGAAGATGTATAGATGTATAGATATGGAAATATCTTGTCATTCTGGGAAGCAACTGAACAATATAAAATAGCAATAAGTAAATCATGAAACAGAAAATTAAATTGTTTGGCTTTTTGGCATTTATTTTTATTTTTTGAGAGAAATCTTCTTGTATTTTATTTCAGAATGTGTCGGCAGGCACGATCCAGGCACTTTTTGTTTGACCCCAACATGCATAAATTTTTAATTAGATATTTCCTTTAAATGTTCAAGCCATTTTTTCTGCAAAAGACCAATTGGGTTGTGGTTCTGTATCTATTTTGATTCTATGAAAAATTGCATGTTATGTGCATGAACATTAACCTGTGGTATTTACAGTAATGAAACATCATTCTATCATATAAAGCACAAATTTAACAAGTTGTTTTTTTCTAAGTTTCTCATGCCTCTCTTTTAATAAGAAAAAACAATGCCCCTATTTCTTCTTTTGGGCAAAAGTCAAAGGTTTATAAGTGAATATACCCAGAAGATGAGGATCCCAAGGCAGTCACTTAATACTATGTTTATATCTCCCTCATAATTTATAAAAATCTTTGAATACACAACCAAATGCAGATATTGTCTGTCAGCATTCAGTTTTCCTTTTTAGTGACATGATCCAAATAAAACTATTTCGTGGAACAAGATGTCAAAATGTAGTTAAATGTTTCAAACAAAATTCATCATAAATTCAAGAGGCCCCTCATGGGGGGTCCTAGTAATCACATAATCACCATTTTTTTGCCAATATAATCACATAATCATTAAATATTTGCTTATCTTTAGTAATCAAATAATCATAAACTAAAAATACAGTCCTAGGTAATCAAATAATCATGAAATATTTGGCTTAATAATCAAATAATCATTAAAAAAACGGCCAAGTAATCACATAATCAAAAACCCCATGAGGGCCCACATTCAACATAAAATGGCTGTTAGAAAAAGTGTCATTTATCATGTTTATAAAGACATATTATAAGTTATCTGTTAGTTGCCACTTTTTATTAATTGATTCAATACCTCTAAACATAAAATGTATGTAAAATATGATATTTAGGAATTAATTCTATGCAAGTAAATGAAATTAGTATAAAGTAATAATTCACATCTCCCTATTTTATACAATTTGTTATTAAGCAGACTAAGAAATGTTAAATTAATTGATTTTCTACCCTAAATCATACAACAAAATTATTTCAACAATATGTAATGTATATTCAGACCATTCCTTGTACAAATTTTCTTGAATTTTATCCCAAAAATAATACAAAATTTACCAACCACATTATTTTATTCATAACTAATAAAAAAAATTGTACAAAGAATAAATGTCTCCATTTGAAAAATAACTACTAAGTAAAATTTACAATCAAACATCTTTAGTTTCTCCCAGCCTCGGATAACTCTGTATAAGTTCCCTCCTATTATGGTCCACCTCTTTAGCCTTGGTATACAAGAGAACACCAATGGTAACAATTACAGTTCCTAGTCCACTTAAGAATGTTACTGGATTGCCAAATAATATTACTGATATCCAAATAAGGAATGCTCTTTTAACTGTGTTGGCAACACTGAAACAGAAAGGAAAATGTTCTTTATATATACAGTCTATCTAAATTATTTTTGCAAAGAATTTTGCTCATGCCAGTGCTAGAGACCGTCTCAAACTTGCAGTGAGGTGAGAGTTTTTCTGCTCAGTATGAGGCCTCACTATGACTCAGTGATGAAGACCAGCAATACAAGTGCTGTTCCTTTGATTTTTGCGTGTGTTTGTTGTTGCTGTGCATGTACTGATTTTGTGTCAAGGATATATACCCCATATCCTTTGTTTTTCTATTATAGTATTAACAAGTTATTGGACAATAATTTAATTTTGGATGTAACATTTCTTCTGATTGGCTGACATCATTTTGTTTATCAGCCCATAGACATAATTTTGTCATGTGACCGTGACGTCATCAAAATTTTTTTCATGATAAACTCTGGTTTAAAATGGAATTTACAATTAAATCATAAGAAATAACCGTAATATTTTTCTGTCTATTCATTTAACCGGACACAATCATGAATATAACATTTTGTGGAGAATTTAATAAAAAATAAAGTTTACTCTTACCTGTGAGTTACAGGTGATATGTAGCTCATTAAAACATAAGCTGAAATACTTTGAAAGTGAAAACAAATTCCGTTAATAATGTACGCTGAGATCATAGTAATATCAAATGTTTTACTAGCAGAACTCATATCTATCATGAAGTAACAGGCTGGAATTTGTACAGCTATCGATGATAAACTAGTGTAAAACTGTAATTCTGCTGGTCTAAAATAAAAAAAAATTACATGATAAAACATGCTGAAAATTGTATCACTATCCACAATAAACTTGTGTAAATTGTAGTTCTGCTAATTTGAAATAGACAGAAAATTCAGAAGACAAAATGTTAAAGGCTGCAATAAATAAATGGTAAATGCATAAAGTGTTTCTGTGATAAAAATAGATTTATGTTGTTGTCTTGCATGGATTTTTCTGTTAATGTTAATTATCTCCCCTTGGTAAACTGTTTATCAAGGGGAGATAACTGTTTTCTGAAGATTTGCCATTTCAGAATCTGATGAATTGTAGGTTTTTTTTTAACCATACAATAAAACATTCTGATTGGTTGAAATGCTAATAACATGGAAAATTTACCAAAAGCCTGATATTTTCATTTTGAGGAACAAGCAATTAAAGTACTCTTAGTTCTTAAGATTCTGATAAAGCACTTTGGTGTACCGTATACAAAATTGTGGGCTCAACAATGTTTCTTTATGTTAAATGGTAATTAATTGTACTTACGTATATCTATATTTATCACCACTAATTAGCACTTTAGAATAAACATTCTGTAAACTGGAAAAAAATTGATAAACATTTTTTAAGTACCTAGAATATTACTAGTATTATAAATTTTGAGTGAGAATGCAGCATGCATGTTAATTTGTTAATTTCTGTGTAGTTTTGGTCTCTTGTGGAGAGATATCACATTGACAATCGTACCACATCTTTTTTATAATAATTAGATAAATCTGATTTGAGTGTAAGTAATATATACCAATGTATTACAATCAACAAAATGGTTCTAAAACAAGTGGAGACAACTTATGAATTCAAGTTACAAATGATACACATTTTCATGTAAGTTCATAAAAAATAACAACAGTTGTAAAAATGTCAATTCTATTTAAATTATTTTCCTCGTATATTCAGTTATTTATACATACTTGGCTTTAACATGTTGAGTGAAGGTTAATCAAGAAACGAATGCAACATACAGATTTTTTTAACTATTTTTTCACAAAAAAAAATTCTACTATTTTATCTTGATATTTCCTAGTTATATCCATTTTACCAGTGATCTGCAGGCCAATCCCAAAAGAAATATATTACAACATTTAATTTTCAATAGTACATAATAAATATATTGATTTAATTATGAAGACTGTATATACATACCATTCAGTTAAATTGGTAGCTAGGGCTGCAATAAAGCCTTTAATATTAAAACTAAGTTCATATGCAGAACACAGGGCCAACCCACTCATTATGGGAATGAGCGACATAAATGTGTACATCCCAGTATACTCTCCAATCAAAGCATACGAAATAAAACATGTAAATAATGGTGCTGAACTTTTAACTGTCTCTGTAAATGATACTGCTACAAACTTTAATGCTATCAGCCCTAGAACTACTGTTGAAAATCTGAAATATAAATACAAGTCGATTAATTGGTACTAATCTAAAACTCAAGCCCTATTCAAATGATTTTCACAGTTCGTTGTAATTTTGTGCTGTTAAACAACTGTGGGAGGTAAAGGATTTTTAATCCTACCAAACTTGCGAAGTGTATGTCCAAAAGCAGGAGAAAGTAAACTGTATGAGCTTGCGTAGTGTATGTCCAAAAGCAGGAGAAAGTAAACTGTATGAGCTTGCGTAGTGTATGTCCAAAAGCAGGAGAAAGTAAACTGTATGAGCTTGAGTAGTGTATGTCCAAAAGCAGGAGAAAGTAAACTGTATGAGCTTGCGTAGTGTATGTCCAAAAGCAGGAGAAAGTAAACTGTATGAGCTTGCGTAGTGTATGTCCAAAAGCAGGAGAAAGTAAACTGTATGAGCTTGCGTTTTGTTGTTGGTTGCTATCTGCTAGAAACTGTTTTTCTTGAATGTAATTTGCTATTGGTATTCTCTTTTGACTTGTTCTACATTTTGTTAACCAGGGGCCTGATGTAGCTCAATTAATTTTGTTCTGTATGGCTTTTGCTCATTTTAAAAGACCCTATGGTGACCTGGATATGTTTCACACTTAGACTTAAGACTTTGGCCCATGGTAATCTCATTGCAAACACACCAATGCTCCTTATTTCGTATTGCATTTTTGCGATTTTGTCATTTTAGACTTAAAAGTGATTATAATTTTTACGATGTTGAGCAAAATCCTGTTAAATTTACATAAAGTATTTAAAAATGAGAGTTTAAATTATTATGTTTACAACTCTGTCTCATTTTTTGCAATAATAAAAACCTCACAATAATTTCTGAATAAACAGTATACATTTCTTGAAATGTGATCTGAATCTGTTTTCCTATCTTATTCTTGAATAAAACTTATACAATGTATATAAATAACAAACTTTTTCTCTTAACAATTTTCTATATTAGTTACCTCATACAACCAACTAATATCATGTTTTTCCAGAAATGAGAAGGTTTACCCTCTCTCACCACAGGTTTATAAAACCCCAATGGTAGATACATCTGTAGAAACCCAAATATTGTGGTCATCACCATCTGCATGGCACCTAAATAGTGAAATCATTTATCAGTATGACATGCATGTTTATAAAAATATCAAAATTATAAAATTGACAATTTCTTAGGGCTTAAATCTATGTCATTTAAAATGGGTTTAGCATATCATACCACATCACCTCAATTTTTATTTTAATAGATTTCTAATAGATTATACTCAAAGACTAAAAAGAATCATTTCTGAATTTGTTTTGTCTTTGTCAAATCTATGTATTAAATATTAGTTGCTTCTACAAATATTGCCAAGGGAGGTAAATAACTCACAAATGAATAAAATTTATATCTCTACAGTATTGACATTAGCTTGCTTAAAATCCAGTAGAAGATATTTCAGGACAAATGTGTTTCATACATGCTTTTAAAATATTCATATTAGACAAATTATTACCTGATTATCTGTTAAAAATACAATTATGAAAATCACTTACATTCCTTTAGTTTTGAAAAGTTATGTCCCTTTTTTTGGAGAGAGAAAAAAAGGGGGGGGTTAAATTATAATATACATACCTAGGACTGCTGGATCTCCTTTCAGTGATGTTAGAATATACTTGTTTAAGAACAATGTGAAGGCACTGAATATATACCAGAGTATAAGGAAGAAGAAAGCCCGCACATTTAACAGGCCTAACTTCTCATCATCGTCCAGTTTTTTTACAATGTGTTTGGTCCCAATGTTCGTTCGTACTACATCCATTGAGTTCTCTAAATACATATTCAAATCAGTGGATGTGGACAAGGACTCCGCATCTTTAATAAGTTTGATTTCACTCATATTTCATCTCCACATTTACCTCATATGATAAAGCTGCCTTCAATTTTTGTGTCACTGAAAAAAATGGGACCATTAGAAATACAGAAAGACAGATGGTCAAGGGTATCATTTAACATGCTTTATATGCACCCATTGCTTACAGCTGTGCCAGGGACTTTCCATACTAAGGGGACTCGTCTCTTTTGATTTTAACTGATTACTAAGCCGCCTGTTTAAAGCTACCATCCAACAATAAACTTAGTTTCGTATCTCTGATCTACAATGCTAGTTGTTATTTGCATATTTCACAGTACATTTTAATCATATAATAGCTGTGCTGAATTGTTTTTTTTCCCAAATATTCATACATGTGATGGACTGTGAAACTCAGATCAGGAGATTTGGAAATTTTGGTCAGGAGATTAGTACTCAGATCAGGAGGTTTTTTATCGACATAAATTTTGTCGTAAATGTAACCATATGATGTAGAAATTGTGTTTTTTCTTCAAATTTCCATCAAATTGTAATATGTTTATAGTACCCTTATATACCACTTTCGAGTTCATCCGTCACCGGCAAAAACTCGTCAATTATGCACGCCTTTATGACGTCATTTACCAGATAGAGGGGCTCGCCTGTATCCCTGCTCTATTTACGTTCATCAAGCGTCTTAGTGATCGTCTTTGTGCAGGATAAACTAGAAATAATGGTTGCTATGTAGGTACTTACTGACAATTCCCTATTGATAGCAGTGTTGATGGTCTATTTTCAGAATTCAATTTGCCGAATAATTCGTACAATATAGAATTATAATTTTCCAACCACTCGCTCAACATGGAAGGGAAGTGACGACGCCCCTAAACACACAGATGACGGTGATAAAGGCACGTATAATTGACGAGTTTTTTCCGGTGACGGATGAACTCGAAAGTGGTCTATTGCCTTTCTATTTGAATAAAATAAAATATTAAGAAGAATCTGTTACTTGTTTTGTTTTGTTTTTGATAAATGATTGTTCACTGCTTGCATTTTATCTTATCTGTATAGATTTGTATTCATGTCTCCATCTCTTTATCATTGGTAACTCTATAGACAAATAAGAAAGAAATAAGCTCTACATGTATATTTGCAACATCATAAATTAATTTAAAAAATAACATACAATAACATTAGTACTGCATGGCTTTTTTAAGCATTATGAAAGTCATATTTGTAGAAACCTTTAAAGATTTTTAAACAGTGTTAAATGTTTTGCTACTTCTTAGCTTACACAATAACATCTAATAAATATTACCATCTACAATTCTCAATCCCAAGTTTATTAAAATTTATTAGGATTTTTACTTTAACTTTAAACCTATTAATTTAGTGTTAACAGATTTATAATATAAACTTCAATTTAATCCTTGAAAGAAGGTCAAGATTGCTAAAACAACTTATAAATTTATATTTTTCTATTCGTCCCAAAACATTTAAATTCATTTAATCAACATCCTTTTTGGATTATTTGATTAAAATATTAATCATTTATAGTCTTTTTACAATTTACATTTTTAAAAGCAAAATAACTGAAAACAGGAAAAACAAAGGGAAGTAACAAACAAGTATTTCAATATTCCCAATACACATCGTTTTTATAACACAACGGCAGTTAGCCAGAGGTAAACATCGTTCATTACCAGTATGTTTGACACCCAAGCTGTCAAGTGAAGCCATATAATTATACATCTTCTTTGGTGTACAGGTAAAATTTAACACAGGTGTCAATTACACCCGTACAGTAGTAAGAAATGATCAATTATGGCGTCTGAAATTTTTTAAGGAGGTATGGGTGTCTTTCGCCATCTTGGATTGTAAAAAACAGAGAATCTAAGGTCCATATTTTCTATCAAATTAGCAAAATTTGATGCAAGAATGCAGATATTTCATGTGTTTTTACATTTAAAAGATCCAATTTATAAGAATATAACCTATAAATATAAATATATGTACAAGTGTAGATTATTTTTTGTTGTTTTTAAATATTTTGAAAAGGTCATTTTAAGGGGAGGTAACTCTAAAACAGTGCATTTTCTGTTGGATTGTTCATGGAATTTTCCTACTTTGTATTTTAGCCGGAAAAAACGTACGGTGACCCTATCTTTTCTTTTGATATTATCAAAGCATTGTTTGAAAGCTGTATTTTCCTAATTTATTTTACAATTCTATCATTTCGTTTAGTTTCTATTCACAAAATAGTGTTTTTTCCTGTATAATCCATACAAAATGTGTCATTTTGTCACGACCCGTAGCTTGAAAAAATGCACGGTGACCTATCATTTTTATAATATTTTTTAACATGTATCAACAGATACTACATTTTGGCAAAGTATGAACAAATTCTATCATTTTTATTTTAGACTCCCATACCACCTTAAATATGAAATATTTCATACATGGGAGTTTTTTCTCCTAAACGGGTGGACACCCCTGAAAACGGGAGTTTCGTACTCCCGTCGGGAGGTTCACATGTATGAATATTGGCAGAATGTCTTAGTGCCAAAGTGTCTAAATACCATGAATACCAGAAAAAGGTTTGCAGGTTTGGCAATCAATGCTTGAAAATAAAACCAATTCCTTTTCTCTTTTTTTTAAGAGCATTTATCACCAACTATGTCAAATCCAACATGCGGCATGACAACTCCTCTGACCTTTCAATTTCAAAGAACAAGATCAGTTTAGAATATAGTTTGGTAGTGTGTAGTGTCGTAGTGACCTTAGGATCTCGGAATTTTTTTAATGTGATACGTTAGGAGTAATACTGGACCCTATGAACTTTAGTTTAATAATCAGTTTTTTTTGGTAAATGGATATCTTTCTTGGTGACAGTGGAGGCGACAGTGTCATGTTTATCAATTCAAATTTGTTTTGCCATTGTTCTTTTAGACCTTTGTTTCATGATTTAGTTATTGATTTACAGTTTTAAATACCCGTTTGAAAATAAGTTGAATACATTGACTAGTGGAATACCTGACAAATTCGATTCCTTTAAGTATTTCTACTGAAATACTACATTATGTGAGTGCGAGAATAATCCGTCAGATTGCGGATTCGGTTGCTGTCATAATCAGTGTTGTTAACAAGCTTAGTAATTTAAGAATAATGCAAGTTCTTAACTGAAAACGTACCGATAACTTGAGTAAGTACAACGATTTCCGGTTATATAATTAAAGAACCAAATTTACACGTGGAGATAGATCCGTATTTTATCCGGAAAAAACTCAAAATTGAATAGAAGTAGAATTTCATGACCATATTACATGAATAAACACTATTTAACACTATTTTAGAAAATCAATAAAGACTTTAATAACCTACACTCTGGCTTGGAACTTTCTATTGATAGTTAATCAAAGGTACCAGGATTATAATTTAGACTATTTAGTACGCACACCGTAAATAATGAATCAATAATTGGTGTCTGAACAATAGGATGGTTATAAATCCTTTAAAAACTACTTCCATGTTGATTGGAGCAAATAAGAAACGGACTTTGCTAGGAGTGATATGAATTTATCTATACAAGATAGCCCAATCACATCCGTTGAAATACAGAAACTTTTGGGTGTATATATTGACAAAAATTTGGACTGGAAATTTCAAATTGACTATGTATGTAAAAACTTCTAGTATCGCACTGCTATCTAGAATTAAGAAATTTTTGGATATTAGTAGTAGGAAGCTGTTTTATAATGCTTATATCCTGCCCATATTTGATATTTGTTGCTCAATATGGGGAAATTGCTACTGAAGATGGTTATAAAAAAAAATGATCTTAAAATGCAGTAGAGAGCTGCAAGGATTATACTTGATGCACCAATACTAGCACCTAGTATAAATTTATTTCAAGAGCTAAAATGGTTGAATTTCAAATCTAGAATTTCATATCATAAACTAATTCTTGTTCATAAAATTCTAAACGATAAAGCACCTGATTACTTAAAGGAACTCTGTTGTCCAATTGTTAACCTACATAGTAGAAATCAAATGTCATCTGCAAATAATAATTTGCTGTTGTACGACCGAACGCAAATTCAATGAACAACTCTTTTGCATATAGCTCGTCAATACTTTGGAATAAACTACCAAATGAAATAAAATGTTGTGAAAACCTGGACACTTTTTAACAAAAATGTGTAGATTTCTTGACTGTAAATGATTTATAACAACTCACTCAAATATTCTAATGATTTTGTATTTTAATTTTCTCTTCTTCTACAGACAATTTATAGTTAGCATGAATATTGCATCTACATAATATGTTAAAAATTGCAAGCTTTGTAATATTTGTACTGTTTGTTCTCAGTGAGGGCCTCAAGGTAGATTAGCGAAAGCTAATTGAGTCACCCTCTTTAAATAAAGTCATATCTTACTTACTTACGCCAGACGCACGTTTCGTCTACATTAAATTATTAAATCTATAAGTATTGACTCAGTTTGACTGACCATGATGTGTTTTGTCTAGGACTATTATGCTGTTAGTATAATACTCCCAGGTTTTGTGTACACTATATTATATAAAAAGTAAAATCACAAAAATACCGAACTCCGAGGTACATTAAAAAAGGAAAGTCCCCAATCAAATGGCAAAACCAAAAGTTCAAACACATCAAACGAATGGATAACAACTGACATATTTCTGACTTGGTACAGGCATTTTCTTATGTAGAATTGGATTGAACCTGGTTTTATAGCTAGCTAAACCCCAAGTTATACTGTTGTTTGTCTGTTTGTCTGTTTTTTCGTGTGATAGCTTTGTCAGTTTATTTTCGATTTTTTTTTAATATCCCTTTGGTATCATCATTCCTGTTTTTTACAACAAAGTAAACATGGTAAACAGGGAAAATATCTATTAGAAGTAAAACCAACCCTCACTGTCGAATTCATGATTGATTGATTTCATTGTTATGGCTATGGGCCTTGGCTATGGCTAAGGTTATGTATATATATGGTTTATATGGTTTATATGGTAATGGTTATGGCTATGGGCCTTGGCTATGACTAAGGTTATGTATAGATATGGTTTATATGGTTTATATGGTAATGGTTATGGCTATGGGCCTTGGCTATGACTAAGGTTATGTATAGATATGGTTTATATGGTTTATATGGTAATGGTTATGGCTATGGGCCTTGGCTATGACTAAGGTTATGTATAGATATGGGTATGGTAATGGTTATGGCTATGGGCCTTGGCTATGACTAAGGTTATGTATAGATATGGTTTATATGGTTTATATGGTAATGGTTATGGCTATGGGCCTTGGCTATGACTAAGGTTATGTATAGATAGGGGTATGGTAATGGTTATGGATATGGGTGTGGCTTTAGCTATTAAAATAGTTATGATTATGGCTAGTGTAATGGTTATCATGGCTATGGTTATGGAAATGGATATGGATATTGGTTATGGTTATGGTTATGACTATGGTAATGGTTATAGATATGGTTACGGTTATGGTTATTGTAGTAAAGTCATCATCTCTAATCTGTTAACTTAATTATCTATGACAGATCACAGACATATTAATTCTCAGTTCTCCGGTCAATGTTTACATTATCCATGTTTTCAGTGTTAGATATTTTCTATATACATCTGGTTAAAGTTAGAGGTACTAGGAAGCTTTCCTACGCTTTTTATTCATTTTTATTCATTCTGAATTCTAACTGTACAACTATCAACATGTATTATTTCAATAGATTATCAGTACTTTAAATGTGTTTCGTTTATATGTGTAAACCCAAAGTTACTACAGTTATGGTTATGGTTATGGTAATGACTATGATTATGGTTATGGTTATGGTAAACATGGTTAGGTTATGGTCACGGTTATGGTTATGGTTATGGTTATGGTTATGGTTATGGTTATGGTTATTGATATGGCTATTGGTATGGTTATGGTTATGGATATGGATATTGTTATGGGTATTGACATGGATATGGTTATTGGTATGGTTGTGGTTGTGATTATGATTATGGTTATGGATATGGATATGGTTATGACTATGACAATGGTAATGGATATGGATATTGGTATGACTATTGCTTTGGATATTGTTATGGATATGGATATGGATATGGTTATGGATATGGGTATGATTATGGATATAGTTATGGTTATGGATATGGATATGGTTATGGGTATGGTTTTGTTGATTGTTATGGTTATGGATATAATTATAGTTATACATGTATATGGCTATGGTTAATGGTTATTGTTATGGATATGGTTATGACTATGACAATGGTAATGGATATGGATATTGGTATGACTATTGCTTTGGATATTGTTATGGCTATGGTTATGGTTATGGGTATGATTATGGATATAGTTATGGTTATGGATATGGATATGGTTATGGGTATGGTTTTGTTGATTGTTATGGTTATGGATATAATTATAGTTATATATGGCTATAGTTAATGGTTATTGTTACGTTTGATTATGGTTATTGCTATGGATATGGTGATGATAAAAGCTATTTGTTAATGTCTGTGTCATTTTGGTCCTTTGTGGATACTAGTAGTTGTCTCATTGGCAATCATACCACATCTTCTTTTTTTATATTGTTATGGGTATTAGATATGGCTATGGTACATATAATGGCTTTGGTTATGATTATGGCTATGGTTATGATTACGGCTATGGTTATGATTATGGCTTTGGTTATGACTACGGTTAAGGATATATATATATACTTTTTCACTCTTTTGGTCTTTTGGAAAATGTTGTTTGTGCTGTTTTTAGACCCTTCTACAACGAAATTTGTTTGACATGCACACGAATAAAAATTGCGGTTTTTATCCAACGCAGTCATAGGTTTGAACGTAGTTTTCAATTTAGACTCGTTTATATTTTTTGTTTGGGCATGTATCATATTTTCCCTCCGGGTTATATGATCCGTTCATCCTATATATTGACTCTTAAAATTCAAGAGTTAATCTAAAAATGAGGGTACTTTCTCTAAAAATGAGGGTGCTTTTTATATGGCCATCCAAATACCGTTTCGATCCCTAACATCACTGAAGAGACATTTATTGTCGAAATCCGGATATGGTGTACTAAAGAAATATTGACACCGAAAGTTTGTGGCACAACATCCTGTCCTCAAGTTAACAATTTTTTTTTTCTGTGACGTATTAAATTTATAATAAGATCCATTTTGTTACAACCTGTGATCAATTTTATTTGGCAATCGCCAATGGCAGTCAACAGGGTTAAAGAACATCAGTTGTTCGACCTGTTAGTCAAATGCGTTTTGTTAAAATATACTTTTTCACTCTTTTGGTCTTTTGGAAAATGTTGTTTGTGCTGTTTTTAGACCCTTCTACAACGAAATTTGTTTGACATGCACACGTATAAAAATTACGGTTTTTATCCAACGCAGTCATAGGTTTGAACGTAGTTTTCAATTTAGACTCGTTTATATCAATATATATATACATTGTGTATATATATATTGCTATGGCTATAGTAATTGCTTTGGCTATGGCTATGACTAAGGCTTTTGATATTATTATTGCTTTTGATATTGTTATGGGTATGGTTATGAATATTGCTTTGTTATGGGTATGGCGAGGGCTATGGCTAAGGTTTTTAATATAGTTATGGTTATTGATAGGGTTACGGTTATGGTTATTGATAGGGTTACGATTCTGGTTATGGTTTTGACTATTACCATGGCTTTGGTTATGGATATGGCTTTGGTTATGGTCATCATGGGTATGGTTATCGCAATGGTTATGGTTATGGATATGGCTATTGCGTTGGTTATTGATTCAGCTATCGTTATCGTGATGGTTATGATTATGGTTATGATTATGGTTATAGTTATGGATAAGAATATTAACAATCCATCATCGATATCACTGAAGGTAGGCAACCAACAACCAATCACCAATCTAGTGTTGTCCTGAACATTATAATGTTTGCCACTGTACGGTAAGCAATCAATTTAATTAATCATCATTACCAACTTGAAGATCAGACCCAACAATCAATCATAAATATAGTGTCGTCCTGACCGAACATGAACTATTTGACACTGGACGGTATGCAACCAATCATCCATCAACATTGCCACTGAACGATTAACAAACAACAATCAATCATTAATGCCACTGGACGGTAAACAACCGACAATTAATTACCATTCCCACTGGACGGTTAGCAACCAACAATCAATCACCAATGCCACTGGAAGATAAACAGCCAACAATCAATCATCATTGTCATTTGAGCTAAACAGCCAACAATCAATCACCATTGCCACTGGGTAGTTAACAAATAACAATCAATTATGAATCTAGTGTCGTCCTGACCGTGTATGAACTATTTGTCACTAAACAATAAACAACCAACAATCAATCATCAGAGCCACTGGACGGTGAGCAAAAAACAATCAATTACAATTCCCACTGGACGGTAAGCAACCAACAACAAATCAACAATATAGTGTCGTCCTGAACATACATGAAGTATTTGCCACTGAACGGTAAGCAACCAACAATCAATCCTTATTCGCCACTCGACGATAAACAACCAACAGTCCATCATCAGAGCCACTCGACGATAAACAACCAACAGTCCATCATCAGAGCCACTCGACGATAAACAACCAACATTCCATCATCAGAGCCACAGGACGGTAAGCAACCAACAATCAATCAACAAACAAGTGTCGTCCTGAACATGCATGAACTATTTGTCACTGGACGATGAGCAACCTACAATCAATCAGCAACCAAATGTCGTCCTGAACATACATGAACTATTTGTCACTGGACGGTAAGCAATCTACAATCAATCTCCATTGCCACTGGACGGTAAGCAATCAACAATCAATCAACAAACAAGTGTCGTCCTGAACATTTGTCATCGGACGGTAAGCAACCAACAATCAATCGCAATTGCCACTGAAATAAAACCAACCAACAATCAATCAACAAACACGTGTCGTCCTGAACATGCATGAACTATTTGTCACTGGTCGATGAGCAATCTACAATCAATCACCTTTCCAACTGAAATGTAACCAAAAACAATCAATCACCACTGCCACTGGGGAGTAAGCAACCAACAATCAATCAACAAACAAGTGAACATGCATGAACTATTTGTCACTGGACGATAAGCAACCTACAATCAATCACCTTTCCAACTGAAATGTAACCAAAACAATCAATCACCAATCTAGTGTTGTCAAGAACATGCATGAACTATTTTTCACTGGACGGTAAGCAACCAACAATCAATCGCAATTGCCACTGAAATATAACCAACAAACAATCAATCATCAATCTAGTGTTGTCAAGAACATGCATGAAATATTTGTCACTGGACGGTAAGCAACCAACAATCAATTATCATTGCTACTGAAATGAAACCAACAACTAATCAATCATCAATCTGGTGTTGTCCAGAACATGCATGTAATATTTGTCACTGGACGGTAAGCAATCAACAATCAATTATCATTGCTACTGAAATGAAACCAACAACCAATCAATCATCAATCTGGTGTTGTCCCGAACATGCATGTAATATTTGTCACTGGACGGTAAGCAATCAACAATCAATTATCATTGCTACTGAAATGAAACCAACAACCAATCAATCATCAATCTGGTGTTGTCAGGAACATGCATGAAATATTTGTCACTGGACGGTAAGCAATCAACAATCAATTATCATTGCTACTGAAATGAAACCAACAACCAATCAATCATCAATCTAGTGTTGTCCAGAACATGCATGTAATATTTGTCACTGGACGGTAAGCAATTAACAATCAATTATCATTGCTACTGAAATGAAACCAACAAACAATCAATTTTCAATCTAGTGTTTGCCAGAACATGCATGTAATATTTGTCACTAGACTGTAAGCAATCAACAATTAATCATCATTGCTACTGAAATGTAACCAACAAAAAATCAATCTTCAATCTAGTGTTGTCCAGAAAATGCATGTAATATTTGTCACTGGACGATGAGCAACCTACAATCAATCAACAAACAAGTGTCGTCCTGAACATGCATGAACTATTTGTCACTGGATGATGAGCAACCTACAATCAATCATCTTTCCAACTGAAATGTAACCAAAAACAAGCAATCACCACTGCCACTGAGGAGTAAGCAACCAACAATCAAATAAAAATCTAGTGTTATCATGAACTTGCATGAACAATTTTTCATTTGGACGGTAGGCAATCAACAATCAATCCTTATTGTCACTGAACGGTAAGCAACCAACAATCAATCCCAATTGCCACTGAAATATAACCCGGCAACAAACAATCAATCATAAATCTAGTGTTGTCTAGAATATGCATGAAATACTTGCCACTGGACGGTAAGCAATCATCATTGCTACTGAAATGTAACCAAAAAAAACCAATTAATCATCAATATAGTGTTGTCCAGAACACGCATGAAATATTTGTCACTGAGCGGTAAGTAACCAACAATCAATCAACTAACAAGTGTCGTCCTTAACATACACATTGAAGACATGTTGGTGACCTTCTGCTGTTGTTTTTTATTTGGTCGGGTTGTTGTCTCTTTGACACATTCCCCATTTCCATTCTTAATCATATGAACTATTTGTCACTGGACGATGAGCAACCTACAATCAATCACCTTTTCAACTGAAATGTAACCAAAAACAATCGATCACCACTGCCACTGAGGAGTAAGCAACCAACAATCAAATAAAAATCTAGTGTTATTATGAACTTGCATGAACTATTTGTCATTTGGACGGTAAGCTATCAACAATCAATCATCAATCTAGTGTTGTCCAGAACACGCATGCAATATTTGTCACTGGACGGTAAGCTATCAACAATCAATCATCATTGCTACTGGTACCAATGATTGTAAAAAAAATAAAAGAGAAACCGTAAGAGTTATTGATTCAAATGAACTGTATTTGAAGAAGTTACTGTGAGACCTGTGGTTAGAAAAATCCGTTTGAATAAAAAAGGCTATATTTTTTATGTTCTTTCAACCTGAGACTACTATCAGAACACAGTAGACTAGTAGTCTCAGTTTGAACGTAGACACACTTTTTTTTAAATTCCCGCTTTTTATACTTTTCGGTCCACTCTAGTTATATTTTCGGAACTTCTCGGAATGTTTACAAAAATGGCGTCCTCGAAACAAAATGTGATTTTGAACAATCACGAATAATTCAAAATTGTTTTGCAAAGGCAAATAGACTGAATCTTCTTTTAAAGTATTTAAAGCAATTATAAACATGCATGGTTGAAAATTGCATTATATAAAATTATAAATGGTTTTGCAGATGTGAAAATTTGAAGAGAAATTACTTATTTTTTACAATGTTTACTTTTTGGAAAATGTCATGCCATATGCTGCATTGTTATGCGTAACAGGTAATGGTTTCTCCTCTCTTAGATTTATAGAACCACAAAAATGTCATTGATACAGAAAAGTAAACACTTAAACCAATCTCCTATATTATATATACGAACAGAGATTTAATATTGAAGTAGTATATCATTTCATGTCCAAACAAGCTTGTAGAGAAATTTAAATTACCTTTTATATATTAAAATCTTCAAATGCATGCTATTTAGCTAAATTTTGTGATTATGGATATTGATACAAGTGTTAAATGCTGAGGTATGACCAAACTGATAATGTTTCAAAAGATTCAAAAGAAATATATTGAGCCCATTGAGTGAAATAATCCATGTTTATTCACGGTTTTAGAGATGTAACATTAAAATACAAATATAAATTTGCATGATAGTGGTAAACAATTAGAGTTACAAGATTCCCATCAAACAGTTTTGTAATTTAATATTGAATACCTTTATATTTGTCCACACAATGTCAGCATGATAAGTTATTTAGATAATTTATTTTGTTAACACTCAAGACATATTTGACAGTTACAATTCTTTTATCAACATCAAACCAATATTAGTATACACATTCTGTAAGCAGTTTGCTTAGGAAGGACTTATCTTGTTGACTTATCAAATTACGATCCGATTGTCGTCACTTAAACAAAGAATCAGTTTTGGAGTATCCAAGTGTTAAGATGTTGTTTATTCATTTCAGATCATAAAAACTGCCAAATCACCCAAAACTAGTGGAGATTAATATGAGATCAAATGGTCATATTTCATTTACAAGATTTGTACATGTACACAATTTACAAAGGTGATGAGTATCTTAATTTAGTGAAATGATTCTGAAATAGAGTTCAACAGGAGTACAGGAAATATTTTCAATGTCACGACAAGTTTTACCACCAGCAGGTCACCCCACTGGGACGGCACCCCAGCAAACCGCTGAGGTATTAGAAAATCGACTCACCGCCGCTGAGGATGAAACCAGTATTTTACTTGAACAATTAAATGGACTTGGATTTAGTAAAACTTCAGCAGATATTAATTCATCAAATATGAAAGTTCCTGTGTCCCCTTACAAGGTCAGGATGGCCAGTAATGATGTTCTGAAAGATAATTATGAAGCACTAGTGTCTAGGGTGTGTAAAATGGAAAGTACAGTGCAGACTATGAAGTTAAACTTGCTGAACATTCAGGGTGAAAATCATTTAAAAGGGAAGTCGAATGATGAATTTGAATATAGAATGAATGTGTTAAAACAAACTTACGAACAGACAATTTCAAAATACAAACGAGAGATGGAACAGATGAAGGAAGATTTGTTACAGGAAAATGAGGAGAAAAATAAATTAAAAAGCAATATTAAAGATTTAAAGTCAGCTTTAGAAGATTCTTCGACGACAAGGGTAGGTCTAACAACCTTAGTCATGTTAGTAACAAGTAGTACGACATGGACATTGATAAATTGTATATATACATGTACATGTATTGTGAGTTACATTTTTATAATTACAATGTAAACTATCCATGTTGTCTGTCCAAAAGTGAAGACACTGAACATTAAGAAACCAAATCATTTCAAAAGGGAAGCAAGACAAATCTGAATTTGAAATTTACCAATAAAAGTTTAAAGTACATGTATACAGTATATATTATACATGTTAAACTTAACTTTCTTACTATAGTTTATATACCTAAACAGGCCACCGAGTTTAATTGATTATTCATATTTACCATGTTTACCGTACCAGTATCCAAATTTCATTGTTTTCATAAATGAAATTGTCTATTGAACATGTCTACATATGCAAATGATATGTAAAAATGTATGTACATGTAAAGTGTTTAAAAGTAATAAAATAAGTTTTTATAACTCAAATTGATTTTGAAATCAGGACAATGTAAAATTAAAGATTTGTGAAATTAGTTCTTACGTACAAAAAAATACCGTTTTTCAAAATTTGGAGCTTAATTGAAACTTAATCATGTTTATCATGTTTATTGTTATTGCAAATTTATGCTTAAACAGCATACTTAATTTAACATGTACATGTACTACGTGTATGTATACACATGTACTAAAAACATACATTTTAGCAAGTAATTGAATGGATATTTTTTATGATATATCCTAAAATTGAGAATGGAAATGGGGAATGTATCAAAGAGACAACAACCCAACCATAGAAAAAACAACAGCAGAAGGTCACCAACAGGTTTTCAATGTATCAAGAAATTCCCGCACCCGGAGATGTCCTTCAGCTGGCCCCTTAACAAATATATACTACATTTGTAGCTATATATAGTTCAGTGATAATGAACGCCATACTAACATGACTAATTTCCAAATTGTACACAAGAAAATAAAATTAAAATAATACAAGACCAAATAAGACCAGAGGCTCCTGACTTGGGACAGGCGCAAAAATGTGACATACATGTACATGTATATATAGTGGAACAAATTTTGTCCTTTCAGCTTTATGTGAATATTAACCTAATATTTGGGATAGGCTTTGCTCATCATCATTAAACATTGTAGCATACTTCATTTACTTAAAATTAAAACTAGAGAAAAATCAATAATACGATTTATCACATTCTGATCACGTTGATGTGTAAACTGGAAATTAAAGTTGTCGTAAGACATCTGAAATGGTTTAGAGTGTTTCTTCAAAAAGCAATTTACAATGTTTGCTAAAAGTTAGTAAACTTCAACATACCACTCTACATTGTGCCTATGTTTTCATTTTCTTAAAATATCACATCTGATTTTAATGAAATTTTGCAGTAACTAACAGAGTCATTTATTTTCTTTTGATAATTTAATCCCTTTGTTTAGCTGTGAATTTATTCTTGTTTTACTTTGTAAGCCCTATGTTATTAAAAGTTTGAAATAAATGATAAAATAAATTGGCTAGATCAATAACACCTGAAGTTTCCTCTAAATAAAATATAATATTGCTACATTGTATACAATTTCATCAAGATTAGAAAAGGCACACTCATTAAATTCATTGCAACATGCACATGTTGCAGTACTGAATTTCTTTTCCAAGACACAACATGCATATGTGCATGTTTATCTAATTGTCCTTTTTACATTTTGTTATACAACACGAAGGAAGTAGAAAAAAGTGCGTTGGATTCATAAATTAAAAAGATTTCCTAAATAACAGAAATTTGCATTACAATTGAATTTTAAATAAAACTGAAACATCAGGTGAAATTTGACTATTGAAGGAAAGTTAATATATTGGAAGTGAGAGCAATACCAATTATTGTATCAAAATATTATCCTCTAATTTTTGGGATATTTAAACAGAAAAAAATGGTGAGTATACATGTTTTTAGTTTTTCATAAATCAAATGCAATTGGATATAATTATAATTTTTCCAATTGTTACGTTATTTAAATTTGTGTACTTTAAATGCAGTCTGTAAAAGAGAAGCATTGGCTGGTAGTGGTAAAAACACAATTGAAACAAATCAAAAGAATAAATCACTAAAATGTTAATTAAAACAAAGTTAATTGTCTTCCATATTTTTATTAGGAGATATATATAAAGTTAAGCTATAGTATATGGAATTCTTACAATCACAGGCGAGATAATTCTGTAAATATAATCCAATTTACTATCACTATCTCAAGTTATCAATCATTTACTTTTGACTTAACATGGTCAATATCAAATTAGCATGCTTACTTTGGTAAGATTGTTCCCAGTTGGAACTTCTCACCTTGTTTTGATAAGATAAGCACATTTTTCTGTAGTATCTCCTTTGAAAAAAAGACATCCATTGAAATGTGTAATTGCAAGATTCTCTAGTTCATTATTTTATTTGATAAAACAACCAGAATCTGGCAAACAAAAGAAATAAAAGCCATTACATGCACAGATACATGTTGAAATGAACGCAATGTAACAACATTTACATGTTGTGTATGACCATATTTACGCTTTGATTTGCACTACAAATGTTAGTTTGGCTTCTCACATAGTTCATTGGGTGACTGTGGTCAAAGTGACATGTACAAAATGTATGAATCACAATAGTCTAGATTATATATTTTTTTAATTTCCTACACAGTGGTGAGGTGATCAGTAAGACATGGATCTACAAAACAAATCAAAGCAAATTCCATAATATTCGATTGAGCAGGCAAGATATATTAGCATTAGAGCTAATTTATTTTGATTTAAGCATTATTAACTCTTACAATATTACACTTGAGTTATCTTTCTTGATTATATTTTGTTCTAGACAGAAGCAACTATTACAATATTATAAATGAGTTATCTTTCTTGATTATATTTTGTTAAACCTATAGACAGGGGAGTTATCTTTCTTGATTATACTTGTTTAACCTATAGACAGGGGAGTTATCTTTCTTGATTATACTTGTTTAACCTATAGACAGGAGAATTATCTTTCTTGATTATATCTTGTTATAGGCAGAAGCAACTGTTACAGCAGATGAATTGTCTTTAACCAAACAGAAAATGCAGAGAAGGATAAATGAATTAAAAGAAGAGTGTGATAGAGAGAAGAGCCTTAGGAAAAGTCTAGAGGAGTCACATAATACATTAATGGAACGAGTTAGAGACATGGAGACTCTAGTGGAGTCAGAGAGAAAGGAGGTGGGGAAAACTAGGTTTATTTTTAGAATGAAAAAAAAAATTAATGCTGTACTTGAAACTAATAAGGCTGAGTTAAGCTATGATAAAAATACAATCACTGACTGACAAGGTACTTGACTTGGGACAGGCAAATGAACAATTCAGCATGTGGCAAGGTTAAACTAGTTTTATAAGATGGATGCCTATATAAATAGTCAGTTCAGTGCACATGTCAAAGATTTATGATAATTCCCAGACCATACAATCCTACAGTGATTTTCATTGAGTCATATAGTATTTATCTACAGATTATGATACGAATTAAATGGGTGCACCATTGATAAGCTTTGAGCTCTATGCAGAATATGCATGCCACCAGTGATTTTGGTTGGTATGTTTTTTAGATAGACATTTAACTTCAGATAACTGGTATAATGAGAATTAAATGGATGCACCATTGATAAGCTTGGTGGTCTTTGCAGCATACCTGTTAAATAATTCTCCATTGAATTATGGAATATCTATCAAATTAGTAGTCTATTTAAGGATGTGATAATTATATTATTAACAGTTTTGATTAAACCATAGATATGATAGCAATATTTTACGTCACAAATGAATCAATGGCCTGGTTTGTGGAATGGGTAAACCTTGCATTGCATATAGTACAGAATAAGAAATGATATTGTTGAACTGTTTCAAATAAACATTTAAAATTTTCTTGAACTTTTAAAATTTTACTTGGTTGAGATTACTGTAAATTTTGAACAGTTTAAATTGTTTACAAATTGTTTTATTTTTGAGACAAAACAAATCTTCAATTGACTTTTCGTAAGAATATTATAATTAATACCTGTTGATTTTATAAATCTTCAAGCATGAGTCCAGATTCCTTGTCTAAATATCAAGATTTGTTCTAAGTTTGATAAAGATTTGGTTCATTGTATACCTTTCATTTGAATATCTCTGACTTTGAATTAAAACTTTTATTGACTAGTAGATTTTTTATGATTGAATTTGATGTATGATTTGAAATCTGTTATGCTTAGAAAACCAACCAATATTTAAACATATTTTTGGTAAAATTTGTTGTACATGATTTACAGGTATGTACAGTAAGATTTGATTTAATTTTTCAAAAAAAATTAAAAAGAAAAAAGTTGTTTGTAGGACAATCTAACTGGTTGGAATTTGGCACTAAAACATGTAAAATAAGAATAATTTATTTAAGGAATGACTGTAATATTTTTTCTGTCTATGAGGAAATAACATAAAATTTGGTGCACACTGAATAATGCGTGTAGCGGGTTATTTAACAGTGTGCACCACATTTTTTATGTTATTGCGAATAGACAGACAACTTATTACAGTCATTTCTTATAATTTAATTGTAAATTCCATTTTAAACTGTTGAAAACCATAAAAAACGTTGATTACATCATAGACCCATGACTAAATTATGTCTATGGGCTGATAACAAATTAAAGTCAGGCAATCAGAAGACGTGTTACATCCAAAATTAAATTATTGTCAGGTTACATTGATCAAAGATTCAGTTTTGCTCTTTATTGTTTTAGGTTAAATCTTTATCCATGGACTGCCAAAGTTTACGTAATGATGCATTGAACGTGAGGGAGGAGCTAAAACTGACCCAGGCTCAAAGAGATTCTATAGAAAGTGATTATAACGAATCTTATGAAGAAATGGGTAATACATGTATATTAATATAAATTTTCATACTTGAAATAACCAAGCTTGGCCCATACAAAGTTTTTAAAATTCAAAGGTATAGACAGTTCTTTTAAAAGGTAGGCATATGTTGTGCATTTGTCATCATCAAATTAAATTGATTATTTGAATTGAATATACTTTAACAGAAAACATCCTTAGTAGTATTATACCCTTACAATTTTACAGTCAGACTACAACTGAAAATATAAGTTAGTAAATGCTTGGTGTGAAACATACAAAGGAAAATAGGAAAAATATTAGACGGCACAATTAAACATAACAAGGAAAATAGGACAACTACCATCAGAACTAGACACTTTAAAAGACATGCATGTACCGTCAAAACATAGTCCAGATATCCTGACTTGGTACACATGTTGAAGGGTTAGGCTAGTTTTATTTGAACACAGTTTGTCCTTAAAAAAGTCTGTATTAACATGACTGTAGATGAGTCATAAATCTTATCAATTATTACTTTTTCTAGTTCTTATATTTATACATAACATTACACATTTAATTTTTTAGAGAGAATGAAAAGAAATTTTGAGACAATGGATTCCGATCGACAAGTTTTGATGAAAGAACTGGATAGATTACGGAGACAGTATGATGACCTCATTAAACAACTAGAACAAACTCAAGTTATTGTAGATCAGCAGAAGGTGAGAAGGAGATGTTGTTAATTACGGTACCAACTTAGTGGTTCAATTAAGAATCATACATGGTGCTTTTTCATAGTGAATGCTGGTGGTTATAATTGATTTACTACCAAATTTCTCAGTATTTTCAATAGATTTCATATATGCTAAGGCCAGGATTTTTGCCGATTCCTAGAATAAAAATAAAATTGACTTTTCATGCTTTTTTATTCCCGCCGACCCAAACAAATACATTATCCATGAAAAATAATTAAATTCTTCTTTTTTTATGAAATGAGATGCATGAATCACTAATAAAATTGATAACACTCTCTGTTGTGAAAAAATAAAACTTCCAGTTTACATTTCTAAAAATAGACAAATCAATTATAACTGACCTTGAAATGTCGTTTACGCAAATAATTTTGCGGAACGAAATCTGTGTTTAAAACCCATTACACAATAAGTTCGTTTCCCTTATTTGTCATCAGTCTGTAAGATGCAGAATCCAAATGTGGACAAGTGGAAAGCACATTGGAAGTAAAAGTTCTGAATATCAACAAGTCATTTAGAATTTTCTCGTTTCATGGATAATAAAAAAAAATATCGTCCATTTGGATTAAAAACGGGAATGCATGACACTAGATTAACCCAATATTCTCGTTTTTTCTGTGGACGAGTCTATTACGTTTTTGACACGTGTGTTGAAACTTATTTTCGTACGACGTTTTTTACATTTTTTTCTTTATCAGTTTTCGTTTTTGAAGATCATTCAGGGGCGGATGCAGGAATTTTCCAAAGGGGGGGTGCTATCCCAGGGCAAAGGGGGGGTGCAAAACATATGTCCCGATACAAATGCATTGATAGGCCAAAATAAAGGGGGGGTGCGAACCCCCGGAACCCCCCCTCTGGATCCGCCACTGTCATTACACACCAAGTTTTCTGGAATTGATTAAGAGCTACGCAAATTTGTTTTTCTTTTTCGTGAAGAGACGATTTAATTTCGTCTTTGTCTGTGAACACCCCCCCCCCCTTTTTTACGGCAAATCATTAGATAATGTCATGCGATATTTATCACAGCTGAGCAAGAATATTTCATCGAACTAAAATTTAAAATGATGACAAAATAGCATAAAAAAATTTTGTTAGAAAGGTGAAATGTATATTTATTTTGCATTTTTTTTCTGTCTTGAAAGATATTTTTTTTCTTTTTTTTCCCGACCGACCGACCCGACTTTTTCATGGGGAAAATCCGTAAACCAACAAATTAAAAAACCGTGGCCTAAGGTCCTAGAAATATTATCATTCTTAATCACACTGTGACAGGCAATCTCCCTGTTTCACTGTGATTCAGTCAAGGTCAAAGGAGTGATTAATAACTGAACCATTATATGTGTACTCTATATAGTCATAATAGTGCTCCTGCTGTAAGTTAAAAACAATAAATTGAAATGAACCATGAATTTCTGATCAGCTGTATTTACTTCCTTTTAATTTTAAATATTTAAAAGTTATTGAGAAATACAGACTTTATATGCCAACATGTTTGTATCACATGTATTTGTTTTTTGAAAGAAAGAGGTTTTAATTCTTAAATTTAAATAGGAAATGTTGTTGATTGACAAAGTCACATTAGCCAATCAGAACAATGAATTGAAGGTAGGAGTGGTTATTAGGGAAATGGTGTATGTTCATTAATTTGTGCTTTTAACATTTGCATGCTTCTAAAACAGGATTGAAAAATTAAGAAGGTTGATAGCATGCATAATTAATTAATTTCATTAACCATAAACAAAAATAAATACAAACAGATTAGCTATTGACTTATTGTGGATTCATTAATTAATATTCGTTGGATACTAATTTTTTGGGGTACAGGGAAACCAAAGTACAAGTTTTCTAAAGGATTATATATAGATATAAGGAGATGTAGTGTGAGTGCCAATGAGACAACTCTCCATCCAAGTCACAATTTATAAAAGTAAACCATTATAGGTCAAAGTACAGTCTTCTACACAGAGCACCCAACAGCAAGCTATTAAAAGCCTGAAAAATATCTTGTGTAAAACTATTCAAACAGGAAAACCAACAGTATTATCTATATAAAAAATGAGAAACACATATGAATCACTTCAAAGAACAAACTACTGGACATCAGATTTCTGACTTAGGACAGGTGCAAACAATTGCAGCGAGTTTCAGCATATGCAGAAATTGCTAAAACCATGAAATTCAATATTCATGAATACAAAGGTTTTCTTAATCCATCAAGATTTGAACCAATGAAAATAAACAAATCCACAGTAATAAAAAAATAAGGAGATGTGGTATGATTGCCAATTTAACATCTATTCACCAAAAGATTAAATGACATGCATCTAATCAACATTTTTTTAATTTTTTTATGCCTAATGTACAACTGACCATTAACTATTTATTTTGGTGTTAAGCGTAACTAACTTGTTGTTGGCTTTTATGTGGTTTAAATGAAATGACTGTTTATGTATGGTTTGATAAAGTGTTTGCTAGTAATATAATTGTCTACCTAACTTTGTATGTATGTGATTTAACATCTTATTTACCAGACAACTAACAAAGACTTAAAGGAACAGAATGAACATCTAACCAAGCTTACGACGTGTGTTCAGAGTGAAACGGAACACATTAAATCATTACATAAAAAAGAACTAGAGGTATGCAATAGTCTATTTAGTACATTTATTTTTAATCCAAGAGAATCCACTGTTCAAGAAGTGAACACTGCACCCCAACTGCAAGGTATACTGATCCAAAATAAAAAAAAAAACTCAATAAAACTGTAATCCTTCAAGAACTTCAAGAAAATGTGCAGACTAGATGAATTAAAAACATAATTATGGGCTATTTATTTAATTAATATGAAGACCTATGTACATGTATAAGTAAAACTCCTCGTTATAACTTAATTGTTAATGATTTGCTTCAGTGTTGTACCAGATTTAAAGGCATGGGGAAGGGATGCAAATTTTTTAGACCCTACCCATCTGTAATATATAATTTTCATTTTACTTGAAATTCTAAAGAAAATGCAACCACCCACAATTTATTAACTGAAGTGCTGTTTAATTTACATTATGTTTTATATTTTTGGTGGTGGAAATGTTTGACTTTCGACAGTATGGTTACCCTATAATAGGTTTAAAGTTCCAGAAAAGAAAAAAGAAGTTTTTTTATTGCTATTTTGTGCATTTTTCCTTTGATCTTTTTTGTGATTATTTTCATATCATGCTTCTAGCTTGAGATGTAAAAAATGTCGCTAAAAACTAAGGAGCCCATGTGGCGTTGCTAACGAAATTGACATTGAAATTGACAACGTCGTCATAGGTAAAATAGCGATAAACAGATTTTCATTGGTCATCTCAACGAGATTGCTTTTCTCACTTTCGCTGTTCCAGCGAGAAAATCAATCTCGTTGAGATAATCAACGATAATCTATAATTATTTCAATACTTTATTGATAAATGGACTCACTTTTTTAGTCAATATTACGCTTTAATACTGACAGCAGCATTTAAATGTGAGAGACTGCAGGGTTCCGTTGAACTCTAATGACATTTTTAAAAGAAAAAAGATAATTTTACTTGTATATATTTCCTTACTTCACTTTAAAGAATGTATTGTCTTACATGCATGTTAACGTAAATATACTTGTACTTGCATTAGGTTGATTTTTATTGGAAGCAGCCCATATATTGTATAATTAACTTTAAATTTATATTGTGATGTAACTTGCATGTTTTTCTTTTATAGGCAGAGAGAAGCAGAGTTGGAGAGAAAGAAAGAATAGAAGAAGAGGCATTGCAATATAAGATCAAAACAAAGGAACTAACATCTGAACGGGAATCATTGGAAAAAAGATTGTAAGAACTAGTCCAAAATGGTGATCTAATTGGAAATTTTAAAAGTTGACCAACAAAAAATAACCCAACCAGTTATTCAGTTAGATAGATTCTTTATCATCTAACTATTACATTACTTGAATGTTTCTAAGAGATAACTCCTTTTGATGCGACTGTCATACAAGTGAGAGGTTTAGCTAGCTATAAAACCAGGTTCAATCCACCATTTTCTACATTAGAAAATGCCTGTACCAAGTCAGGAATATGACAGTTGTTATCCATTCGTTTGATGTGTTTGGACTTTTGATTTTGCCTTCTAATTTTGGATTTTCCTTTTTGAATTTTCCTCGGAGTTCGGTATTTTTGGGTTTTTACTTTTTTCTAAAGAATCCCTCATTTTGATTGGATAACAACACTTGTGCATCATAATAAAATTCACCTTCATATCCCAATAGGTTTAAAATTAAGAAATAATTCCTTCGTGTTGAAAATACCGTGAACATGTTTGGCTTTTCCCCGTTTCCTCCCCGAGGAGTCTGTGCATTACATTTCATATTTGATAAGTTTAAAAATTACGAACAAGGTAAATATATGTTGTTTTATAAAAATATATAATAAAAATGTATGCTAGCTGCTTAAATGTATACATTTTAAAGGATAACGATGGAAATAACGTTATTATACACAGTAAGTTTGTGTGCATGTGTCAAACAAATTTTTTTTGCTCATTAGAACACGGCTTTGTTTACAAACCTTAATAAGGACGTCATATTAGAATTCATAATTACAAAAAAGTGCATAGGTTATTAAAAAAAAAAAATGATTCAAATTGATTTTTCATTATCATAGCAGAAAAATGAAATTATAAGTATTTATTATAAAGGCTTCTTTTAGTAATTTCATAGCCCTGTTGTTAAAGTGTTGACAGTGTGCACATACAAAATGTACTTAGGTCAACGCTTTTACACCTCAATGAATTTACAAAAAAGAAGCATTCAATTCTTAAATATATCTTGATTAAAGATTGATTAAGGAGGCACTCAAATTAATTAAATGTTGATGGTTGCATTTTTATTAGAACTTTTGATGAATTAAAAGTAAAATGTAAAGTTAACATAAGGTGGGGATTACAGTCTGAAAAACGTGTTTCCTATACTCCTGATACTTACAATAATCTGGAACAGTTGTTATGATTCAGGTTATGAAATTATTTGGTAAAAAAATGTTTTGATTGTTTGTCATCCCTTAATTGTATATGCAAATTCCATTACAGACGACATGTTGAGCAGGAGTATACAAGTCTAAATAAAAAGTTTGTTGCCAAGGACGACGAGTATTGTCAAGCTGCTTCAGGACTGGAAAAAGAGTTGAACTCACTCAGACATCAGCTACAGGTCGTAAAGAAAGAAAAAGAGAGGGCTGTCAAAGATAAAGACCACTTACTAGATGAGGTATATATTGGGCAGATATTTAGTTTAATGTCTAATTATAGATATTTTGTTGATGATACAAAGAGGGCAATTTTAAACTATAAGTCAGGAAAAGAGAAAAAAAAGTATTGCCATAATTAGAAGGACAAGAAAAACTATGGCAAAAATTTAAAAAATGAAATAAATCACCAGTCATTATTCAAGACACAGAAAGATGATAATCACACTGGGTGGTACAAAACAGGATTCATTCATGCTGTGCAACATTAATATATTGTCATCCTGAAAATGCAGATTTATAGACCACTTGATGTAATAGCAAACCATCAATCAATCAAACTTAGGGGAACAAACTGTGACTTTTTAAAAATATGTTTAATTTTTTAAAAATAGACCTGTGAATCATTTAATGATATTATTTGTTTAAAAAAACCTATTAACAATAATTTTAATGATATTATAGTATTGATTTCCAAGGAAAAGAATTTTTAATTTTTTGATAATGATATATTATTTATGTAATTATAGGTGAATCAGACTGTTGATTCTATGATAGAAGAACGGTCAAAACTTCAGGGGGAAGCACAACAACTAAAAATAGAACTAGACTCACAGAAAAAACTCAGGAAGTCTCTGGAACATGAAAATGCCACACTCATGGAAAGGGTATCAGGGTTCGAAGGTCAACAGGTAAATAACTACTAATGGAAAGGCATTAAATGCTAGACAGAAGGATGCTAATCTGGGAATGGGGCACTGGCAGTGGCATCAACATTTTATGTAAAGCTTTATATTTCAGAAGGTAGAAGACATGCATGCCTCAAAACTTGTATGTGGGTGACATTTGTTACAAAGTTTCCATCTGTTATATCTCTATTGTCTTTGGTTCAGGCCATACTTAAACAAACTTTTTTGTAATGTGAATTTATTACTAATTATAAGTATTCGGATAATTGTATTTGGTATATTCAATTTGTATTTGGTATATCAAATCCTTGTAATGTCATCATGCCTGTCTTACAGGGTTCAAATGACCTTAACTTCATTTCATTCACTAGTGATCAATGTAAAAGTAATGTGATTAGGTCTGTTTCTTAGACACTATTAGCGGTCGGTAAGCTATACTTAAATGATTGTAAGGTGCATGTATCATCTGACCATCACCTCTTTTTCATTGCTAATTTCTGGAGTTTGGTCCTATCCTCAGATTATTTTTAGTGTATAGAATGATTCTGACCTTGATCACATTTTCATGGTTCATTGGTCAATGTTACATTTTGTAGTAAAGTCCTATTCTCAGATACTTTAAGCAATGTGTCAATTATATTTGGTGTTTAGAAATTTAGAATAATAACGAAATAGTCACTAGTGCATTAAACACCAAAAATTAATGAAACCTATTTTATTTAGGAAACACAGAGTAAAATAGAGAAAACCATGATGGAAATGATGGACCAGAAGAACAAATTAGCCTACGACAACGGTAGTCTACAGACACAGGTCACACATCTCACAGCAGAGGTCGACAAACTCAAAAATGCTCAGAATGAGGCTACAAAACTTAAACATATCAATGATGGTCTACAGAATAGATATGATAAGGTATGTGTGAAATTGAGATAATGTTGATTTATTATTATTCGTTGGATACTGATATCCATGGATTTTGTGGGAAATGAAGCCTCTGGCCTTTGTTAGTCTTGTATTATTTTAACTTGAGTTTCTTGTGTACAATTTAAGTTTAGTATGGTGTTCATTATCACTGAACTAGTATATATATTTGTTTAGGGGCCAGTTGAAGTATGCCTCAGGGTGCGGGAATTTCTCGCTCATGAAGACCTTTTGGTGACCTTCTGCTGTTGCCTGTTCTATGGTCGGGTTGCTGTCTCTTTGACACATTCCCCATTTCCATTCTCAATTTTACACAATGAATTACAAATTTAACTAGTTATATGCAGATTTTTGGAAAAAACACACATCAAATATTCATTTTAAACGTGAAAAAAGTACTTGTATTTTAGACACAGAAAGAGATGAGTGATTTAAAAATAAAGGTTCAGCGACTCGATAGTCAGTTACGACAGAAACATGGAAGTTACGAGACGAAAGAAAAGGATTATAATGAGTTACAGAAACAGAGAGATGAAGCTGTAAAGGAGAGAGATACTTTAATACTACAGATACAAGATATGGAGGACAAAGATCACTCCAAGGTATTGGTTGTTCAGAATAAAAGTCTTAAAATGTCGTTTTTAATAAGCCGAATTTTGTTTGAATGCATGCTGATCTCAGTGATATTTAACACACTACAAAGTCAGGAATATGACAGTTGTTTTCCATTCATTTGGTGTGTTTGATTTTGCCATTGGTCAGGTACTTTTCTTGATAAATTTTGTTCAGTTATCTACCCTGATTGTTGAATGACAGTTAGTAATTCAAAGTTTCCAGATTAAGAAATGAAGGCATATAATATTTTTTATTTATCTTGAATTGATTATTTATAATACACTATCCTTAGTGTTATTGCTGCATGAATCTGAACTTTGAATTAAAGATGGTGGTTTGAATTCCTGAAGAATTTGATAATGCCAAGCAATGAAAATTTGAATACTTCTGTTTGTCCATGTAAAATTTGTATGTGCTATTATTAAAAAAAAAAAAACTTTCGAGGACTGTCAACTTGTGATCTTTAGAACTGTATATGATAATATTTTAAGATGGAAATGATTTAAGTTAATGTTATGAGTGATGATTTTAGGAATATGTAATGGAATGGCTTGATATGTCCAAAGTAAGTGATGGTGGATAGGGAAATCTAATGTTAAAATTGACTGAAATGCAGATAAAACATACTAATATCAAAGTGAAAATTTGTTGTGCCTAATACAATTTGATATCTGTAATGATTGTTCTCTTAACATAAATGTGACAATAGATCATAAGTAAAATTTGAAATGAACAGAATACTGTCTGTTTGTTCGTTGGTCTGTCTGTCCGTCTGTCCTGCTTCAGGTTAAAGTTTTTGGTTGAGGTAGTTTTTGATGAAGTTGAAGTCCAATCAACTTGAAACTTAGATATCCCTGTGATATGATCATTCTAATTTTTATGCCAAATTAGAGTTTTTACCCCAATTTCATAATCCAATGAACATACAAAATGATAGTGTGGATGGTGCATCCGTGTACTATGGACACATTCTTGTTCTATTTTTTGTAAGCAACGGCAATTTTCCTAGATGACCTGATTTATCTATGTCTAGTCAACAATTTATTATTTAGACAAATTTGCTTTTTTAACTGAAGTTTTTTTTTTATCAGCTTGCTATTGCATTAATTAAGGGCAATTTAGTCCTATTATGTAAAATACTCCACTGAACTATCAATTTGAAAGTTCACATCCGTTTACAGAATCTGTATCAAAAGGAACAAGAAGAAAACTTTTCAAATTTGTTTTGTAAGCCCTGATATACAATTTAGTTTTCTGTAAAAAAGTTTAGGGGGTCATTAGCTTGTTTATATAGGACTAATGCTGTATTTGAAAACAAATATGCTAATATGCTACATATTAATACAAAATAACTTCATTAAAACTGCAAATCAAATTATTTTGTTTCTATTTTTTTCCTTATTCAGTTGAATCTGTTTATCAACTCCAAAGTATCAGACCTTGGGAAAAATTATAGTTCAATTTATGGTATATTTAACCGACGAATGATATTTTATTTCACTTATGGTGGTTAACAATGCCCCTTATTATTTCAACATTTGCACTAAATACAAATGAAACCAGGGGATTTCATTAAAAAAAAATCTATTTATACATCTCTAAATTATTTTATGTTAGTTTCAATTTTACAGAGTAATTCTTCAAACATGTATACTTTTTGTGTAATATCAAGTGAGAAACAATGAAAAAGAAAACGGATCTTTGTCTGTTTTATGTTAAGCTTTTATTTTTTGATTTTAAAAAAGAAAGTTAAAGCATGGTTTCTAATCTTTTAGATTGAAAGATTAATTGACATATATTTTACTTATCCTTTTATTCATGTATGTTTGTATCTTTATAGATCAATGGTTTACAAAGAAATTTAGAAGACGCTAAAGCTGTGAACAAAGAAATCGCCTCTACACTAGAAGCTGTGATGTCATCACATTCACATTTACAAACTGTTGTTGAAGAACTACAGACAGAACTCGGTAAAAAAGATTCCACGATCACAGCCATTAAAAATCAGAAATCTTCTGCTCAACAGGAATGGAAATTTGAAATGAAGCAGTTTGAGGAGAGAATGGAGAATTTACGGGGAGAATTGAAAAAAGAAAGGGATAAATCATTGAAGAAAAATAGTCGAGATATTGCTGAGGTATATATCTGTTTGAACTTATTTGAAACTGATTTAATTGTTCAAATTAGACATGCATTATTTTTTTTCGAACTAGACATATTTTTATTCAAATAAGAATTACTTAGATAAATGTGATTAAAGAGGAAACCTAAATCAGGTGTCTTGCTTTCTAAAAACTGCTCATGGTTATTTAGAAACATGAATTGATTTGAGGATGATAAAAAAGACACTACAGCCTATAAAACAAGGAATGAATGAAAAACTCTTTACAGTTAAATCAATAAAGCATGCAAATGAAGAGTTTAAATGGCTTACTTGCAAACTTGGTTTGGTTATTTGATCAGACATTGTAATTAAGATTAACACTTAAATTCAATGGGTAGGCCAATTATTTGTACGGACTGTTACTCTGCCTTCTCATTGAATTTAGGTGTCAATCTTAATTACAATGTCTGATCAAACAAAGTTTGCAAGCAAGGCATTTAAACTCTTGGCTTGCATGCCATTTTATTTTAAGTGTAAAACAAAACTTGATACACATGTATTTGGTAAAGGAATGTAAAATAGAATTAAAAAATATGAAAACTTCTCTTATAAAGAAATAGAAGAGACTTTGGCTACTTTAATAATTTCATCAGAGTATGTTTAAGAAATATACCAATATTTTTTAACAGGTGCGGAAACAAAATGATAATTTATCTACACGCAATATGGAATTAGTAAAAGCTAACACAGAACTACGACATAAGATGACAGAGAATGAGAGTCAGACTAAGGACCTTAAAGACAAAATCAGGGACCAGAAAAAGAGGCTGGAATATCTACACAAATCAAAAAAGGACTTGGAAGAAAATTCTGAAAAAGTCAGGGTAAGAGCTTGTCAAATGTTATTTTGTATGGAGATTCATTACTATCAGTACACATCAGTTTGATGACAATTTATAGACCCCACCTCTAGGCCATGTTCAAGTGGATGATATAGTTACCAATTTTCAATGTTAAATATCTGCTTAAATTAGAATGTAGGAGCCCAAGTTCGGGTTATATCTTAGGAAAAAGTTTACTCTAATAAAAAAAAATCCAAAAGTAATATCTGCCAGACAACTATAATCCACATCTGCTGTCATATGTTTATACTGAAGAATTACAGTTTATCCCAAAATAACATAGTTTCATCTACATTTCAGGAATTAAAATGTGAAATAGAAGACTTAGAAAACCTTAGAGACGAATATGTAAAAAGAAATACAGATCAGGTTTGTTATGTTTTTTTGGGGGAAAGGTTTAAAATAGATTTTTTTTTTGTGATTTCTGTCAGAAAATTGTAAAAAAAAAATGTGATTGTAACTTTCTTATTTGTGTCTTATCAAGTAAAAAAATTAAAGGATATTCTGAACCAAACTGATTTTGATTGTTTGTTATTTTTATGATGATTTCTTCAAGACCTTATCACCAATATATTAGTTGTGGTAGATGTCAACTTTGATTGAAATAGCGCCACAATTAGTTAAACAAATAAAGTGAGACATTGTCCCTTTGCTCATGGGCAAATGACAGAAATTTTGGGGACAACAGCTTGTATAATTCTGATCCTGAACCCTGTTAAAACACAATATTTTCTGGTTTGTCAAAAACTCATCTTTAACCCTATAGTATTTACAAAGGAAATACACATTTGTTGTGTGGTGTAAAAAAGACATTTTAAATTTATGTTAAAATATTTTCTTATTTCTATATTAATTATTGTTATTATTTAAATACAAGTTGTTGAAAGTCTTATAAATTTACTAATAGAGTGATGCTCACTAAATATACAGTTTTTATTTCCCCCATATATATAGACATATTTTGTATTACTTGTTGTTATTTTGGTTTGTTTTCAATATATCAAAAGCAATAATCTGGGTTTGCTTGCTGTTTTTTACTAACACCCATTTCATTGCTTTTCAGGGTGAAATGATAAACACTTTTATGAACCAGATTGCCTCTCTTCAGGTGGAGCTTCGACAACTGGCACAAAACCAGGCCGAGACAAATTTATTGATTCAACAACGAGAGGTGGAACTGGAGAAAGAACGGACAGTATCTCATGAAAATAAACGCAAATATGAAGTAGGAGAATTTGACCTATAATAATTTACTTTTATAAATTTTGACTTGGATGTAGAGTTGTCTCATTGGCACTCATACCACATCTTCTTATATATGTGAAATTCATTAACACATTTTAAATACACCTGAAATGGAATTTATGAATCTTAAAAGATTTAAAAGGTTTGAAAAATGTTTGCTTTGAAATCATTTAATGAATAGTTATTATTTATTTTGAATTTATTGAACCATAAAACAAATTTTTGACTCTTAACATTGAATAATCCGTGAAGCAGATTCTGTAAAATGTAAAGAGTCAAAAATTAAATAAATTCAAAATAAATTATTGCCAATCATTATAAATAAATTTCTATCAAAAATACGGTTAAAAGAACTTTTTATATTATTTCTATTTTATTAACAATAACAATGTACACACATGTTAGTGTATGAATACACAACAACAGAGTCGGCGTGTCGCCATAGAAATTGAGAACATTGAAACTAAAAGTAAATCAGAAGACAGTAAATACACCAAATTTATTTATTTTGAGTTAAAGCTCTTATCATAAAAACATCTGATATGTAAGTATGTAGGCTTTTATATAGAATGCATGAAAAATGCTTTGAGATAACTTTTAAAAATCAATTTATGAAAAATATATTATTATTTTATATTTGTTTCATAAATTTTTTGGCAAAATTCACTGGTCAAAGAAAAAAATCTAGACACCTGTTGCAATTTGATGGGAGACTTCATTTTATAATACTGAATAACCCTATTATGACATGTGGTCTAAGGGCAATTAAATGCTCTTTTATTTTCACAAAATCAACCTTTGCCAAATGGGCACAGTTTTTTTTTGCACGATAGTTTTCACATAACATGGCATTTTTCTTTCCTGTACATGTAGTTAAAACAGCTTTGACATATTGATGTGAGAATTAGAAGTGCTGTTTCTGGTTATTTGATTAAAATGCAAAATCTACATGTAAGAAGGAAATTTAAAAAGGTGTGAGAGTTTCCTCAAACATAAAGAGTTTATCATGTATTTAACTTGTATTATATTCAATGTTTTGACAAGCCTGCTCAATATATTAACTGTTCTTCATTTATAACATCACGTCCATAAAAATGTATTCACACCATTGCACTAATAATAATCATGTAAGGTAAAGTGAAATTGGTGCAGAAGAAAGTGGTGACAAATACCAAAAGAACATCCAATCTCAAAAGTTGAAAAATAAATTGACAACGCCATGGCTAGAATAGAAGAGTGACAGACAAACAACAGTACGCAAACACAACATAGAAAACTGGACAAACTGCTTTAGATTATTTAACATTGTGATATATTACAGCATACGGTGAAACAGAAAGACGATATTGACAGAATGAGACGAGAGACAGAAAATAGGTTAAAAGAAGCACAGGATGAATCGTCAGAGGTAACTTAGGGAAAGAGAAAGTCTTAATTTATTTATTTTAGTGGTTACTTTATTTTGAGTAGTCCTTTCAGCAAACTATGCAGATTATTTCTTTACTTACTGTTTAATTTTCCTAATGGAATTATGTAAAGGGAGGTGAAAGTTCACATATTTTAAAACAGAATATAATTAGTTAAATTACTACTTGCAAAAGTAAATTTTATGAATCTAAATGAATATATTGCTATTAAGAGTACATACGCAGGCGGGGTTACATCGACTCTACAAACAAAATAGAAACTTTAAAAGTCATAGTTCAAACAGAAGGTCTGCATAAATAATGCTTATTTGTTTTCAAAGGGATTTCCAACTAAAATCCTGTCCCCTCTAACTACCAGATATTTATTTCATTTAGACTCGGACTTCACAATTATCTTCTCCACTCAATTTGGAGTAAAAGTCAGCTCTGTTGATATATTAAAAAAAATAGTACGATAAAAAAAAGACGAGAACTATATCATGACTATATATATGACTTTATTGCTTGTTATACTTACGTTTTTGTTTTTAGATCTCTGTACATTTACAAGATGCCCACGACTGGTTTAGAAACAAGTTTGAAAAACTACAGAATGAGTTGGTCACTTCTAAGTATGTACAAATATTCTTTGTTGTTCAATAAGAAGGACGATTCGATACCAGACATTGACTATTCTAGCAAAAAAAAAAGAGAACAATTGGCTGTTTCAGAATCTAAAGCATCATGGGTAATTTCATTGTTTCGGACCCCAAAATGAAAATAATGTCACGTCATTGGTTTAATTTCCATTGGTCATGATATTTTTAACCAATCAGGACAATTTGGTGAACAGTTTGGAAATATTACCCAGGATACATTAGATTCTAAAACAACGAATTCATATAATGTTATACATAATTTATTTATAAAATGACTTTTTTCAAAAACACAATTGTTTTGAAGACGCATAGATATAGGAAGATGTGGTATCAGTGCCAATGAGAGAACTCTGTATCCATGTCACAAAATAAAGTAAACCATTATAGATCAACATAACGTCTTCAATAGGGAGCCTTGGTTAATCAAAATTAATTCAGAATTATTTCTTTTTGTGAATATTTTTTTAATGATATTGTGTCAAAAAAACATGATGGTACACAGAGTTAACATTCTGTAAAACTGCAGCAAATCATAATACTTACAAATTTTTCATTAATATTAAAATTTGTTGGTTACCAATTTTCGTGGATTTCATGGGTACAGACACACCACGAATGTCAAATAATTCAGATAGAAAACCTTATTTCAATTCAACATCGTATAAACATTGAAACATCAGCTCCGATAAGAATTTCATGAATCTAAAAAATGATTAAAAATCTAATAAAACAAAGCATCATACACATCCAAAATTAAAAAATGATTTATGATTTCAATGTTTTAAAAACTAAGTTTTAAAAACTGTTAATTGAACAGAAGAAAGCAGGAAGATTTAGTACAAGATACAGAAGACCAGAAAAGAAAAGCAGACGAAGAGAAGTTAAAGGCACATGCTGCTGTAGAAAAGGCTAAAGCCATGATCAGGGTGAGAAACAGGCCTCACGGTCATAAAACTTTCGAGCATGATTTTGAACTCGGGACTCGAAAAATCAACCAATCAAATTTCTTGATTTCATGTTTCGAGCATGATTTTTGTGCTTTGAGCATTGAGTAAAGTTTTATGCCTTCAGGGCCAGGTCTTATTACTTCCTGGTAGTGTAATTATATTCAGTTTTTATATTGAAAAATGTTTTTATATGTATTAAATAAATAGAAAATAGCAAGACATTGAAGCATTCAATAGAATCATAGAATTTGACGACATATTAATTCAGATATATTGATGATTCACTTACGTTTAATTTTGGCAAAGATATACAATTTATAGTTAAACTATATAAAGAGGAGTCTTTCATTGTACACATGAATCTAGAGTTTGATAATTCAAACGATACTTTAGTATTTTATGTATCAACTTAAATCCAAAATATTTGTTTTGAAGGAGGTTGACAAAAGGAGAAATAATATGGTATATTTAGTTTATATTTTCCTATCTTCACTGCACTGTACTAACCTAGCACCATTCTTAGTTGTCGTCACAAATCAATGTTCATGTAAATAGCTTTAATTGTCAGCTAGTTCACATAGTTCTAGTGCTACTGTTAAATTATTAGTTGTAAGATGGTAGGTTTAGTGTTTTGATGAACGTGCAAAGAATTTAGTTTATTTCTCAATAATTTATTTTTGGATGTCACATGTCATTCTTTGAATGAATTGATTGATGTCCATGACTATTATCATACAGATATTTGGATTACTCCAACATGCCAAATTTCATAACTCACTTTCTTTTACCTACCTTTTGACTGTTTGCTGTATTTTTACAAATTCTTGTTCCTTTTTTTTTTAAATCTATTACCTCCCCTTATGCACCTACACTTTTGTTTGCACAACATGGCACTATTTACTTTAAGAACATAAATGATAAAAAAAAAAAAAATGTCAAATGTGGTCTGGCTTACTCATAGTAAACATATTATTGAAATAACTTTGAAACACCAACTGCTATCAAATATGGCAGGCATCTCTGCTAGAATAGACAATCTCAATAGTGAATGAAATGATTCTGAAGATATTCTGTAAAATTATTCTAAGAAACTTTAAGGAAAGATTAATAACTGATCCTTTTTGAATAATATGGTTGACAATCCCTACTGCTAGGGTTTTTGATTTTCAGTGTTTCTGAGATTAATGAGTTTAAATATGATTTTTTTAGCTCACCTGGCCCGAAGGGCCAAGTGAGCTTTTCTCATCACTTGGCGTCCGTCGTCCGTCGTCGTCGTCGTCCGTCGTCGTTAACTTTTACAAAAATCTTCTCCTCTGAAACTACTGGGCCAAATCAAACCAAACTTGGCCACAATCATCATTGGGGTATCTAGTTTAAAAAATGTGTGGCGTGACCCGGTCAACCAACCAAGATGGCCGCCACGGCTAAAAATAGAACATAGGGGTAAAATGCAGTTTTTGGCTTATAACTCAAAAACCAAAGCATTTAGAGCAAATCTGACATGAGGTAAAAATGTTCATCAGGTCAAGATCTATCTGCCCTGAAATTTTCAGATGAATCGGTCAATCGGTTGTTGGGTTGCTGCCCCTGAATTGGTAATTTTGAAGAAATTTTGCTGTTTTTGGTTATTATCTTGAATATTATTATAGTTAGAGATAAACTGTTAACAGCAATAATGTTCAGCAAAGTAAGATCTACAAATAAGTCAACATGACCAAAATGGTCAGTTGACCCGTTTAGGAGTTATTGCCCTTTATAGTCAATTTTTAACCATTTTTCGTTAATTAAAGTAATCTTTTACAAAAATCTTCTCCTCTGAAACTACTTGGCCAAATTAATCCAAACTTGGCCACAATCATCTTTGGGGTATCTAGTTTAAAAAATGTGTGGCGTGACCTGGTCAACCAACCAAGATGGCCGCCACGGCTAAAAATAGAACAAAGGGGTAAAATGCAGTTTTTGGCTTATAACTCAAAAACCAAAGCATTTTGAGGAAATCTGACATGGAATAAAAATGTTTATCAGGTCAAGATCTATCTGCCCTAAAATTTTCAGATGAATCAGTCAATCGGTTGTTGGGTTGCTGCCCCTGAATTGGTAATTTTAAGGAAATTTTGCTGTTTTTGGTTATTATCTTGAATATTATTATAGATAGAGATAAACTGTAAACAGCAATAATGTTCAGCAAAGTAAGATCTACAAATAAGTCAACATGACCAAAATGGTCAGTTGACCCGTTTAGGAGTTATTGCCCTTTATAGTCAATTTGTAACCATTTTTCGTAAATTAAAGTTATCTTTTACAAAAATCTTCTCCTCTGAAACTACTTGGCCAAATTAATCCAAACTTGGCCACAATCATCTTTGGGGTATCTAGTTTAGAAAATGTGTGGCGTGACCTGGTCAACCAACCAAGATGGCCGCCACCGCTAAAAATAGAACAGGGGTAAAATGCAGTTTTTGGCTTATAACTCAAAAACCAAAGCATTTTGAGGAAATCTGACATGGGATAAAAATGTTTATCAGGTCAAGAACTATCTGCCCTGAAATTTTCAGATGAATCGGTCAATCGGTTGTTGGGTTGCTGCCCCTGAATTGGTAATTTTGAGGAAATTTTGCTGTTTTTGGTTATTATCTTGAATATTATTATAGATAGAGATAAATTGTAAACAGCAATAATGTTCAGCAAAGTAAGATCTACAAATAAGTCAACATGACCAAAATGGTCAGTTGACCCCTTTAGGAGTTATTGCCCTTTATAGTCAATCTTTAACCATTTTTCATAAATCTAAGTAATCTTTTACAAAATCTCCACTGAAACTACTAGGCCACAATCATCTTTGGGGTATCTAGTTTGAAAAATGTGTCCGATGACCTGGCCATTCAACCAAGATGGCCGCCACGGCTAAAAATAGAACATAGGGGTAAAATGCAGTTTTTTGCTTATAACTATGAAACCAAAGCATCTAGAGCAAATCTGACAAGAAGTTAAATTGTTAATCAAGTCAATATCTATCTGCCCTGAATTTTTCAGATGAATTGGACAACTGGTTGTTGGGTTGCTGCCCTCCAATTGGTAATTTTTAAAGAAATTTTGCCGTTTTTGGTTATCTTGAATACTATTATAGATAGCGATAAACTGTTAACAGCAATAATGTTCAGCAAAGTAAGATCTACAAATAAGTCAACATGACCTAAATGGTCCTTAAGGAGTTATTGCCCTTTATAGTCAATTTTTAACAATTTTCATTAATTTGGTAAATTTATGTAAATTTTTACCAAATATAGTTCTCTGTTACTAATGGGCAAAGTTCATGATAGATATAATTGTAAGAAGCAAAATCGTTCAGTAAAGTAAGAACTTCAAACAAATCACCATCACCAAAATACAATTTTGTCATGAATCCATTTGTGTCCTTTGTTTAATATGCACATAGACCAAGGTGAGCGACACAGGCTCTTTAGAGCCTCTAGTTTTAAATATCTTAAAATCTCAGTCACAGATTCTGCTGAAATAGTTCTGTGATGGTTCCTTTGCAGAATTGTGTTGCATTTTAAGGTAGTGTGTTGTATTTTCAGGGGTGTTGTATTTTACGGTGTGTTTGTTGTTGTGATACATTTGTTAAATAGACGTAAAGATCAAATAACTTCATATGATCTATACATTTTGAAATGGACAGAAGACCCTAATACATTATATCAAAAATACAATAATGAAAAGATGTTAACTATTTCTCTCTATATTTATCCGTGTTGTGATTATATTATTGCATAGTAATGATGAGGCTTGATGCTAGTAGATTCAGTTATAATTTCCAAAATGAAATTTTCTTTTTCTTCAAAAAACCTTCCCTCTGGTATGATTACTAGAACAGTACAAACACCACCAGTAGAGTTATTTAGTTGCTGTATAAGATGTAGTTTAGTTGTTATTTTTTTTTAGTTTTGTCTCTAGGAACTGTATTTTTGTAGAGCATATATTACTATTATGTTTTACTCTGATTTTTGTCATAAATTCTATGCATAATATTTTTTTTATCGTTCTTTCTATTCTGCATCATTTTAGCACCTGAATATAATTAGAATGAAAATGGGGAATATGTTGAGTAGACAACAACCCGATGAAAGAGCAGATAACAGCCAAAGGGTATTTAATGCAGCGAGAAAATCCCAAACCTGGAACTGGCCCCTAAATAAAATGTACAGCAGCCCAGCAAAAATGAAAGTCACACTAAACTCCAAAACATATAAATGAGTTAGACTTAAAAAACATACAAGACTAACAAAGGCCAGAGGCTCCTGACTTGGGACAGGTGCAACAATTTGAATAAATGTGTAGGGAAAGTACATACATCAAAATCCAAATCATGCTATTGATTAGTGTTTAACCCTTTAAGCACTATTTCCCTATTTGGTTTCTGTCTTATTCATTAGTGCAGGAGACAAGATAGCCTAAAGAGAACCATAACCTAGGACAGGAAAACCTACTCAATAAAGATTGGAGTTGATCGCACCTGCCATGTGCAGGATAACTCACACACTCCTTGTTGACAGTCTTATGATACATAAGTTGGACTTAGACCACCCAGCCACTAAGGCCTATGGAATTATACTAATATCATTATTAAATAATCAAAATTTAAAGGATTACATTTATTTACTTAGAAGAAAACTAATTTGTGATGAAAATTTTGAATTTTATTTGTAACAGAATAGCCGAGAGAGTATAAGTCGTCTTGCTGACTATGCCAATGTGGCTGACAATGAGACCAAACACCAGCTACAGAAACTACAACATCAATTACAGAAAGAGAAGGACCATAATAAATATCTAGAGATGAAACATGGAGCTTATAAAGTAAGTATGAATGTAGGTCATAGGTCAAGGAACTACAACAATTACATAGAGGGAAGGATAAAGGCTGAATATAAGTTATCAGTTAAAGGTCCAGAAACTACAATAACATATCAAATACCTGTAACCAATAATGTCATGAGAACAAGTTGCATAAATATTACAGAAAAAACTTTTTTTTTTTAAATAATTAGTTTTCTTTTTAGCTAATAAACATTCATGGTTCATGTTGCAAACAGGAAATCTGAAAATTTACATAGTCAAAGAATTCAACTGTTCTTAAATCTTCATCTATGCCAGATATATTCTTCACCTTTTTTCATTCTTTTTCATTTACGGGAATTAAGAGTCAACAAAAGGAATATTAACTCGAAGAATTTAATCAGTAATATTCTGAATGCATGCATTCTTTTGTACTGCTAACATGTAAATTTCTTTTTTTGTTTTCAGGAAGCAAGTGTTCGACAAATGGAATGTTTACTTAAAGAATTTAATCAGTGATATTCAGAAACAATGCATTCTACTGGACTACTAACATAGTGCTTTAATACTATTGGTTAAAAATCAGGTTGAATGATGAACTTTGACCTTGTGACCTCAGTAATGAATTATGTACATCATCATCTTAATTGTGAGATTTACAAAATAGAAATTTAAAATCTTATCTACAAGACTTTTTTTTACTGCAAACATTTTGTTTTTCAAAGGAAACTGTTTCAGAATTTAATGAATGTTGTAAATTAAATCAGTTTATTTTATAAAACTGCTGCCATATAATAAAGATACACCTGCCAGACTATTATGATATTGATAATTTTAAATATATTATTAAAAATATTGTGTGTGCCTGTGTATTGACATGAGTACACAGCACCATACTTTGAAGAAATGATGTATCTCTAAGACTTCTGACTGGACAGTGACTTACAAATGCAAGTTATTAGAGATCTTAATACCTCCAAGATGTGCCTGTGATCATGTACATGAATTCCTTCATACATAAGATAGCATCCATAGATTTATTGAATGAATATTTTATCTTAAAATTTACACATTTCAAGGTGATTATCACATATGCCTATTTTATTCTGGTTTTGGTTGTTAATTTGGATAACTGGTTGATGATTTCATTGTTGAAGGATTAAACTTTAAAAAAAAAAATTGAAATCAAAAACATTATTTGTAGTCTGTTATTAATATGATATGTGAGTGATATGTATGCTTGTAGTGACCAATTTTAAATACTGGTAAAACAAAACTGTTTTTTGCAAGAAGCATTTTATAAAAAGAATCTTAAATTTGCAGTCAGTTTATTTTAGATTGTAAGACAGCATATATCCTTCTATTGAAAATATGTTTCAATTTTTGCCCATGCTTTTATGCATCGGTTCGGCTTTCCTTTTACATGGAAATCATAAGTTCTTTTTAGATTATTTTGAGAATAGAACAAAAATAAATTTGAATTTTGATGAAATCCTTTTAAACTTCAGCATTTCACTTTGTAACAAAACTGATCTTATTTCAGATACAAATTTAATTGAAATACTTTCAAAAGTAAGCCATTAGGTATCAGAACATTTTGATCTAACAGAAGATCATTTTAAATTCACAAATATTACTAAGATAATTACACATAAACTTTAAAGTAGGATACTAATATAGAAAATAACCCTACAAGCCAGTATTTATTTAGTTATTATTTTTTTTACATGTATCAGAATGAAATATGCATTAGAATGCAATATGTGTGTATTTTGTGTGTCAAATATTGGATATACATGGTAGTGAATACTTATATCTGTGATAACATTCCTCAATATACAAAGCATAGACTGCAGTTTTTAAATGAGCAAAGGAGATAATAATTTAAAATATATTACTTTTTTTACTTTTCAAAAACATTCCATTAAGTGTATTAAATAATGAATGATTCATGAATATTTATCCCTTTTATAGGTATAAGTGTTCTGATTCTCTATTCTCATCTATGATAGAACAATTTTATACTTAAATCCTTTTAAGATAAAATGGAATAAATTGCAGTCTTGGTTTTGACTATTGAACATTTATGTGCTAAAGTTGTGTTCACTTTTATACACATGCATTTTTATATGTCAGAATAGTTATTTTTATATTTTGTGTACTAGATTTAAAGTGAATTATTAAACATGATATAACATTTGTTTAAATGTTACTTTCTATTTGCCAAAAATTTTCATTTTTTGAACTGTACCTCAATATTTTACCTTCCATAAACGACCACTTTTGAGTTTGACTGTCACCGGAAAAAACTCGTCAATTATGCGCACCTTCATTATGTCAATTACCAGAAAGAGGGGATCAGATCACTTGTATCCCTGCAGTATTAACGTTCATCAAGTGTCTTAGTTATTGCCAGTGTGCAGGATAAACTAAAAATAATATTTGTTCTGTAGATACTTAATCACAATTCCCCAATGACAGCAGTGATGAAAGACAATTATGAGAATTCAATTTGCCAAAGAATTACTGCAATATAACTTTATAGATTTCCAACCACTCACTCAACATTGAAACGGAAGTGATGACGCTCCTAAACTGATGTTCACTAAAACCATAGTTTTTGATGGAAATGCATCAAACTCGAAAGTTGTCCATTGTTTTCTCACCATTCAAAAGTTTTTCCAAGAATCTAAAAATATATTTCCTATGCATGATCCTTATTAAATGTGAAGATGTGGTATTGATATTTCAACAAATATCCTTTGGAGACCAAATGACATAAAAGGCTGGCAAAGGCCAACATACAACCTTCAACAATGAACAAAACCATTGCCCCACAGCAAGTTCAAAAGGTCCAGCCAACAAAACCACTAACCTGACTTATGCACAAATCAACACATGAAAACAATGAACAAACAACCACTGGATCACAGGCTACTGACTTTCATGGTTCAACAACTGAATAAGAAAGACCACTTAAATTTTGTTGGTTGACATTAATTTTTGTTGAAATTAGTCCAGTCAAACTTAGCTTTAACCTTAAACTAATTGCACCAAATATGTTTTAGTTCTAATCTATAGCATTAAACCCGTAATATACACAACAAAAAATCCAATAAAATCTAACTTGAGGAAAACACTTTTAATTTCCTCTGGAAATGAACATTGGAAGGGGAGATAACTCTGCCAAAATTAGTCTTTTTTTGGTTGATTTTCTTAAAATTTATGTAAAGTATGATACTTTGATGGGGTAATAAGTTCGTATTTGACTATATTGTATAGTCTTCTGCTCATGAAATGTATAAAATCGAAGTGTTATAGTTATATATTTTTTTTAAATGTGCATTTTTCATTAAAGAAATTGCAAATTTGTGGCTTTGGGACTATTTTGAAAAAATAATGAGACAACTTTGTATTGCTTATATCTGTATATTATATTTATTCAGCATCTATCTTTTTAAAGAAACTTTAAACCACATAAAGAATAAATGCTTAATTAATTTTTTTATCAAATTTAATATTCTTTACCTTGACATGTTGAAAAATCTAATAAATGTTCAACTAACAAAGTACGAAATCTAGATTGTAGCTTGATAAAAGATATGAAAACACCTTTAGAGTTGTTTGTTATACTCTAAAGACTGCTAAAAAATCAAGATCAATACATTCTGTTAAATAGAAGCGGTAAAGTTATAATTTTGTATCAATTCTTATTGATATATCCGCCTTTTTTGAAGAGTTATCTCCCTTTTTCAATGCAAATCTCCATAGGAATTTAGAATCGTGATTTTTTAGTTTTCCTCAAATAATATTTTATGGAACTTTTTTCTGTGCATAGTTGGGATATAATGGTAAAGATTAAACTTTAAAATCTTCTGTTGCACTTACTTTAAGGTTAGGGTCAAATTTATGCTAGATTGACTGGACTTAAATTGGAAGTATGACTTAGATGTTCTTCAATCATTATGGAGCGGAGTTTTAAGGTGTCTATGGTTGGTTTCAGCACAAAGCAATTCATATCTCCTGATAGGCTTATAACTTACAATTGTTTACAAACATTATTCTCTGATATGTGAAAGAAAGCCATTGCTATGGTAGCCATCTTGAATGACCGATGGGTAACTGGATGCAATTATATATGTTCATATTTTATGAGAGATTAGTTTTTAGAAAGTTTAGTACAAATTGATGTTCACATGAATTGAATATACTCTGGCTGCTTCCTTGCAATGTCTAAATTTCAGTGATTAAGGTTAAAGTTACATGGTTAGGTCCTTTTCTCAAAATACTAAAAGCACTAAATCATTTACATGTGGTGTATGGAATGATTGTAAGGGGTACATATATCAGTCTGTCCAGTTTCATCTGTTAGTTACTCTTTTTTGATGGTTCATTGGTAAATGTTAAGCTTTTGTGATTGGGTCTGTTTTTCAATAACAATAAGCAATTGGTCAGCTTTGATATTTAGTGTATGAAAAATTGTAAGGTGTACATGTTTGGACAAAATTAATCTGACCGTGGCTTCATTGTCATGAATCTTTCAAAATATCAAGTTCATGTAATACTTGAATTAAAATCTTCATCTTTAAGACTTGGACATAACATCAATGATCAGAAACGCAGCCAAGACAAGACATTTTTAAGTGTGCACTCTTGTTCTTGTTCAATTTGATAAAAGACTACACCACTATTATACAAAGATAGTTGACAGTTGAAGAAATCCTACTTGGGAGAAAATGTGAGCAAAATATTAATAGAAGATCAATTAAAATTTATTAACATATTTGATAAATAAAACTAACAAACATAATATATTTTACAATTACAACAAATACATATAAGATGTTTAAAAAACTGCATCAAGTTAAAAAGTAATCAGCATTTATACATGAAAATATGAACAATAAGTTTTTCTGTTTTATAATTGAATTTCAAAATTTTCCTTGAATCCTTACTAACAAGATATATGTGACCTTGACATGTAAATTGGGAATCTGATAAATTATTTAAAAAATTCTTAATCCTCATAGAAATTCCTTCCTCTTTAAAGGCCCTCATAGATTGAAGGGAAGGAATATAATGTTTCTCTCCAAAAACAATTGATGCAATTTATTTGACTTATTTTTTCTGAAAAAAAATGAGCTGTACGATGAACATCAAAGGCACAACAACACAAATTTAACAATAAAACTTTTGATTTTACAAAAAAAAAGACTTATTGGGGTTAAATCCAATCCTGTTAGACCGTCAAATGATCATTCTTCAAATCGTTAATCTATAATTCCAGAGGAAAAAAATATCAAATTTTGTTCCATTCATTTACAGTTAAATAATCATTTTGTTTTATGTAAAAATATCATTGATTTCTTGTCAATATTGATGTATATGTAAGGATTACTGACAGGAACAATGTAGGATCATATGGAAAACAAATATAACAAAATTAAGGGACTAATACCATGGTGAAACTATTGATAGACATAAATATATATATACAAGGAACTCTAATTTGTTGATTCATAATTTAAGTTTCAACTTAAATACTCAGATTGTTCAAGCTTCTATGACTTGTGAGGACTAAAGTATACACCCTAGAGCACTTAAGGATAATGTTCTATACTACAATATAACTAATTTAAATGTCATGCTCAATTTTGTTGGAAGAGGGTTTATTTTTACATTGTGAACGAGATGCTGATGGTGTCTCACTTTCTAATGCTAGGGGAGTCATTATTTTTAACACAAATTCAGTTATTGTTCTGGAGTTTGGAAATACGAGTGTGATGAGTCTATGTCGTCTGCCACTGAAGATGATGCACTTTCTGATGCAGAGGCTTGAGTTGATATAGATCTACTGCTATTGTATTGGATTGTTGAGTCCTGGTCATTGCCCTGGTCATTGCCCTGGACTGACAACTGGTCAAGACTTATCTCATTCTCTTCATCGTCCAGTACAAGTCTTGGGACTATAATTTCTTCTGAAGAGTGACTAGATAATGTCTGTGCAAGTTCTGAAATAAAAACCAGATGAATTTTTTAAATAGATATTTTCTGAGGAAGATATATATAAAACCTTACTGATAAGTGTTTAAGAACAGTAACTTTATTTTTGTGACTGTTTTTACTTCTACCAGGATATGATATTGTATTTTATTTAATGTTAAGATCAGCTGTCTACTGGGCCATCTTGGATACCCCAATCCGTTTAGGACTTTAATAAAATATACAAATTTTTAGAGAGGATTTTAATTCATTGATTATGGAAGCTAAATGAAGAAAAGTGTGTGTTTTATAATATTTTTTTCACTGCATTAAAACAATAAAGCACTTTTTTGTATCATTCATTTTTTTTTTTAATTTGCCAAAATTATAAGGGGAGATAGCTCTGTTACAATACTTTTAAATATGTATGAAATTCACTTATACTGAAAAGAAAGAAACAAGTCATGTGATCCAATGTTTCTTTTCATATTTATATTCTGAAAGCTCATTGTAAGAATAATCTTCTTATATTTTATTTTAAAGTTCCAAAGTTTAATTTACTTTCTATCTCATAAAATCAGTTTTTCTATGTATGAACTATACAAAATCTGATAATTTTGCACAACATGTAGCTTGAATAAATAGATCCCTCACCCATACTTTTTACTTTTATTTTTGAAAAAGCATGACATAAACTACATTTTGGCAAATTATTTAAAAAAAATATCATTATTAATTTTGATCTCAGCTCAATAATATCTGTGGAAGGGCAATAACTTCAATATATATCATTTTGTTCTTTAAAAATTTTACAGAAACATCATACAAGAAATAAAAGTGTTCATGTGAGAGCTTTCAATGAAAATTTTAATATTTCTCTTTCAAAGACCAAAACTTCTATGTAGGTGTGAGACTGCTTACAGTGCAATGTTCTTATGATTTCAAAATGAAGGTAAAACTGATTGATCAGCACTGATTTGACTTGTCTTAAACATTTGCTGATATAATCTGTAGATTTTGTTTTATAAAAATCCCAGAAGCAATCTAGATGGACAGAGCTTACAATGCTATTTTCCATGTAATTCATATTCCAGGGGGCTTTACTACTTAAAAATTATTTGACAGGCAATGATTTTCAAAATTGTCTGAGACAGTGACACCTTTAAGTTTGAGGTAAAATTCTCATAAATTCTGAAAAGAATTGTAAATGTTACTATAGTTACTGTTAGTTACCTCCTGAACTTCTTTGTTCTGTACTTTCTTCACTGATAGGTGACAACTGGTGCCCGGTCTGACAGTTATCGTCATCCTCCACTCGCCCAGCATTGATGTCTAATTTACCTGAATCATTCGTCTGAATGATACATTGAAATATATCATCATGGATCTCCTTTAAGAACTCATTTCTTTCATTGTTTGACTTGTTATCTGTATCATAAGTCTCTCTCTGATGGAAAACACCCTCCTCCTCTTCAGTAACCACATGTTCATAATTCTCTGTTTTGTTTGGTGTTGATGTTAAGTACATTGGAGGTAATCCTGGTGTGTCTCCGACATTGTTTGGATAGTTCCGTTTTATCTCAACTTCTATCTCAATAGGTTCTAACTCTTGTCCTGGACGTTGTCTAACTTTGTTTGGGGACCTATAAACCATGTCATCAGAATATTCCCCAAACTTATATGTATCTGTAGTCCCTTTGTTTCTACTGCTGCCTGGTGAACCACGGTTTTGGATTGATCTCAAACTTGTTAAACCACGGCTTTGGTCAATCATTTGATTAGGTTCACTTTGACTTTGGTTATTCAGGTGATGTTGTGCACTTTCAGTCATCCAGGTTGGTGATTGATTATTGATGTCATCAAGTGTGCCGTACATGCGACCTAGTGTTTCATGACTTTGATTAATGTCATCTAGCGTGCTATTACTGTATGTGCTATTACTGTATCTTGATACTGGAACTTGTGCCTCAGGACTTTGGCCAAACATGCGAGCTAGTGTTACAGGACTTTGGCTTGACATCTGACCTGGTGTTACTGGACTTTGACCAGACATGTACTCTGGTGTGGCAGAACTTTGGCTGATTAACTGGCCTAGTGTAACAGGTCTTTTACCAGGCATGTAATCAGGTGATGCTGGAGGTTGGCTAGACATGTTAATTGGTATTGCAGGAGGTTGGGTTCCCACGTTAAATGGTACACTACGATATTGTTTTTTGTGAGGACTTTGGTTGAATATTTCATCTGGTGTACCAAGACTTTGGGTAGGAATTTGATTTTGTGTACCACGGCTTTGGTTATACATTTGATCTGGTGACATACTGCTTTGGTTTGATATTTGATCTGGTGTCATACTGCTTTGGTTAGACACATTAGAAGGTGTTACTCGGCTTTGGTTTGATATGAAACCTTGGCTAGACACATTAGAAGGTGTAACATGGCTTCCATTAGATAGGTAATCTGGAGTCCCATAGCTTTGGCTAGATATATTGGATAGTGTAGCACGGTTTTGACTAGATATATAAGCTTGTTTCTGAGGACTTTGGCTAGACATGTGACCTGGAGTTTCAGGACTTTGACTGGACATGTAATCTGATGTATCATGACTTTGGCTGTATATGTGACCTGATTTCTGAGGACTCTGGCTGGACATATGACCTGGTGTACTATGAATTTGGCTGGACATGTTACCTTGGGTTTGAGGACTTTGGCTGGACATGTAACCTGGAGCTTGAGGACTTTGGATGGATATGTTTCCAGTTGTACCACCACTTTGGTTAGATATACCACCTGGTGAACCTCGTAATAATCTTTTTTGTGGTGACAAGAAAGTTTTCCGATGAACCATACGTATTTGACCATCATCATCTTCATCATAATTTGGGTGTTGTTCCTCTATTCTTTGTTGTGATACTACATCTTCACTAGGTTTTATATACTGAGATTTTATCTCATCTGTCTGACCATCACTGCTGCCTCTAATGAATTGAGGTTGTGGTGTATTATGTTCCTCAGCCTCACTTTCATTCTGCTTGACATTTCCGTCAAAAGATAACCTTCTAGAAACATTGTGTAAATTGTCATGACTTCTAGACTGGTCTTCTTGTGATTCACTCCAATGGTATGGTTGTCTGTTTTGTGATCGAGCCTGTAAATTCTCTTTGCTGGGTTGAGGGCTGAACTTGTCGAGGAAGTTCTTTAGTTCATATGTTTTTGTCATTTCGTGTCCAGGTTTGTGATAACTTTCTGACAGTTGGACTGCGTGTTTAGATGAGTCGTCCACTGATGGTAACCTACGATTACTCTGTTGCTGAACATTTTCAAAACTGATGTTAAAGTCAATCTTGTTATTGTTACGTTCAGTTATCACCATGTCCTCATGCGGTGGCTCTGGACTATCCTCCTGCCACATACCATCCACTGTGGCAGCTTTGCCTGTATTATTTCTCATATAGCGTGCATAAAATCGTTCCTCCTTCTCAACTGAATTGAAGATTTTATGCAGTTCCGATTCGTCTGGAGGATCAGGGAAAGTAAAGTTAGATCGATCCTCAACATAATACAATTCAGTATCAGGGTAATTCTCTTCATATTTAGCTGAAGGAGGTTGGACCATTTGTTCCTGAAGATCTATTGACATTGATGGCTCTGACATTCTACGAGCATGACGTAAATTTGTTCTGGATCCTTGTTTACTCCCCGATTCTAAGTTCTTTTTGATCAATTCTTGACTGGAAGCGGACCTAAACATGTTGAAGGAGTTCTGTTTTTTAAAATCTTTGAAATCATTTTCTCTAATTTCCATGAGTTCGTTATCATTACTGACCACACTAAGGTTATGAGTATCTGTCTCTTCATTGGTGGATTCTACTGTGTCATCATTCTCTCCAGTGGCAACTATTTCATATCCACCTTTATCATCACCTCCTCCTAAAAAAATGTATAAAATTTAACAAAATAAATACTAGTGCATGTTTCATTTACAAAATTTTAATTATAACTATTCATAATTTTAAATCAGCAGTTTGCACTTGGGTTGTGGTCTCATCTGTGTTTCTCAAAATGAAATTATGTATGAAAAATTATTGAGACCTGTATCAAGCTATCATATAAAATTTATACAAGGGAGCTAGGGAACTACATATCCACTTGCTTGTTTTTGACCTCTTTTTCCTATACTGTTGGAACCATAATTTCCAAAATAAATCCCCACCTTTCTTTTGTGGAATTGAACCTTCTTGTGAAATTTCATAAAGATCCATCCACTTAAAGTTATCATCCAGAATCAAATGTGTCTTTAGATGATGAAGATGCAGACAACGACATCAAAACATTATATGACCCAAAATAATTTTTGCAGTCATGTAAAGATCACCACAAAATAGCATAACAGTGCTGAAAGAGTTGTTAAACTCTTATCAATCATTATCTTTAAAACATGTTAGATGAAGCTTACATCATCATCATTAACAAGTTAAGTTATAATTAAGATTTGAAGACAGTAAATGAGAAATGTGTCCATAGAACACAGATGATGCCCCTGCTTGCATTTCACATAAAGTTTTGAATGGATGTAACTGAAGAACTGTAAAAGTGACCCTATCCAAATTTGTACTTGTTCTGAGTTTTGTTGTAAAAAGTTTTGAGTATAAGTTTCAAAATTCAGAAATTGTAAAGGGAAATAATTCAATAACAGTATAAGAGAAGCCATAAAAATTCAAACTTGATCTGTGTATTTTATGGTAATACGCATTGTGTATAAGTTTCATAACATTTGGTTGACTTAAACTATAGTTAGACAACAGAAACAAACTTTAGTGGCGGATCAAGAACTTTTACTAAGGGGGGGGCCCGCTCCAGTCATGCTTCAATGATTCCCTATATATTCAACCAAATTTTTCCCACGAAAGGGGCCCCTCCCCCTGGATCCTCCCATGATTACTTTGAGTATACTGTTGGTGGACCAATGTACAGAAGGATAAGGGCTTAATGCCCCCACCGTAAGGCTGGGTGCATAAAAATACCTTTTTCATCTGTTATTAACAGCTTTTTCTTATTCCTGAAATAAATTTAACAGAAAATCAATTATTGTGCATAAAACCACACATTTAAATAGAATATAAAATCAGCTATAGAATGATATATCTAATATCTATAAAACAGCTATCCAAAAGAGCATTATAACTCATTTCTATTCTTTTCATAAAGTATACTAGTTCATAAGCTGGTAACAATGCTATTAATGTGCAACATTTTTATGGCCCACAATGAAGTTGTCAGTGCCATATAGTTAGTAATTCCGTCATTATGTCATTCTTTCATACAGTTATTCCACAACAAACCATTATACAAAGTTTTTTTCTAAATACCTTCAGATATTGGGCATATATTTGGTATGTGAGTTAACCATGATGTGTTACAGATAAAGTTTAAGTTTCAGTCTGCTCTGCTAATTTTTGCCGAAATTACGGACTTTGGACTTTGATAAATTGTTGAAAATCACAGTTATACTGACTTTTTTTCTAAACGCCTTCAGATATTGAGCTGATTTTTGGTATGTTAGTTAACCATGATGAGTTACATATCATGTTCAAGTTAGGTTCTGCTCTACTGAAGTGACTGAAAATTGTTAAAATCACAATTATACAGACTTTTTTTTTATACACCATCAAATTTTGATTTGATTTTTTATATGTGAGACTACCATCATGTTTTTGTCCACACGTGTTGTTGAAATTTTTGAGATGGGGCCATTCTTTTTTTTGTTTTGACACATCTAGTCATTGGTACCAATATAAAAATATTTTTTTAGTTTGAAAATTTCCATCTCGATTTCAGATATGTTTTTGTGGTGATCATCAATTTCAACTTGCCATTAAATTCCCCAAAATAAGGCCAATTTACATTGGCTTTCTGGAATCCAATACATGTAGCACATTAGTCTACAAAATAAGATCTTGTAACATGTTTGTAATAACAATTGCCATGTCTGACTTATATATTTCGTTTTTTGAAAACTATGGTCTTATGTTCCCTAGGATAAATGTTACTGAAATAAATTATATTTGTTTGTTGACTTGTTACCTGTGACAGAGGCAGGTTATAACTAACACCAGAATGATGACAAAAACCAGGCTGGACATCAGGATAATCACTAGAATCAGATAATACGGCAGTGGCATCTCTGTAACATAAAATATAAACACACGTGATAACATGGCCACAATGATGACAAAAACCAGGCTTGACATCAGGATTATCACTAGAATCAGATAATAGGGCAGTGGCATCTCTGTAACATAAAATATAAACACACGTGATAACAAGGCCACAATGATGACAAAAACCAGGCTTGACATCAGGATTATCACTAGAATCAGATAATAGGGAGGTGGCATCTCTGTAACATAAAATATAAACACAGGTGATTACATAGCCTCAATGATGACAAAAACCAGGCTAGACATCAGGATAATCACTAGAATCAGATAATATGGCAGTGGCATCTCTGTAACATAAAATATAATCACAAGTGTTTAAATTGTGCAAACATTTTTTTTCTTTTAATTTTGCATATTTGCAGTAAGCCCCTCATTTTTTGTCACTTGTTAATCCATTAACTGTATTATGTATTTTATTTTGTATACATGCATTTTTGTCCGTTTTCTATTTGTATTAATAATTTTTGAAGGCCTCATGGAAGATTAACATGTAATTGTTAAATGTGTTACCTTCGTTAAATAAAATAAAGAATTTTATTATTATTATTATTATTATTATCATTCCCCCTTTTTATATCTAATGATTATTTTATTTCCCATGCACTTTGCTGTCTATGAGTAACTTATTTATACCCTACTCCTCCTTTTACTTATTCATATACTGTGGATTCATTAATATTCGTTGGGATACCAATTTTCGTGGATTTCGTGAGAACAGTTGAACCACGAAATTAAATGTTCAACGAATGACAAATTTTCTGAAGGCTTGAATGCAGACTTCGGCGAAACCACGAAATCAAATATCCACAAACATGTAAGTTTTCCTCAATCCAAGATAAATAAATACCCGGGAAAATAAATGAATCCACAGTAGAATCTGACATCAATTTTATGTTGTTTTTTTATGGAAAGTGGAACTAATCTAAAGAAGATGTCTTTGTAAAAAGTTAATGGTGACTTACTTTGCTCACAGAACATGCCCATATACCCTGATTGACACACACACTTAAATCTTTTGTGACCATGTTGTAGTCTTGCTGGTGTCCTGACACAACTAGCTCCATGCTGGCACAACTCTAATCCACACCACAGAACATCTGTAACAAAATGGCTTTGGTTATTTTGATATTACTAAAAAGTACTATATCATAGATCATTAGTGATAATTTAAGTCGTAAGAGAACACAAAAAGCTAACATTAAGACCAGATATTATTTCAGGGAACTTTTATTGTTTTATTTGTTCTCCCCCTGAGGGGAGTGGGCCGATCCTGGAGGTACTGCAATACCAGGCCAACCCGTGACGAGAGCGGAGCAAGCCCCTGACATCTCATCGAGTACCAAAAATCAGTTTAATATCGAAGTACCCACATGGGGTACGTATCAGATATTAAGCTGATAAGAACAGATACTACACTTTGATCTTAGCCAAAAGGCCGAGAAGCGATACCAATTTCATAAATTCTCTGGGAGGTCAATAAAATAAATTGTATCATAAGAAGAGGTATTGAATGTAAAATATATCTGCATGCTTTCGATGCAAAATTATTACGTTGAATGAAGAAATAGTCATCTTCATATTTCTAAATTCATAACACTACATTTATTTAATTTTTTGGTATTGATAAAGTTTAATTTATTGACCGTGTTTAATCAATATTGCAAATAAAAGAAAGCACGTAAGTGAAAAGTAGATAATGGTTATCGTCCTTAGCTTGTTATAAACATAGGTAGGTCGTTATCACTACTTTGTTCTATTTATAGCTTACAGGTAAACTACTATAGTATAAATCTATAATAAGAAATCAGTACTGAGTGGCATTTAAACTAACAAATTTTAACATGATGGTATTCTATTAAATCTAAAAAAAATTGTTAATAATTGTTCCCTTTCTGCATATTTTCACATTTTATTAATTTCATCATATCATATTATAATCAATCACTTACATGTATATGTATTGACATTTATCTTGACTTTACAATAGTCATCATGTTCTAATGGAATCTATCCAATCCAGTGTGTAAGATACTCGAGGTAAAATATTAGAATTCTTACTCATAATTTGTTTTTTTGAATGATATTTTTTAAAAGATTTTCACCAGTGTTTTTTATCCTCTGGATAAAGTACCCTGGCCGAATAATACCACTGTTACAGATATACCCCTGTCATATTTTCAAAGAATAAACTTCAATTACTTCTCAATGTTATATCAGAAATTATTAGAGAATTTATTTTCATAGATATAAATCAGTCACCAAAGTCTTATGAAAACTGCTCAAAGCACTTCAAATTTATAAGAATATCATCCCAAAATTTGAAAATCACCCCTTTTTTTTATGAATAAAATTCAATAACTCAGAAAAAAAATTACAAAATTTATAAATAATCAAATTGTAGCTTACAACAATAGATATAAACAATCTACCAAAGTTTCATTAAAATTGTTGTTACTATGTTTGAGTTATTGTTATTGTCCATTATCATAAACAGGAAAATCCCCCTTTTTCTAAATGAATTAAACCCCATAACCAGTAAACTTGAAATCTGAAATTCATAAAAATTGAAATGTAACTAACATCAATATATATATATAAACAATTCACCAAATTTTTTAGGAAAACTACTCAAAGCAATTCTTAGTTCTAAACTGGAAAATCCCTCTTTTTGTAATAAATCAAACCCCATTACTCGAAAAACGTAAAATCTAAAATACATAAATAATTCACCAAAGTTTCTTGCAAATTGTTGAAAGGGTTTTTGGGTTATTTTTTAAAAGTGGAAAATCTTCCTTTTTGTAATGAATAAAACTTGGAAATGTAAATAAAATTTATAAATAACACAAGGGAGCTCCCATCAATAGATATAAACAATTCACGAAAGTTTCGTTCAAATTGGTTAGTTAATGTCCAGCATGTTGAGTATCAAGCACATTTAAAAAAAAAACTAAATATCTCAATGATGATTGTGACTTAGTTTGGTTAAATTTAGCCCAGTAGTTTCAGAGAAAAAGATTTTTGTAAAAGTAAAGCAAGGACGCCAGGTGATGAGAGATGGCTATTTGTGTCACCAAACTTGTTTTCTTGCTACAAGTAAAACATTGAAATTTCCCTATAAGTCTAGTATAATCTTTGTATTAGAGTTATATTCCCTTAAATTGCTAAGTTGAAAACCAGATTAAAATACATGGCCATTGGGGAATGTGTCACTGAGACACAGATATGCCCCACTGCATATAAGATTATGAAGAGACATAACTCAATAATGATAATAGTTAAACTAACCATATTTGAAATTAACCTGTGTTTGTGGTAATAAACATTGTGAATAAGCTTCATAACATTTACTTGACATGCTTGAGGCAAACTAAAGTTAGAGAACAGAAACGCAAAGGAGCATAACTCTAGTACAGTAATGGTGAAGCCACCAAAACTCAAAGTAAGAGAATGGAACCAAAAAATTCAGCATTTTTTTCATTTTAAGGGGCATAACTCTAGAACGATCAAAAACAGTGACACCACAAAAACTCAATCTTGATCTTTGTTTAGTGGTAATAAGCCATTATTGTGTATACGTAAGTGTCATATCATTTGGTTGAGGCAAAAGAAGTTCAAGACCAGAAACTAATTATGGCACTATGGATGCACATAAAAACCAAAAATGTATGATATTTGTTAAAATGTCATAGGTAATGCAATATATCTCTTTTTTTCTGTACACAAATAACCAGTCTAAGGAATAAGTTGCAAACGGTCTCCAAATTTTTAGATTTAATCAAAGAACTAGATTGATTGTGTACTGTGATTGTACAATCAAAGATGGCATTATACCAGAAATTTACCTTTAGCAAAGAACAGTGTAGTTGCATTTGATTTTTTTAATCTTAAATTAAAAAAAATTGTGGATTTTTTTTTTTAAAGCTTTCTTCAATTTGATTGACAACCAATTATCTGTAAATCATACCTATTTCTACATCAGAAGTTTGTCCATCAGATGACACACAATGGTACACGCCATGTTCTCCTCTTTGTGTTTCTCTGAGTAGTAACTTATCATCAACAACAAAAACTCTGAAAAAAACATTGGTATAAAAAGTGAAACTGCTAATATTTATGTTAGAGACTAAGAGACAAGATGTACATAATAAGCTACTTCAAATGGACCATTTGCGTTGATGATTTTGAAATAGGTTATGGGTATATATACTTTATTGTTCATTTTGCTGGAAATGTAAGTTTTCTGTTTTAATGGCTTGATTTTTCTTTATAATAGATTAGACAGTTGGTTTTCCCGTTTGAATGGTTTTACACTAGTAATTTTGGGGCCCTTTATAGCTTGTTGTTCGGTGTGAGCCAAGGCTCCGTGTTGAAGGTCGTACTTTAACCTATAATGGTTTACTTTTTACATTGTTATTTGGATGGAGAGTTGTCTCATTGGCACTCACACCACATCTTTCTATATCTATAGGTGTCATACCACCAATTACTCCTTCAAATTTAGAACGTATGTGAAAGTAGGCCTACTCGGACAAAAAAATAGTGCATTTGATGTCCTTTTTTACTTAAACTAACCGACAAATTGGCAGAAATGAAACTTTTGGGTGAAAGAGAAATATATTAAGACCATTTTGAGCTAAAATTTACTTGTTTATGAGTTTGCATTCAAAATTGAGGATTAATGCACTCCACAGTATACTAATTTAAGATTTCCAGAAAACCAGGGGTAATTTTCAGTGGTACCTCTATTCGGAACACCTTTTCTTTTTTATATGATTTTAAACACCTATTGAAAATTGGCATGTAGAAAGCTGATACATGTAGGATTCAGGATATACCTGGTTTGTATGAAGTTAAACTTAAGGTAAAATATTTAGAAAGCTGTGAAAATTGTAAAATTTGGTTGAACAGATATGGACTTTTAATTGGTGGTATGACACCTATATACAATAATCATCATTTCAAGGTCATGGATAAGTTATGATCACAGATCAAAACATCAATCCTATATTAGGATCATGGAGTAGTGATGTTCACAGTTTATCTATAAACTTTGGCAAATCAGTATTGATGACCTCAAACTGTAAAAAAAATAATTAAAAAACAAGAATGTGTCCAAAGTACACGAATGCCCCACTCGCACTATCATTTTGCATGTTCCATGGACCGTGAAATTGGGTAATAATCTAATTTGGCATTAAAATTTGAAAGATTATACTATATGGAACATATGTACTAAGTTTCAAGTTGATTGGACTTCAATTTCATCAAAAACTACCTTGACCAAAAACTTTAACCTGAAACTTCCACTTTCATTTTCTATGTTCAGTTGACCGTGAAATTGAAGTCAAAAGTCCAAATTGGTTTTAAAATTAGATCATATCATAAGCAACAAGTGTACTAAGTTTCAAGTTGATTGGACTTCAGCTTCATCAAAAACTACATTGACCAAAAACTTAAACCTGAAGGAACGGACGCACAGACGAACCAGCGCACAGACCAGAAAACATAATGCCCCTCTACTATCGTAGGTGGGGCATAAAAAGGATTGAAGTCATATTATGAAACTTAAATATTATTATTGGGGAATGTGTCATGCCCCTGTATGCATATCATATACAGTTATAAAGGGACATAACTGAAGAACAGTTAAAGTGATGCTTCCAAAATGTGCACTTGATTTTAGTTTTGTGGTATTAAATAAATATTGTGTATAAGTTTCATCACATTTGGTTGAGGCCAAATTAAGTTTGAGAACGGAAACGAAAATTTCATCAATTTTTCCTTTTGAAAAGGGGTAGAACTCTACAACGGTTAAAGGGATGCCACCTTAAATCAAACTTGATATGTATTTTGTGATAATGTTTTATAACATTAGGTTGAGGCAAACTCATGTTAGAGAATGGAAATCAATTCTGAAACATACAGATGTCTGTACGTACCTACAGATAGACAAGGGTAAAATTTAATGTCTCCTCCGCTATGGCAATGGCTTAAACATAGTTTTAAAAAAAGTTGTGCTTTTAAATTTCAACATCCAATAACACAGTTGTTAAATAAAATTTAGTGACCACATGATTATTTTACATTAACTTAATGATAATTTGTATCTATTAACCAAATATCAAATTAAAAAAAAATAATGATGACTTGAAAGGTCTTTTACCAAATAACTCACAAATGTCCACAATCTCTAGAAAATTTCAAATTTATAAATGCAATATTTGTTTAATGTATAATCAAACATTCTAACCTTTTAATGACAGTGTGTTGGTCTATTTTCTTTCCTTTAGGTGTAATCCAGTATACACTATTCTGTGGATTCTTTTTTATTCCATTTATTCCACATTGTAAAACAGCATCATTACCTTCTAAAATCTGCATCTGTTGTCGTTCCACTAAAATAAAAATGTAAATGTGTTCAGTAACAAATGATATTAATAGTATAATTTGATGTGAACAATGTGAATCTCAACCTGATATATAGTCTAGTCCTGAGATCAAGTTCTCTCAATTTATCTTCAACATTTTTATATAAAGGACAAGAAAAAAACTAAATTAATTTTCAACACCATGTGTCCATAGTACATTGATGTCTATGTTCAGTGGACCATGCAATTGTGGTCAAATCTCTAATTTGGCATTACAGTTAGAAAGATCATATCATAGGGAACATGTGTACTTCATCAAAAACTACCTTGACAAAAAACTTTAACCTGAAGCATACAGACAGACAAACAAAAGGACAGATGGATAAAGGAACAAATGCACAGTCCAAACAACATTTTGTCATTTTAAATGGGATGTGAAGACAAATTTTAAGGGACAATGAATAAAAGTTTTGATTACCTAGCTGGTTACAAGAATCTGTTATGCAGCGTTTATTTTCCCGTGTAACTGGCCCTTTACAGTGTTGCCATCTTTGATCATGACAGAACTTCTGTCTAAATATAACTCCCATACCACAGGTGACAGAGCATTCAGACCACTGACCCCATTGTGAGGCAATGACCATTGGAGCATGGGTAGTGGTGGTTGATGTGGTAGTGGAGGTTGTAGTTGAAGTTGTGGTCGAGGTCGTGGTTGAGGTGGTGACAGGGATTGGACAGGGTGACCTTCCACAAGAATCCAATTGTGAGTCCTGGCCTTCACATCCCTCGTCAGCCATTTTACAATCTCTCCTCCTTATAGATATACCTGTTCCACATGATACACTACACTTACTCCATCCAGACCAAGAAGTCCATCGCTGATAGGCTGTTAAAATAATAACATCGATTAGAAGCTTTTAATATGATAGACATTTTATGCAGTGAAAATAATAACCATAAACATGTTCTAACAGCAATTATAAACATTCCACTTTAATTTCAAAGAAAAAGTTCATTTTCTTCATGTTCATGTAAAATGTAAAACCATGATTGATTAATTGTTGGTTGGTTGGTTGCTTCATGTCCAGTGGCAAATATTTCATGCACGTTCAGGACAAAGCTTTATAATATATGTGTATGAATTTTCTATATATTTAAATATTTATGTACAGGTTCCATTCTGGCTCCGTGAGGAAGATACCATGCAGATTTACTCATTCATTGTAAAGTTGATTTTCCAGGCGCTTATACATATTTTATATGTATATATATTATTTATTTTTTTCGCCTTTTCCCTGAAGGTTCTTTATTTGAGATAAGTGATATGTAATGTTCTTCATACTGATATAGCTTGATCACTTTTTGTTTGCATACATGTACAAATGTACATATGTGATCACTAATATTTATATCTAATTCTAATTAATCTTTTAAGTGGTAAGCTGTTTCAAATTTTCATTAAATGATCAATAATTTGATTATTTGACATTCTAAAATGACATTTTTCTTCCGCCTTGGATACAAAGCCCTGTTCTAGTTCCAATAAAACATGTGATTGACATCACAATTGAAATTGCAAAGTCAGATGAATATTAAAAACACCGTAGATCAACATGTACATTTTTGTTGGTGTTGCTCTCTATGAAATTAAATAAAAACATTAGAAAAGTAAGTTTAGATATGTCTGTTCTTTTTTTATTGTTAAACTGTCGATTTTTTATCACGTTTTTAGTTCTTCAGATTAAAATGGTGACATTTCGAGCATGTATTAAAGGTCCGCTTCAAAGAGCAAAGTTTCAAAATATTCCTATTAGAATCAAAATAATTCTATCATGCCATGCACTATGCTCATTGTAACATGGGTAGGCTATATATTTGTCAATATTAAATACCTCACTGACGCTTGGTTTTAATATATTGACAAGTATAATGTCTACCCATGTCAAAATGAGCATAGAGCGTGACATTAAGGAATTATTTCTTAAGTATAATGTCTACCCATGTTAAAATGTGCATAGAGCATGGCATGATATAATTATTTCTTAATACAAATATGAGCCAAAACTTACCAGAGCAATCAGCTGGGCAAGGAGCAAATTCCATACTTTTACCAGTACAGGATTTACCATGCTGACATTTCCTTTCCTTCATTCTAAAACTTTGACCTTTACAAGCCTTAGGACAAGCTGTCCACTCTGACCATGGTCCCCAGGCATCTAAATTATCAAAGTGCTGCTTGATGACCTTTAGTTCTTCCAGTATGGCAGCTCTTGAAGCATGATAAGATATATTATAAAATTTATGAAAGATATCAGCCATGGCGTGTCCAGTTTGAACATTAACATTTTCTGAACCAGTATTTTTACTCTTTATTAATTCAGCTCTTGCTTTAACCATATTCTCTAAATTTTGAATTTCTGATTTGGACAGATTAAACAAACTCAATAACTTCACAACATCTTTTCTCAACATGACCATTATATATTCCTTAGAGTTGGTTAAATTCCTTGTATAGTTTTCCATCTTATTGCCAAGTTGAATCAACACTTGACTGGTTTTATTTCTAGGTGACGCCAGGAACTTTTCAATGAATTTATGTTCAGGACTCTTTCTGTTTTTATATTTGTCAATGGACATATATTCACCCATGTTCTCAGAAATATGTTCATCTGAGTCATCAAACATGTGTTCATCTGTTCCATTAAACATATGTTCATCCATGCCACCAGATATGTGTTCATCTGAGTCATCAGGCAAATGTTCATCTGAGTCATCAAACATTGGTTCAACTGTCCCATCAAGCATATGTTTATCTGAGTCATCAGGCAAATGTTCATCGGTGCCATCAAACATATGTCCACCAGTGCCATCAGACATATGTCCACCAGTGCCATCAGACATATGTCCACCAGTGCCATCAGATATATGTTCATATATATTATTAGACATCTTTCTCAATTTTGGCCTCTGTTGGTACTCAGACTTATGATCAATTGGAGCACTGTGACCTAAATTCTGCAAGCTACTTGTACGTTGTCTTAAATGTGGCCTCTGTTGGTACCCAGTTTGGGGTTCAGTTGGATCACTGTGACCTAAATTCTGCAAGCTACTTGTAAGTTGTCTTAAATGTGGCCTCTGTTGGTACCCAGTTTGGTGTTCAATTAGATCACTGTGACCTGTATTATGCTTAATTTGACCACCGTGACCTACATTCTGCCTGTTACTTGTATGTTGTCTTAAATGTGGCCTCTGTTGGTACCCAGTATTATGTGCAATTGGACTACCGTGACCTATATTCTGCCTGTTACTAATATGTTGTCTTAAATGTGGCCTCTGTTGGTACTCAGTATCATGTTCAACTGGATCACTGTGACCTACATTCTGCTTGCTACTTGTATGTTGTCTTTGGTGATATTCAGAATTATGATTAATTGGAACCTTATGAGCTTCCATCCTCGAGCTAGTTACATGTTGCCTTAATTTTGGTCTTTGTTGATATTGAGACTTATGGTTAATAGATTGAGTGTTTTGAGTGTTATATTGAGAATAATGATATGGGGAAGTCTGATCTATCTCTCTATGGTGTCTCCGGTGTCGTCTATTTTCTGTCAATGTTTCTAGAGCCTCTCTTTGATGAACTATAGATATTACTGTATTGTTGTTCTTTGTTCTGATGGTTTTGTGATAATTGACCAGCTTCTCTGACTTTTGGACATGTCCAACAAAGCCTTCATCAACACCCTTTCTAGCCACAATGCTTCCATGGGAATGACTGCTTCTCCCTAAAATCACACAAAAAATAGTTTTAAAGATTAATTTTTTTATCTTTTAACAATTTTGAATTTTAATAAAATTTTATAGTACATTATTTTGGAAGAATTTAATTATACAACCCCTTTATTGAATATATTCACCCCAGAAAAAAATAATGCAAATGACATTTTGAACAAGAATGTGTCCCAAGTATACGGATGCCCCACTCGCACTATCATTTTCTGTGTTCAGTGGACCATGAAATTGGGATAAAAACTCTAATTTGGCATTAAAATTAGAAATATCATATCATAGGAAACATGTGTACTAAGTTTCAAGTTGATTGGACTTCAACTTCTTTAATCAAAGAGCAGAATGCTCTGAGGGATACGATTGCCATAGTTTTCATTGACACATGCATAGCAGTTCTGCCAAATTTTCATTAAACAAATGCATGAGATTTGGCCAAAATTGAAAAGATCAAAGAGGAAAAAAATAGATCCAAGAATACTGCCGCAAAAAAGCATGAACATGTGTGAGTCTCAAGCATTTTTGGCTGGTAACCCTGGTATAGCTAGATAGTATTATTCTCTAAACTAATTCAACTGCACATGCAAAATGTAACAATCTGAATAGTCACTCAACTTAAAGAATAGCCAATCCCCGTTACAAGTGTATGAGCCATGTACTTATTGTGTTTTATCGAATTATAGTTATCCTGTACCATTGTAAACTCGTACCACTAAAAAAAACTTGTACCAATGCAAACGCGTACCATTGCTAACTCATACCAACTTATTTAAATGCATTCAAATGGTGTTAAATGATGCATATACATGATATACGTTACTTTCACCCAATACCTCTGAAGTCTGTAAAATGTATATAATTTGAAAGTACAATGACCAATTTGTAGCTAATGTTCCTTGTATATTGGATATTTCCACTTTATTTCTATTAAGTTTACAAACAGAAACCCATAAAACATCATATTTTTTAATATATTTTTCTGAATGGTACGACTTCGGCCAGTAGTACAAGTTAACTTTTTTGGTTCCAATGCCGTGGTACGAGTTAACTTGCTTCCGTATCTTATCGCCATAATTCTAGGAGGAACCCTAAACTGGACCCCTGTTGGGTTCACTTATTGCTACACTGAACGGCGGACCAGTTTAGGAGGAACCCCATTTCTTACTCTTTAATTATTGAAGTTCCTTTGGGTCAGAGGGCATGACTCCTTTCCGTACACACTCCTCTGTTTACATTGAGATCGTTCTTAATATAATACGACGTTTATCGGCATTAACGAGTTAATTCTTCTTGACGAATACTTCGAAAAGGGAGACAACTCGAAACGATAATATGGAAGATTCCATTTCTGCTGAAGGGGTGTTATAGGTAATTTTTACGATGAAACATTTATTTTAATTTGAATTATGCATATGATTTAAAATTATGCAACAACAATAGCCCTCCATATGCAGACAGACATAGAAAGAATCCCAAGAGTTTCAAATTAATCAATGAAGCGGGGAATCACTCAATCTGATACCCCTTGAAATCAGGAAACTACACGCATGTGGAGTCTCACTAATTAGCGACAAAAAGCGTCAAGTAGCGACAAGAAGAAAAAAAATTAGTGACAAAAAGCAACAAGAAGCTATTTAGCGACAAGAATACATTTTGTTATCACATACATCAAAATATTTTTTTAGGATTATATTGAAAGATGAAGAAATAAAAAAATTTCGAGGAAGAGATTGTGTACTTTTTATTATCATATTGATAGATGAAGAAATTAAACATGTGTAAGAGCAAAGGAAATGTAAACGCTATAAAATGAAAATAAAAACAAAGATTTGTCACCTTCCTTTTGAAGAATTTACTAAAACAAAAACATGAAATATTATTTCCTTCCTAACTGTACAATTAATTTTTCCTGATAGGACCAACATTAGCTGTGGCTTCACTCTAAGGTAATACACAATTAAGAGCATCAAATGAGATTAACTAGGTGCCGTGTCCTTTGTTTAATTGCTACAATAACATCCATTAACACCTTCATCAATTACACACACCAGAATATACAATTATTGTACTGAATAGTGAACACCTGTTGAAAACTCAAGAAAAAGAATTAGATTTACAAGTTTCATTTTTTTCCCTATCAAAATTAACTTTCCTGTCGTTGAAATTGTTTTCTTTTGCAAATTTTTTTAATATTTATTTCGAATAAGTAATATAAATAAAAAAATGTTTTCTTGTCGCTAAATAGTTTCTTGTGGCTAATATTATTCTTCTTGTCGCTTCTTGCCGCCTTTTGTCTCTACAATTCTTTTTGTCTCTAATTAGTGAGACCACGCATGGGCATTAATACATAAACAAACCGCGACTTGCGATTTGGAACAAGAACGTTTATTAAATGATATGATGAATGATTCTCCATTTCTTTATGAGAGTACAGTATCAAATATCAGTAACATAACGGTAAAATATAGAAATACTCCACTTCAGTTCTTGTGACAGAAATAGAATTATCGATTGGCTTTCAGAGAACTCTCGCAAGTTATCAAAATTTGGGAATTCCTTCTGACGTGTTTCTAAATTTATAAAAACACTAAATATAAATACTGTTTAATTCTGATTTTCCGTATTGTTAAAAACACGCATATAAGTCAAGGAAATATCACACATGAAGATTATGAGTAAAACATTACAGGAAAGTTGTTTATGTTCAATTGTTTTGCTTGTTTTTACCTTTTAAAGCAAGACAATCATAAGAATCTGAGATGTTGCTGAATGTTTAGAATAAAACGAATGACGTGAGGGAGTGTATCATAGGGTCAATGGTAAAAGTCTACAGATTGCTTGACAGCAATCGTATCCCAAAAACTACCTTGACCAAAAACTTTAACCTGAAGCTGGACCAACAAACGAACAGACAACAAAGGACCCACAAACCAGAAAACATAATGCACCTCTGCTATCGTAGGTGGGGCATAAAAATTATGTCATTTCGAAAAAAGAGGTTAAGGTATAACTAAATAAAGGGTTATCCTGTTGTGAACCCCTGACAAATATGACAAAGAGAATGCTTTATGTAGCATACATTTAAAATGTGTTTTACAAGACAACTTTTTATTTTAAAGAAAAATAATTTTAAGTAAAACTTCTGGAAAGATCAAAACAACCAAAGGTCACCAATTGGTCTCCAGTCAAAAAGATGTGCGCTTCAGCTTGCCCCTTCACAATAATATATACTATTTCAACAAATAAAAGCCACATTAACCTCCAATAAGATGCAAATGAACAAACAAAAAAATAAACACCAAGAAAGGCTAGCAATATAGAGGTACCCCATAGGAGTAAAGATGTGGTGGGTCTTAACTTGTTTTGTGAGACACAATAGTTTTACTTGAAAATATTAGGTAATTATTTTGCATTTAAATACTGTTCTGTTTAAATTATTAAGATAAAAGGGTAGGGATGAACACCTAATATAACACAATTTTCAGAAAGAAAAATGTTTCTTTTCTTTATCTTCAAAAATCTTATTCATAGATATTGATCCTTTTGATGCTGTTATATAACATGTATGAATTAGTAAACTTTTTTCCCTGTCATGTATTCATATAGAAGAAAATTTGAGTATCATGACCTTTATTTCAGCAAATTTTATTGACATTATTACACCCCAAATCCATTGGATAATTGATAGGTTGGTTTTAGATACATGATTTATTTCAGTTGTTAGAGGCTTTGAACTAGCAAGTACTGTCAGATCAGTACTTAAAGTGTTTTTTGTTCTTGGAATACATACAAGTAACCAGCCACATCCACGCTGTGTTTTTGATGTATCCTATTTGTATCCATCAGATGAGTTTAATAGGTTTTTTTTCAACTGATTTTTATAGATCGTTCTTATGATGTACTGTTTCACCACTTCCCAGGTTAGGGGAGGGTTAGGGTCCTGCAAAAATGTTTTACCCAGCCACATTCTGTATGTATGTGTTTGTCCTAAGTCAGGAGCCTGTAATTCAGTGGTTGTCGATTGTTAATGTGTTACATATTTGTTTTTAATTAATTTTTTTGTACATAAATTAGTTAGTTTTCTCATTTGAATTATTTTACATTTGTCATTTCAGGGTTATTTATAGCTGAGTATGCTGTATGGGCTTTGATCATTGTTTAAGGCTATACGATGACATTAAGCTGTTAATTTCTGTGTCATTTGGTCTCTTGTGGAAAGATGTCTCATTGGCAATCATACCACATCTTCTTTTTTATATTTCTTGACACAGATATTCATTTCACAATCCTGCAGCTTTACCTGAAGAAAATACAATGGTCAGTTTAAGTTTTTCCTGATTATACCTGAAGATAATACAATGGTCAGCTTGAGTTTTTCCTGAATTTTGCCAATCCATACTGCCACCTTTACATGGTAGGTCTCACCTAATTTCAGCTTGTCTTTTTTCACTGCACATTTCTTTTTTTTACTGGAAAAGTAAAACAGACATTTAATAATGAACATATATAAAATGTCATACAAGTGAGAGGTTGAGCGCCATAAAACCAGATTCAATCCACCTTTATCGTCATTAGAAAATGTCTGTACCAAGTCGGAAATATGACAGTTGTCTTCCATTTGTTTGATGTGTTTGTGATTAAAATATTGCTTTTGATTTTGCCATTTGTATAGACTTTAAAATTTGAATTTTCCTTGGAGTTTAGTATTTTTGTGATTTTACTTTTTTTGGATAGAGAGTTGTCTCATTAGCACTGAATTATATCTTCTAAATCTAAAATTGAAAATGGAATTGGGGAATGTGTCAAAGAGATAACAACCTGACCATAAAAAAAACAACAGCAGAAGGTCACCAACAGGTCTTCAATGTAGCGAGAAATTCACATCTATGTAATTCTTATAGAACTTAATAAGAAGTATTGTGACCATTTAAAATTATTGGTCCTAATTCTTGAACAATAAATCAGGAAAAATAAAAAAAAACTTAAAGGAAAAAAGAAATTAAAACTTGAACTTATAGAATGCAAATTAATTTACTGATGTAGTGAAAATATTGAGGCATCTAATTGCCATATTTTCGTGCAAAAGTTTTTTAATAAATTATAAGAATTGAAGATTGATGGGTGAAGTTGTTTTACACTGCATCAGCACCAAGAGGATATATCAGAACAAGAGAGTTTAAGCATGGTATCTATAATATATGTATAATTATAATCAAGACAAGAATTATGAATAGATTTGAAACTGATTTATAATTACATGAGTCAATGTTAGTGTTAGAAGGTTACCTGCAGTGTGGAAGTGTAAGATTCTGTGGCTTTACAAACTGCCAGTGAATAGTTCCTGGGTCATAATCCTGTCCATCACAATCTGTTACCCCTAGAGCAAGTACATAATAGTTCCCTCTCTGAGCAAGTTTACCAGAGTGACATGCTGGACTTTTAACTGTTACTGTAAAACAGCCTACGTGTTGATCACCTGAAAATAAATTTTAAATTCTTAAAATGAGATTGCACACTGTCAGGCATTTGTCAGGGGAGATTAATCTCTGTTAACATTCTAAATATCATTCAAACCTGAGTTGTGTTACAACATTATTATACTGGAATTTTTAATTGTAAGATTTAAATTTGGGGAAGTCAACAAAGTATAAAATTTAGTAGAGATACTAAACATAGAACTTTCTAAAAACAAGAAGTTGGTGACTATATAATTATATAAATTCACTATGTGTGGAATTTTAAGGAGTGATGTTCAAAATTTGTGAGTCTACAAAAGCATATGATGGAAATGGAAGCATAGTTTTTTCCACAATTAATTTATTCATATTATTTTTAATTCACACAGTTGTTCACTGTGTTTGATTATATAAACATTAAAATGAAGTCAAAAAATGAATTGTTATCCCGCTAACATGTTTAACCCCGCCACATTATTCATGTATGTGCCTGTCCCAAGTCAGGAGCCTGTAAATTCAGTGGTTGTCGTTTGATTTTGTGTTACATGTTTGTCTTTCTTTCATTTTTTTACATAAATAAGACCGTTAGTTTTCTTGTTTAAATTGTTTTACATTGTCTTATCGGGCCTTTTATACCTGACTTGCGGTATGGGCTTTGCTCATTGTTGAAGGCCGTGCGGTGACCTATAGTTGTTAATGTCTGTCTCATTTTAGTCTTTTGTGGATAGTTGTCTCATTGGCAATCATACCACATCTTCTTTTTTATATATAATGTATTTAATTAAAAAGACAAAAACTTTTTAGTACTTTCCACAGCTTCTCTAAAAAAAGGCTATAATAGTGTTTTGTAATGAATTTTTAAATATTAACCAAAGCTCAGAACCAAAGTGTGTTTGTATCTTCACTATCTTTTTTATGTATGATCTTTTGATATATGTTATCTATATATCCTCTTTTATTATTTGCCAGTTTGCATTTTTATATTTATAGATAATTTTAACCTGGCTTGGTTTGGCATTTTGATCATGATGATAGGAAACAGTTATATAAGATAAGATAAGATAAGATAAGAAAACTTTATTTTGATTCGGCATGAGTACAAATAAGCAACACAAGCTCTAAGGAGCTTTTGACCGAATATAAAAACATATAAATAACATAAAAACAGTGCATTTTGACATATAAAACAACCTGTAATACAAAGTTGAAATCTCACATACATAGCATGCAATAAAATTAATCAACAAAATTTTAAAATGAAGTAAAAACATGCTTGACCAGAGCAACCAATAAGCAGCATAAATAATAAAACAGTTTAAGAATTATCTGCAAGCAGAACAGTGACATTCCAAACCGTTCCAGGACTGAACAAGGACTGAACAAGAACAAGAGTTAAATTCGATATACAATATATTATGTCATTAGAGCCACAACAGTGACCCACAGATTAATCACTGCATCATGTGCTAAGCTACAGATTATGTTGCTTAAATTTAAATATTTGTATTTTGCACCAACATAATTATTTGATTTCTGATTTGATTTGATTACCCAACGGTTGAACCGAGTTTGCAAATGGTTTGCAAGCAGTCTATGGCTTAATTGTTTAAGAACTCTGTCATCAGGGGGACAGTAACGATGGATTTGGTACTGTAATTTAAATAATATACGTATAGTATTTGAAATATGAATCTGAATATACATATACGCAGTACAAGTACAATACATGTCATAAACACGGCAGAAAGCTTACAGATTGTATTTTTCTTTTTCGTTATGTCGGAAAACAACGCTCCCTCTTGACTTAGCAATAACAGGACAAATAATCTTGAAGCAACAATGAGGAAATGCATTGCTTCATTTTCTATTTTCTTATACACATCAAAGATTCATTTTAGATTTTGATTTGCTAAAAATTAACGTTACGCTGGAAACCGGAAGTGCAATTCAGAAGTGATGACGTCAAGAACGTTTTCCGGTGCACGTAATTTCAAGTTATCTCCCTTAGTCGTAAAATCGCAGTTTGCAAAAGATGTGCAAGCCTTGCAGAAATGTCGTGTGCTCATTTTTAAACGTTACGTGTTTTTAAATTTTATTCTTGGCACCTCGCGTTTGCATAATCTGACGTCCAACGGCTGTGTTGCCAGACGTCCACGTCAGAGTAATCTCGGACTAGCATAACGGTTAATCAAAAAAAGACATCGTAGTCTGCGAAACGACTTTGTCTAAAGCAACTTTGTCAAATCCATAGATGATAGATGAGGGGGAGTCGGAGGGGTCCTGTTCCCGAAATCCAGACGTCCCGTTAACTCCCCGGGCCCCTCATAGATTGATCCCATCTATTTTGCATCACTAAATTGCCCAAAAATGAAAAAAACAAACTTCTCAAAATTTAAATTTTGCTCCGGGTCCTAGCGATCTCCTGATTAATATGAGTCGATTATGAATAAGATGTTTTCTTTCTAAGCCTTCAACTCTCTTTATCATAGCATAGCACAGTGATGATGTAAAATAACAATAATTAGACATAAAGATCAGCTGGAAAAATGTTTGACTCATCAGAGCCATCAGATCTCCGGAAAGAATGGGGCACTTCACTACTGAATTAATAGGGGATGCCGCTGAGGTTTTGTTATAGCCTATACCCATTATCCTATTATTAACCCTCTTGACTCAAACTCTAAATTTTAAACTATTGGTTTTTATGTGGTGTGTAATGATCCATAATGTAAGTCATGTAAGAGTCTTTATCCATCTCACATGGAGTAGTTGAGAAGATAGATAGAGACACCATTAAAACCAGAGACTCTTTATCCATGATTTCATATTGAGTAGTTGAGAAGGTAGATAGAGACACCATTAAAACCAGAGAATCTCTATCCGTGCATCTCATATTGAATTGAGAAGAAAGAGAGAGACACCATATAAGAACTAGAGAATCTTCATCCATCTCATCATATTGATAATGATATCATAGCTCCTTTAGAGTCGAGTGAGGACAAACCCCCAGTGGTGATTCTGTAGAGTTTGCCACTATGCAATACATTTACTGTGTGGAGACAGAAGGTAGATTACCTCGCTGCATTAACAAAGGTTGAATTAGGAAGTTTTTTTAAGTCAGTTTTACCAGTACTACTTCTGATCAGTGATTGCTTACATTATAATTACAGAGGGTGGTAGAAAGGGGGATGCTTGCACGAAAAAAACGTGAAATAAGACATAATTTCACATTGAAAGTGAAATAATATCTGTCATGAACGTTTCACGAAAAATAAAGTCTTTGATGTGAACCTAAGGTCCTTTTGTGACTGAGTCACTGTCTTTTTATACATATTTATAAACTCTCTGTTTTACTTTATATTCCCGATTTGGTATACACATTTATTATATAAATGGTTTACGGCTTTTAAACAAGAGGCTCTCAAGAGCCTGAATCGCTCACCTGAATTTTTTTGGTTTAATCTCTCATCAATGATTATTTTGGCTTTTCAATTTATTCAAATGTTCTTTGAATCGTCCTATTTTCTTCAAAAGCAAAAAAAAAATCATTTTCTCCTATGTTCTATTTTAGCCATAGGAGCTATGTTTCTTGACATACAAGGAAATGAAATATAAAATTTATACTAGATACTCTGAAACTCATTTAGCCTAAGTTTGGCTGAAATTGATACAGCAGTTTCAAAGGAGAAGATTTTTTTAAAGTAAGTCAACATGATGATCAAATTGTGAAAGAAGTCTTTAAAGGGCAATAACTCCTTAAGAGGTCAATTGACAATTTTGGTCAAATTGACTTATTTGTAGATCTTACTTTGCTTAACATTTTTGCTATTAACAGTTTATCTGTATCTATAATAATATTCAAGATAATGACCAAAAACTGCAAAATTTCCTTAAAATTACCAATTAAGTGACAGCAACCCAACAATGGGTTGTTTGATTCATCTGAAAATTTCAGGGCTGATAGATATTGACCTAATGAACATTTTTATGCCATCTCGGATTTGCTCTAAATGCTTTCATTTTTGAGATATAAGCCAAAAACTGCATTTGACCCATATGTTCTATTTTAAGTAACGGCGGCCATGTTTTTTGACGGATCAAAAATCGAAGCACACACTTTGTGCAGGATAATCTAAGAAACAATCATGCTAAGTTTCATCCAAATCCATTCAAAAGTTTCAGAGGAGAAGATTTTTTAAAGTTAGCAAATTTGATGAACTAATTGTGAAAAATTGTCATTAAAGGACAATAACCCCTTAAGGGGTCAGTTGACAATTTTGGTCATGTTAACTTATTTGTAGATTTTACTTTGCTGATCATTTTTGCTGTTTACAGTTTATCTTTATCTATAATAATATTCAAGATAATGACCAAAAACTGCAAAATTTCCTTGAAATTACCAATTAAGTGGCAGCAACCCAACAATGGGTTGTTTGATTCATCTGAAAATTTCAGGGCTTATAGATCTTGACCTAATGAATATTTTTACCCCATATCAGAATTGCTCTAAATGCTTTGGTTTTTGAGATATAAGCCAAAAACTGCATTTGACCCCTATGTTCTATTTTAAGTAACGGCGGCCATGTTTTTTGACGGATCAAAAATCGAAGCACACGCTTTGTGCAGGATACTCTAAGGAACAATCATGCTAAGTTTCATCCAAATCTGTTCAGTAGTTTCAGAGGAGAAGATTTTTTAAAGTTAGCAAATATGATGAACAAATTTTGAAAAATTGTCATTAAAGGACAATAACCCCTTAAGGGGTCAATTGACAATTTTGGTCATATTAACTTATTTGTAGATCTTACTTTGCTGATCATTTTTGCTGTTTACAGTTTATCTTTATCTATAATAATATTCAAGATAATGACCAAAAACTGCAAAATTTCCTTGAAATTACCAATTAAGTGGCAGCAACCCAACAATGGTTTGTTTGATTCATCTGAAAATTTCAGGGCTTATAGATCTTGACCTAATGAACATTTTTACCCCTTGTCAGATTTGCTCTAAATGCTTTGGTTTTTGAGATATAAGCCAAAAACTGCATTTGACCCCTATGTTCTATTTTAAGTAACGGCGGCCATGTTTTTTGACGGATCAAAAATCGAAGCACACACTTTGTGCAGGATACTCTAAGGAACAATCATGCTAAGTTTCATCCAAATCTGTTCAGTAGTTTCAGAGGAGAAGATTTTTTAAAGTTAGTAAATATGATGAACAAATTGTGAAAAATTGTCATTAAAGGACAATAACCCCTTAAGGGGTCAATTGACAATTTTGGTCATATTAACTTATTTGTAGATCTTACTTTGCTGATCATTTTTGCTGTTTACAGTTTATCTTTATCTATAATAATATTCAAGATAATGACCAAAAACTGCAAAATTTCCTTGAAATTACCAATTAAGTGGCAGCAACCCAACAATGGTTTGTTTGATTCATCTGAAAATTTCAGGGCTTATAGATCTTGACCTAATGAACATTGTTACCCCTTGTCAGATTTGCTCTAAATGCTTTGGTTTTTGAGATATAAGCCAAAAACTGCATTTGACCCCTATGTTCTATTTTAAGTAACGGCGGCCATGTTTTTTGACGGATCAAAAATCGAAGCACACACTTTGTGCAGGATACTCTAAGGAACAATCATGCTAAGTTTCATCCAAATCTGTTCAGTAGTTTCAGAGGAGAAGATTTTTTAAAGTTAGTAAATATGATGAACAAATTGTGAAAAATTGTCATTAAAGGACAATAACCCCTTAAGGGGTCAATTGACAATTTTGGTCATATTAACTTATTTGTAGATCTTACTTTGCTGATCATTTTTGCTGTTTACAGTTTATCTTTATCTATAATAATATTCAAGATAATGACCAAAAACTGCAAAATTTCCTTGAAATTACCAATTAAGTGGCAGCAACCCAACAATGGTTTGTTTGATTCATCTGAAAATTTCAGGGCTTATAGATCTTGACCTAATGAACATTTTTACCCCTGTCAGATTTGCTCTAAATGCTTTGGTTTTTGAGATATAAGCCAAAAACTGCATTTGACCCCTATGTTCTATTTTAAGTAACGGCGGCCATGTTTTTTGACGGATCAAAAATCGAGGCACACACTTTGTGCAGGATACTCTAAGGAACAATCATATTAAGTTTCATCCAAATCCATTCAGCAGTTTCAGAGGAGAAGATGTTTGAAAAATTGTTAACGACGACAGACGACGACGACGACGGACGCCAAGTGATAAGAAAAGCTCACATGGCCTTTTAGGCCAGGTGAGCTAAAAAGTATTTCTTGACGATCCCTGCCAAGTGTTTGAATTTATTTGAAAAATGTCTAGCACGCAAAATAAGCATTTATAATACACTTTAAATTAAATAAGCAGAACACGTTGAACGAGGCTTGCACGACTGAACGTCAAATAAAAAAGTAAAAACACATTGAACGTGAAATAAAAAAAACGGCGATCACGTTGCACGAAAATAACCCTTTACCACCCTCATTACACTATTATTGATACTTTTAATATTACATTTGATATTTCAATAGGTCGTTCTGATAAATTTCTTCACGTTGTATTTTTTAATTTAGATCGAAGTATCAATATACGTTGCAGTCTCTGATATAAAATACCAGTATATTTTATTTCAGTTCATAGAATCTTGAATGACGTGAACAACTCTTTCCTTTTCAGAATAATTCAATATTAATAAGTAACTTTTTTATCTGCAATTTAAGAGTTCATATTTCCTTTTCCTATCATAAACCCTTGCGACAATATGTACGTTTCTAGGTGTTTATTGGAAGGCACAATTTCTGTCTCTATTCAACATACTCTCAATTTCAGCATCCTTTACCATTTTCACCCTCACAGAAACGAAAACATGGATCATATCAACAGTCAACGATAGATTCTGTGATCTGACCTTGAGGCTCTGCGAGAACATAAATAAATAAATACTGCCATATTTACATAGATATTTCGATTGTCTCCATAAAACAGGATAATTGTCATACATAATGGAATGTAATAGACAGTGATGCGAACCAGTTGTAGGGCTAACAGAAAGCAGCTTACCATTATGTTAAATAATATAATATACAGTAAAACATCACAGTACCAATTCAAACTACGTAACTATAGAAAGTATAAGACATTACTACTACATAATGACGCGAGGGACAAACAATTTCTTATAAAGAATCATAACAAAAATCACTGAATTCGTTCAATTATATTTAGTCACCTCATAGAATCTCCATTCAACGACGTTTGTTAGACGAGACGTGGCTTTGTACTCATACATCCAGGACCAACTAGACTAGATATACATACTTCAGCCCAGGTGGTCCGGCGTGTGGTCTAGCGGGACGGCTGCAGTGCAGGCGATTTGGTGTCACGATATCACAGTAGCATGAGTTCGAATCCTGGCGAGGGAAGAACCAAAAAATTTGCGAAAGCAAATTTACAGATCTAACATTGTTGGGTTGATGTTTAGACGAGTTGTACATACTTCATTATATACATGCTGACCAGAAATTAATGACACTAGACAAATTATTGTAATATGGATTGGTTGTTGGTTGCTGAATGTTCAGTGGCTTATATAACATGCATATCTCGGACGAAACAACACTAATGTATCCATTATTGTATGACGGCTGCGTGTGTATATATATATCCTAACGTAAAATGGATTATGCCTTTCAGGTCATCTTATATCGATCGGTATCAACATCCCACCACTGAGTTATTGTTATATATTTTTAGGATCATTATTTTTGGAAATTTTTATTTCAATAAAAATGATTAATTACTGAGAAAGAAATTTATATTTTGCTAGAATTATTATTTTTCTGTTCCTAAAATTAATTTATTTAATTTCTATATTCTTTTCGTCAAACTGAATTTGTCATAACTTTTTTTATTGGTTTGTTAGTTGAATTCTACTCACTTTCGTTTACCTGTTATGCGGGGTTCACACATTGCCGATTATTGCTCCCGTTTGAGATCAGACAGCGATACGACACGAAAAGTGAAAAAGTCGTATTAGTATCCTCAATTATCTGGAATGTCCTATTATTGTCTGAACGCAGTCGTTTTAGTTCGTAACAGATTCCTACTGGTCGGGAAGGGTCCGAATAGTTCGGCAAAGCACCCCGACAGTTAGGTGCGTCCCGTAACATTCGGGGAAACTCAGCCGATTTTGTCTAGTCGGATTACAATCGTGCCTATGTCGTGACAGATTCTGCTCTATCGGATCGAATTCCTAACAATGTTCTGTGTATTCGGGACGGTGTCCTGTGGAACGGGAATGATCTGGAGAAGTCCCGACAATAACAGAATACAATACGACTGAGACCAGACAAAGCCGTTTGCAATGCGATAGAGCGGACCGTGATAGGATTACGTTCCGACAGTAACTGATCATCCCGATTATGTCGACAGTTTTCGAACGGATAACTTCCGTCAGCGTCGGTTCACTGTCTTGTCACTATCTGATCTCTGTCGGATTACATTCGGTAGAATCGGGACGCAGTCGTGACAGACTCGGTCGAATTTTACCTGGCGAAAGATACAAATCGAATTTCCATCCACGATTCACAGGACCTTGATCAGACTTTTGACAAATTTTAATCGGGAATGGTCCTGTCAAGGACGGCAGTAAAAATCGTGAATGTGTGACCCCAGCTTTATGCGGGGTTCACACATTGCCGATTATTGCTCCCGTTTGAGATCAGACAGCAATACGATATGAAAAGTGAAAAAGTCGGATTGGTATCCTCAATTATCTGGAATGTCCTATCATTGTCTGAACGCATTCGTTTTAGTTCGTAACAGATTCCTACGGATCGGGAAGGGTCCGAATAGTTCGGCAAAGCATCCCGACAGTTAGGTGCGTCCCGTAACATTCGGGGCAACTCAGCCGATTTTATCTAATCGGATTACAATCGTGGTTATGTCGTGACAGATTCTGCTGTATCGGATCGAATTCCGAACAATGTCTTGTGTATTCTGGACGGTGTCCTGTGGAACGGGAATGATCCGGAGTAATTTTTCATAGCTGTTTTTCTGCCGATTGAGTCCAGATTGCATCCAGATCTTGTCGATTGCGAACCGTTTTTTGCCGAAACCGTTCCGAAACAGTCCCGTTATTAATACGAAATTCGTCAATGATACCCACGTCAGAGTCCCGACAACTACAGAATACAATACGACTGAGACCAGACAAAGCCGTTTGCAATGCGATAGAGCGGACCGTGATAGGATTACGTTCCGACAGTACCTGATCATCCCGAATATGCCGACAGTTTTCGAACAAATAACTTCCGTCAGCGTCGGATCACTGTCTGGTCACTGTCTGATCTCAGTCGGATTACATTCGGTAGAGTCGGGACGCAGTCGTGACAGACTCGGTCGAATTTTACCTGGCGAAAAATACAAATCGGATTAGAAGCGGATTCAGAACGGGATTATCGGGACTTATTCGCTTAGAAACGGTTGAATATCGGTGCTTCCTGAACACTAGATTGTTGTCGTGATCAAATTATTTTTTTTACAAATTTTATTTTAAGTTTGAATTTCCATCCACGATTCACAGGATCTTTATCAGACTTTTAATAAATTTTAATCGGGAATGGTCCTGTCAAGAACGGTAGTAAAAATCGTGAATGTGTGACCCCAGCTTAAAATTACATACCTTTTTACTTCACTCAAAGATTTGCTTTCACACGGTAAACACTTAGTTCTTATTATATATTATTTTTGAAATTTGAGTTGAAGCGTCGATCAACACATTTTGGTAGTTTTGAAAATATTTTTTGAAAGTAATTTTGTACTCTTCTCCTTCAGTTTTGCTTATAAGCATTGTCTTTAAGTTCGATATCACAGTCGATTATGGTGAGATTCGTGTTGCCCAGTCATTTGTTTTTTGTGTTGTGTTTTTTTTTATCGTATTTCATGTTTTGCCATGGGTTGTCTGTCATCTAGGTTTTGACTAATGATTTTAAATTTTCCTTTAGTATAGACCTATATGACCTATAATTGTTAATTTCTGTGTCATTTGATATCTTGTGGAGAGTTGTCTCATTGGCAATCATACCCCATCTTCCTTTTATATTCGGATATGGTACCTTACCCGCACACATAGTCCATAATAAATGTATTATATCTTAAGTGGAGGTCCTTTCTGTATTGACTTGTTGTAGAAATAGTTATCAAATGTACCAGGATTATAATTAAGTACGCCAGACGCGCGTTTCGTCTAGATAAGACTCATCAGTGACGCTCATAACAAAATATTTATAAAGCCAAACAAGTACAAAGTTGGAGAGCATTGAGGATTCAAAAGTTGTGCCAAATACGGCTAAAGTAATCTATGCATGGGATAAGAAAATCCTTATTCTTCCATATACATTTGGTTTTTGTGAGGATTTATCTCTAACTTACAGCTTTAAACCGCCATATGTACCTGTGTCTCTACAAAGCAAGGAGTCTCGTTATTTTGTCATTTCGGGGCCTTTATAGCTGACTATGTGGCACGGGTTTTGCTCAGTGTTGAATGCCGTGCGGTGACTTGTAGTAGTTATTTCTATGTCATTTAGTCTTGTGCACAGTCGTCTCGTTGGCAATCTTACCACATATTTTCTGTTTTAAATGTATATAGAAGACCTTGCACAACAAGTCATCAAAGCTTTACCTTTCTGGCCAATAATAATTGTGCTGAAATTTTAACATCCATATAATTGCATATAAGATCGCACTCGATTTTAGAGGTTTGTCAGAGTAATACAAACACAATATCTTTTGACCTCAGCAACAAGCAATATGCCTATCTATTTTAGTTTCATGCCTATTTTTTATAACCCAAAATAAACTTCACGCACGGGTTCTATAGTGATCCTCAGTCCTGAAGCTCTAATTTGCTACAAAATTTACCCCAATATTTATCTCATCATTGACAAGGTGACAGTTTTGCCGGAGACATCATATTTGTGTCTCTGGTTGTGTGTAGGGAGTATTTCATGTAAACTATGTACTTTCTTGTATATAGATATAGGAAGATGTGGTGTGAGTGCCAATGAGACAACTCTCCATCCAAATAACAATTTAAAAAGTAAACCATTATAGGTTAAAGTACGGCCTTCAACACGGAGCCTTGGCTCACACCGAACAAAAAGCTATAAAGGGCCCCAAAATTACTTGTGTAAAACCATTCAAACGGTTTTTTTTTGGTCAGACCCGATCTAAAGGTTTTATACAATGAAGGAAGGTGTTTGATGGTCTCATTTAAGATTTTTGATATCTTTGTTCTTGACGGTACTGAATTTTCGTATCATTGGTGTATAAAGTCAGTCTCATAATCTAGAAAAAAATAACAACCAAATTGGCTGTACATACTCATGCTGTATTATATTTATAAATCTACAGTTTAAGGAGAATTGTCCCGTTTAAAAATTTCTCCTCTGCAGTAAACCACGTTTTTATCCGTTTTTAAACATTTCTCCTCTGTAATAGACCACGTTTTTATCCGTTTTTAAACATTTCTCCTCTGTAACAAACCACGTTTTTATCTGTTTTTAAACATTTCTCCTCTGTAATAGACCACGTTTTTATCCGTTTCATGTAACTTAACTTCATATAACAAGTCTTTAGGTATTACTTCTTCTAACTGTTTCCATATGAACACTACAATATTCTCTGCGGTACTAACAATGTCTTTGAAATATAAAACATCTTTGTCTATATTTTTATGGTCTAGCACCTTCATTATACATTGATCCATGTAGTCTTTCAAAGTAACGAGATTCAATACCATACCATTGACTGTGTCGACGCCACCACGGACTGTGACCTCGACCTTGTAATTGTGTCCGTGTCCATTTGGATTATTACACTTCCCGAATAGTTTCTTGTTTTCCTCATCACTAAGTTTGTTACTGTGTAGTCTGTGACATGCGCTGAACGATTCTGTACGAGTGATGTACACTTGAGGTCGTGAGCCTTCCATTGTAGTTTTAAATCATTGCCTGAAATATATAGATACCACCCTTCAATAAAATGTCTGTACAGTAGTATTTATTTTCAGAGCGTTCGATACTGTCACACAGGGATGTGTAAAAGCTCCTTGTAAATAAGTTTGGATCCATATTTCAAAACATAGAATATCAAAATTCAGTTAAATCGATTAAATAGGAACAGATTTCTAAAAAAAAAATCTACTCGGGGATCGAAAGGGTGACACTGTTAGTCCTAATTTGTTTTAATAGTTATATTATAAACACAAATAACTATATAGATTTTATTAACTTTTGTGTGTAAAATTTAAGTAAATAATGAAAAATCCAAAATATTATACAATAGATATATACAGGCCCAACACAGAGGCTGATATAAAAATAAAACTAGAGGCTCTAAAGAGCCTGTGTCGCTCACCTTGGTCTTTGTGAATATTAAACAAAGGAAGAGGATGGATTCATGACAAAATTGTGTTTTGGTGATGGTGATGTGTTTGTACATCGTACTTAACTGAACATTCTTGCTGCTTAAAATATCTCTATCTATAATGAACTTGGCCTAGTAGTTTCAGTGGAAAATGTTAGTATATTTACAAATTTTACGAGAAATGGTTAAAAATTGACTATAAAGGGCAATAACTCCTAAAGGGGTCAACTGGTCATTTCGGTCATGTTGACTTATTTGTAAATCTTACTTTGCTGAACATTATTGCTGTTCACAGTTCATCTCTATCTATAATAATATTCAAGATAATAACCAAAAACAGCAAAATTTCCTTAAAATTGCTAATTCAGGGGCAGCAACCAAACAACGGGTTGTCCGATTTTTCTGAAAGTTTCAGGGCAGATAGATTTTGACCTGTTAAACAATTTTACTCTTGTCAGATTTGCTCTAAATACTTTGGTTTTTGAGTTATAAGCCAAAAACTGCATTTTACCCCTATGTTATATTTTAGCCATGGCGGCCATCTTGGATGGTTGGCCGGGTCACCGGACACATTTTTTAAACTAGATACCCCAATGATAATTGTGGCCAAGTTTGGTTTAATTTGGCCCAGTAGTTTCAGAGGAGAAGATTTTTGTAAAAGTTAACGACGCCGGACGACGACGGACGACGGACGACAAAAGATGGGAAAAGCTCACTTTAAAGCCCTTTGGGCCAGGTGAGCTAAAAATGTGGTATGGTTGCCAATGAAACAACCACCCTAAGAAACATAGATAACAAAGTATTTTATAACTAAAGGTCACCGAAGTTGACATAAAAAATATTTGTAGGAGGAAAAGACAACTCAATACCAAAAGAAAAACGTTGAAACTGACAAAAACTATACAAACAAAACACAAAATAAAAAAAGAATGTGAACTCAGATAACTTTATAGCTTGTTGTTCGGTGTGAGCCAAGGCTCCGTGTTGAAGGCCGTACTTTAACCTATAATGGTTTACTTTTTAAATTGTTATTTGGATGGAGAGTTGTCTCATTGGCACTCACACCACATCTTCCTATATCTATCAAGCAAAGACTAGGTTGACCTAAGGCGCACGGAAGGATAAGCATGCACATTCAAACACATTGGCTAGAGGTACAGGGGGAGGGTTGAGATCTCATAAACATGTTTAACCCCGCCGTAAATTTGCGTCTGTCCCAAGTCAGAAGCCTGTGGTATTTGTTAGTCTTGTATGCTTTTTAATTTTAGTTTCTTGTGTATAATTCGGAGTTTAGTATGACGTCCATTATCACTGTACTAGTATACATATTTTTTTTCAGGGCCAGCTGAGGGACGCCTACGGGTGCGGGAGTTTCTCGCTACATTGAAGACCCCCTGGTGGCCTTCGGCTGTTGACTACTCTATTGTCGAGTTGTTGTCGCAAAACAGAAAACTAATACCATACTATATAACTTTATGGACAGGATCAGAGCCTAACACACCATGTGCTTTATATAACTATTATATTAAATCTTATAATAATAAAATATTATATTACTTCAAACATTTTGTTTACATCTGGATCTTATTTCTAAACCTTTAATAATGTAATATAAAACGACATCTACACCCCATACGGAAGCGCTATTGCTTGAAACCAATGGTGCCTCTGATTTTCAAAAAAGTGAACCAGGAGAGATCACATCAACTTCCCTCAACCAAAGAAAAAAGTGTATAAAAATATGAATTAGCCTTGTGAGGAGACTGATTTTTGTCCTTCATATTTTTGTTTGCTTTATGCAATAAGGGATATATATATACACTGTCACAGTGAATAAAATTAAAATCGATTACACATTTTTAATATGTTTTATATAAATGTTTTTTTTTTCCCGTTTACTTTATATTATATAGAAAATCAAATAGAAAACGAAAGTAAAGACCATTCTATTATAAAATCAATCTTATATATATAGAATACCGACCTTTGTCCCATTTTTTTTTTTTTTGGGGGGGGGCGCTTTTACTTTATAAACTAAGATGATTGCCAATGAGACAACTCTCCATCGCAAACCAACACATTTACACATTTCTATTTAAATTTGTACTGAACACAGTATTTGCGTACTATATGTTTATTGATTTAAAATTAGAAACTGGTTATAAATATGTACAAATTATATATAGTAGCAGGTCAAGTAGGTTATATATAAACTGACATGCGAATATTATATTTATTTGATGAAACCAAAGAATACACATTAAGAAATCTGTAACACTTACGTTTGTGTGTGCGTGTAGTTCAAGCAGTAATTTCATTAATTGTAGTATCGTCGTAAGCTGTACAATCAATAACCGGAACAAAAACATACGATTTTAAATGTCATGAATGTTGCAGTTGTGTCCCCTTAATCATAAACCCTGAACTTAGATGCGGATTGGAAAGGAATCAGAGGATAAATAAAATTAGTATATTATATAAGAATTGGATGCGTAATGAGTAACGCCATAATTCAAGTCAAACATTAGATCACCAACCTTTGATGACTTATATATTTAGGGGTTTCATAGGCGGATCCAGGGAAAGGGGGTGGCTGGGGAGCTCGGGCCCCCCTTTCGAGGAAAAAAAAATGGTTGATTATACAGGGAATCATTGAAGCATGACTGGAGCGGCCCCCTTAGGTCAGTCAGCGCCCCCTCCCTTTTAGGAAAAGTTCTGGATTCGCCACTGGTTCTAATATATCTATAATTATGAATATGATTGCAATATTTGTCACTGGACATGCAATTTATACATGTATGTCACATAGTCATACAGAAGCATCATAAGCACAAGACTCAATTGCCAGGCTAAAATGAATGAGATTAGAAAAATATATACTACAGTGTCTTGGAGTATTAAATTGATATTATTTAATGAGGGTTTGATTGGGTTTTGCAGAATAGTTTATAAACATGTTATAATGGGCGAACATATAAAATTTCTCTTGAACTGAATTTCAATGTGCGTATTGGTATGCGTTTACATTTCTACATTGGCTTGAGGTATAGGGGGAGGGGAGGGTTGATATTTAATAAACATGTTTAACCCCGCCGCATTTTTACGCCTGTCCCAAGTTAGGAGCCTCTGGCCTTTGTTAGTCTTGTACACAATGTATTATTTTAAATTTTAGTTTCTTGTGTATAATTTAGAGTTTAGTATGGCGTTCATTATCACTAAACTAGTATATATATTTGTTTAAGGGCCAACTGAAGGACGCCTCCGGGTACGGGAATTTTTCGCTGCATTGGAGACCTAGCTGTTATAGTGACCTTCTGCTGTAGTCTGTTCTACGGTCGGGTTGTTGTCTCTTTGACACATTCCCCGTTTTAATTATTAATTTTGATAATATGCTCAATTATGATAAAGATAAAATAAATTAAAAAAAACGGGTACAGAACGGTTTGATATAAAGAAAAGAGATTATTGCATATTAATTATAGTATTGGCGAGAGTATTGGTAATTATAAAGATTAGAGAATGCTGATTTTAATAATAGAATAGACTGAATAGAGAACAAGGCATTATACAGTGTCAGCTGGTCTCTTGCGAAGAGTTGTCTCATTGACAATTATACGGTACGATTCATACCACATCTTTTTTTTTTATATACATACACAGCTTGCATAGGTACGTGACTTCTGTGACCAAAAAACTGTAGTACTGGAAATCTGCTTTTAATATTCAGTACTATTTTGTTACTTTAAAATTATTGTAATATTTAGGTACCTGTATTTTACAGTACTTGATTTTGATTTGAAATTGAAATTAGAGTACTGAAGATTTTTTGTTGCATGGTTACATTTTCAGCATTTTGAAAGTTTGTCTTCTTCAAATCTCATAAAGTTATGATGTTCAAACATGGAATACTGTGATCATTGTTGGTATTATTTTTGTACCAATATTTTAAGTACAAATCAAGTACTGGAAAATGCAAGTACCTAAATATTACAAATAGTACTATATATTAAAGTAAATTTCCAGTACTACATATTTTAAGTACAGAATTAAATAGTACAGAAATACGTATGCAAAAGTTGCTGTGTATACATTGCGTAATAAAGAAATTAACCCTCATCAAGGCTCTCATTTATGGAAATACTACAATCCCTGAGCAATGTTAGATCTACATCGCTTCATAGGTCAATTATTTCTACTCTACAAATAGATGTCGTTGTTTCTGTATGATTACCCTGTACGGCAATTTATTTCACATTGGTGTTATTGGGAAGGCAACACCAATCAATTAGAAAAAAATTATCTCCGCAGAGATGATTTATACAGCATCTTGTACATTACACACAAATATAGCAGTTAAATATTCGATATGATTCCTCGCTGAAAGCATCAATTTAATTTGCAGAATAACAGGTTTAGAATAAAAAAATCTTTATTTGCTAGAATGCAATAGACACGTGACTAGAATTCGATTTTCTTCTTCATTAGTTCGTACACCTCAGCAGTGGTTGTTTAACTCTGTCACTAGTTATTGTATGGTAGTGCTAAAACATCCATAATGTGAAAAAATATCAATACACAACTTGTGATTTTCTTTGATGGTTTATAAATATGATGCACTTATGTTCGATATTTGAATACTGGATAATTTGTGGTTGATTTAAAATCCGTTAAAAGACCTTGATTAATGGTAAGTGTTTTTTCTATTTTTTTAGAAGATATATACATTTTAATTAAGATTCCAAAACAGAGGCAAAATATATCAGAGGGATATTTATCAAGGAATTGCATGGTTCTGAAGCAATACGTTTTGATAGATATGTAAACGACTATGTTTTACACGAGTAAAAGATATTTGATGTATTGAAACTATTAATAGATAACCACTGCTCACCTCAAACGCTTTTATTGCTACGAGAATTTGTAGAATGACAGTTTAGACATATCTTTAGAAATATTTTCTTCCCACATAACATACGCATTTATATTCTGAGAAGATTGCCACCGTGCAGTGCATATAGTTCCTTACATCAAAGTCTTTGTACTGTGTTGGATATTTGTTTCATTGTCAGTCATGTCATATCGCTCTATGTCTATATTTTTTCCTGTTTCCTACTGTTTGAATCTGACTTTTAAGTCCGCATTGCTTTAATTATTCCTACGACTTATTGTAAACATTCCGCTTATTCTCGTAAAAAGGAAAGTAGTTGATTTACTGTACCAATAGCGTGTTAACCGAGGGTGTGAGTTCGAATCTTTTTCTCACGTGACAAGTCCGTTCGATTTTATTTTTTTTCTGCCAATGGTCGGTGGTTGACTCCGGGACTGCTGGCTGTACCAATGAAAAATGACCGCGAAAAGTGCTGAAAGTGGCGTTAAACATTCGACAATGAACCAGTATATCTTATTCCCCAAATATACACCTCAGTAAATTTTAACGATTGAGAATAAGGCTTCTTAAGAAGTCTGATATTAGTTGATCTGTGTTTTTTGACATAAAACAGATATTTATCTCTTTGCTTTACCGCTCAAGATATTATGTTACAACGTTGAGGTTGGCCCAGAGATTCCAAGTTTATACCTTATAACTATTCGAATTATATATGTAAAGCTTTCAATTTAATAGATAATTCTATCTTTGATTTATGTCTAAACTACGATGAAAACTATTTTTAAAATACTAACGTATCTAATTAAAATAGGATTTTTCTCTTTGCTCTGTCAAATTTGATTGATACTCTCACAAGCGTACATCATATCCAAATTGTCTATATATACATCATCCTGCATCCCCTGACTATTTTCATGTGTTACCAATCTATGTAAAACGTTTAATATTCCCCAAAACAGCTGTTTCTCATCTGATAAGTACGACCACAGAAGGCAGGCCCATCTTCTGTTTAGCAGTACAACCATGTATAACGTAGAGATGGCAAACCTTCAGAATATAGCTTTCTACTGAAATCTGTTTACACAAAAAAAATGTATATTCATGTGTGAATGGTTTTACACTAGTCGTTTTTTGGGGCCCTTTATAGTTTGCTGTTCGATGTGAGCCAATGATCCGAGTTGGAGACCTTACCTTGACCTATAATGGTTTACTTTTACAAACTATGACTTGGATGGAGAGTTGTCTCATTAGCACATCTTCTTATATTATATATGTTCAGAATTTTGGGAGATGGTTAGAGGTTTAATGTTTACACCATTCCAGATAATGACAGAAAGTTATGCTAGTGCCTCAGTCAACTACTTTGATAACTAAACAATTGTTTTGAGCATCATCATGTTTATAAATGATAAGCCAAAAAAGTTTTGTTAATCATTGATTAATTTGTCAAACAGATTATAAAAAATACAGTCCTTCATTTTCAAATAATTAAATAATTAAGAAACATTTTGTCAGGTAGTCTAATAGTCATTAAAAAAACCTGCCAACTAGTCACATAATCAAAAACCCCTTGAAGAGGCTCGTTCATTTGATGTGTTTTGGTTAGTTCCCACTTTTCATTATTTCAGGTCTTATAATTCTCCTGAGTGACTTTTCACAAATTCAATACCTATCCCAAAAGTCATTGTGTGCAAAATCTGTTATGTTAAGGAAAATCACTTTAACATTAGGTTAAAAAACGACTAATTTATAATATTATCAAATAAAAGTGTTATGTAATTTATTCTTCCATACTTATCACAAATGTAAAATGTATAAATAGTTATCTATAGACGTAGATAAACAACTTAAAGAGTACGTTATTAAATACTTGTGGTTTATTATGCATTTTTATGCATTGCTTTCACAGGTGTTTTTCGGTTTTGTTGCAGTTCTACAGAGTTTCAGATGTTTCATCACATATGTAATCGCTGCAATTTTTACCTGGAAGTTTCCTTTAAGATTTAATGTTTTCATCTTTTGAGTCAATACATTGGCTCTATATAAATCTGAAGATAACGGTCATAAGCATCATCCTTGCTTCATACGTTACAAAGGTAAACATTCAAAATAGCAATACGAACATTTTGTAAGAATTTAAAATTCTGAAATCTATGAAATGATTAGTCTGAGATTATTGAAAAGTTTAAAAAAAATAAATAATATATTTTATTTGACTAATTTGAATATATTGACCCCTGTCCCTATGGTGACATAAAGGTGCGTCGATATTTATCCTCCTCCATATATATCCTTGGTAGATAGTTATATCATTGATTTAATGCATACCAAATCATTTCAGATTTTTTACATACTCGAGACAGTCTTTAGTAAATCAGTTCTGACAAGACGAACAAAAACGTGATTATTGCTATAGATTGAGTGATAGACAGAATCAATCGGTTTGTAGTGTCTTATAAAACGTAAATTAAGGTCATTTGTACGGTATCAATATTGACTATTGTGATGGTAAAACCAGCACAACTCAATTTCTTTTCCTCTCAGTATTAGGTTTCTTCGTCTGTGTAAGATGTAGAATGAATCTGAATATAAGATATGTTGATAGTGGTAGTGCTGGTAGTTTTAGTTTAAGTACCGATTATCAGGTTATCTGTAGGTTGACAATGCCTCTTTTCCAAATCAGCTAATGAAACTAGTAAAAAAAGAAAGACTTTTTCTTCCTTTCTAATATATGATTTATGATGGTTGTATTTTAGTATTTGTTTGAAGCAATTAAGTGTTTCTGTTGATCGGTTGTTTTCCTGCTATACTAGCGTTTCCCTCATTTTAAGTTTGTAACCCTTTTTTTACCTTCTCGATTAATGAATTTTGAATACCAGTTTTCTACTGTTGCATTTGTTTGAATCATGCGATCATGTCTGCAGTGTTGACTATGTATTTCAGATATTTGCCAATCATTGACATTTGTGGTCCTCTGAATATGAATGATCAAATAATGTATACTCATTGGACAAAAAAATAACTTCGGATACACATTAACAAACCACTCTAAACACTATTTTGAACTTTTCCTTTGAGTATAAAGAAACAACACTATTGATCAGATTTTTATAGAATTAATTTCCTTAATCGTTACTATGTCATCCATGTGATAGTGCGCGCTGAAATGATAATTCTAGCAACTACTTAATTAAAATCTATTCTATAAAATGATTATATACATATCGGAGTTATTTTTGACTTGTATATTCTCAACTACTCTGGATAATAACAAAACCATGCTGATTCAATATACGTTTTTTATTTGATATCATTAACTTAGTGGGATATCACATGTTTATACTTGCCCTTCCAGAGCACATGAAATCACACCGTCTTTGGTGGGGTTCGTGTTGCTCAGTCTTTATTTTTCTCTGTGTTGTGTTTTGTGTATTATTGTTTTCCTGTGTGTCTTTATCTCATTTTAGGCATCTTTTATCCCTTTTTATAAACTTAAATACGACCGATGATGACACTCAGTTACAGGTGCTAATGGTGTATCTTGTAAAGTAAATGTAACCGAGTCCTTTGTCGAGTCTGATATGATCTGATATAGTTTCCGATCCTCTAACAGGGTTACATACACAAAATGTGATCAGAAAAGAAAACAATTGATTCTGTTAGTTATAGTCACTTAAAAGAAAGAATATGCCTTATTAACTTTAAGGGACATTAAAGACACTTCATTAAATCAAACACTACTACTATGACATTGACATTATATTGCTAATGATTGCTGTCGTCTAGCATGTCTATGCGGTTGTTCATTTGTTTGTTTTGTTGATATATGATTGATTCTGATATTTGTTTTTTGTCTATAATATCTTGATTTTGAAGTAAGATTTGGATTTTTAAATATTTTTGGCTCGTGCATCACTGAGGAGACATTAATTGTCGAAATGCGAAACTGGGTCATACACATTGGTACCGTTCATGCAACTATTGTTGTTTTCTGTTGTCTTGTGTTGGTTATTTCTTTCAATAAAAAAATCTGGATTTATTGTTGTTTGAATTTGTTATTTCTTTGGGTTTAGTTTATTTTGATAAATCGCACTTCAAAAAGAGTAATATACTTTAAAAGAAAAGAAGGGACATGGGATATATATTCATATCACAAAATGAGTATATGTACAGCAAAAAAAACCAAGAAAAAAACCCCAGCATCAGTCCCATTTCCAGCATTTTATTTATAACTCGTGCCTTAAATTGTTCTTGTCGGTCGCCATATGTATTGATGACTGTACCAGAATGTTGATGATCAATAGTTGTATAAATATTTTGTTCTGTAATTGACAACTGTATGGTATTATCATTGTATCACTTTGTCCATTGTAACAAGTAGACCACGATCAATATTGTTACACAATGGAATAAAGGAAAAAATATTATAAATGGGGTTCAAATATGGTAGGAATGATGCAAAACTTCTTTTATCAGCAGAACTTACAGCTTAGGGGCACACGCGAACATCAGTATGTTATTATAATAAATTTCATGAATCTATAATTTTCAAATTCCGTCAAATACTTGCGCATTAAATTATTTCAAATTAAGAAGCTCTGGCCTTGAAGGCATAAAACTTTGCTCAGTGCTCGGAGCACAAAAATCATGCTCGAAACATTAAATCCAGCAATTTGATTGGTTGAATTTCGAGTCTGAGTACAAAAATCATGCTCGAAAGTTTTATGACCGTGAGGCCTGATTCCTATTCGTCTGGGTTTATAATTTGTCTTTTTGAATTTTAACTTGGATGCACAAAATGTAACCTTTGATGTTGTCAGTGTTTACGGACTCATCCTCTTTGAATTTACATTAAAGTCTGGTATTTTTGTTAACAATTTATTGTAGCAAAATATTTCTGTTGCTACTATCCAAAACATCTAATGCCAAGCTATCAATGTGAGCTTGTTTTGGAATGTTTTCTTTTAAATTGAAGAAGTTTGAAAATAAATTAAAGTTGTCGAAATATTACTGCTACAAGGGACACTCAAATATAAAATTTCAATCCTGGTATCTATGATAAATTTATTTTAACCCACAAAGTCGATGCCACTGCTGATGGAGTGTTTATTCCCCGAGGGTATCACCAGCATGGTAGTCAGCATTTCTGTGTTGACACGTATTATCATTGATGTGGTCATAATTATGAAATAACAGTACTTCGAATTTTTGATTAATTTTTCAAACATATCAACAATTCAGTCCTTCATTTTCAAATAATTACAAAATTAAGAAATATTTTGTCAGGTAATCAAATAGTCACTATAAAACAACATTGTCACACAATCAAAAACCCTTGAGGAGGCTCGTTCATTTAATGTGTTTTGGTAAGTTCCCACTTTTCATTATTGAAGGTCATTTAAATCTCCTGCATGTAATTTTCATCAATTCAAGACCTATACAAAAAGCCATTGTGTGCAAGATCTGTTATGTTAGGGAAACTCACTTTTACATTAGGTTAAACAAAAAACGACTAATTTAAAATGTTATCAAATAAAAGTGTTATGTAATTTATTCTTCCAAGCGCATCACAACTGTATAATGTATAAATAGTTATCTATAGACGTAGATAAACAACTTAAAGAGTACGTTATTAAATACTTGCGGTTGGTTATGCATTCTTATGCATTGCTTTCACAGGTGTTTGTCGATTTTGTTGCAGTTATACAGGGTTTCACATATGTAAACGTTGCAATTCTTACCTGGACGTTTTCTTTAAGATTAATGTATTCATATTTTTTGTGAATGCAATGCCCCTTTATAAATCTAGAGATGTTGGAATCAAAAACATCATCCTTGCATCCTATATTATATATATTTTGGTAAAGAATAGCAATACACAATAGCTTTGTAAAGTTTACATTTCGAAAATCAATTAAAATATTGAAAAATTTGAATTGTATATTTTAGTTGACAAATATAGTTCATTAAATTCCCCTTTCTCCTCATGGTACCACGAAAATGCTTCGACCTTCATTCTCTTTCAGTTTTGTCCTTGCTAGATAGATATGGTAACACATATATCATCTTCGTTTCTTTTACATACTCTAGACAGTCTATAAGAAATCAAAACCGACAAGACGAACAAAAACGTGAATATTGAAAAAGATTGGGTGATAGACAGAATCAATCGGTTTGTACTGTCTTATGAAACGTGAATTAAGGTTACCTACACGGTATCAATGTAGACTATATCGTAAAAAACCTAGCATATTAACTCGATTTGTTTTTTCTCAGTATTTAGTTTTCTTCATTTGTGTTAGATAAATACAATAAATCTGAATATATTAAATGTTTGCAGTGGCAGTGCTGGTAGTTTTTTTTCGGGTTGACACTAAGAATATTAACTCTGAATCACATACAATGTCGAGATTTTTGTCGAAAGATCACTTCGAACTGGTCAAATAAGTGTTTTAGTTTTTTAAGTATTAAATGTTCAGATGTTTGTATTTCGCATTGGTTCGATACACTTAATGTTTATGTTGTTCCGTTGTTTTTTCGCTTACAGTTGATAAGTTTCCCTCGGTTAAAGTTTGTTACTCTAATTTGTTTTCTCTCAATGATTTCTGATTGTCAGAAAGCGGTATACTCCTGTTGCCTTTATTTGAATCATGTCTGGAGTTTTTACAAAGTATTTCAGATATTTGTCAATGTTTGTGCTCCTCTTAAAATGTAAAATTAATGTAAAATTAAATATACCAATGCATTGGAAAGAGAACAATTTCAGATACCAATTTTTACCTATATAAAATCACTGTAAGCAGTTATATGAATTGTTCCTGTGAGAATAACGAAACACCAATATTGACTAGATTGTCATAGAATTAATTTCTATATTCGTTACTATATCATCAGTGTGGTAGTGCGTGCTGAAATGATAATTCTAGTTACTACCTAATTAAACTCTGTTCCATGGAATAATTATTTACATATCGCAACCGCTCTGTATACTAACAAAAGACTATGTTGATTAAAAAACGCTTTTTATTTTATCTCATTAACTAGTTTGAATATCTATACATTTTAATACCATCCCTGACGACAGTCAGTTAAAGGTGCTAATGTCATATCTTGTATAGAACATTTAATTGAGTCATTTACCACTAATACTCCTCCCTAGGTTAAATACACAAAATATGAACAGAAAAGAAAACAAATGTTGCTGTTAGTTTGAATCAGAATGGTCTTATTTTGTCCTCTAGATTGTGATCTCGGATTATCTTGTGAGTTATAGCTATTTAAAAATGTTCAGTTGCTTCAGGATCATTGTCGTTTCGTTATGTTTTGTTGAATTTTGGTATCTGGAGTTTTTTTTATTGTCTTGTAAAACACTAATATACCTTATTAAGCGTCATTCAAACACTTCGTTGAAACAAACACTACTATGGCATTTGTATTTGACTGCTTATAAATGTAATCGTGTCTATGCGTAAAAATCTCACTTCAAGAAGGGAAATATATTTTAATAGAAAAGAAAGGATATGGGATATCAGTTCATGACCCAAATCAGTATATGTTCAGCAAATAACACAACAAACAAACGAACAGCATAAGTTAATTCCGAAAATCCAGCAATTTATTATTAACTCGTGCATTAAATTGTCCTTTTCGGTCGCCATATGTATTGATGACTTTACAAGAATGTTGATCGTCAATAGTTGTATAAATATTTAGTTCTGTAATTGACAACTGTATCATATTATCAATAAATCTCACTTCAAAAAGGGAAGTATACTTTAATAGAAAAGAAAGGATATGGGATATCTATTCATACCACAAAATGAGTATATGTACAGCAAAAAAAAACAAGAAAAAAAACCCAGCATCAGTCCCATTTCCAGCATTTTATTTATAACTCGTGCATTAAATTGTCCTTATCGGTCGCCATATGTATTGATGACTGTACCAGAATGTTGATCGTCAATAGTTGTATAAATATTTAGTTCTGTAATTGACAACTATATCGTATTATCATTGTATTACTTTGTCCATTGTAACAAGTAGACCACAATCAATATTATTACACAAAGGAATAAAGGAAAAAATATTATAAATGGGGTTCAAATATGGTAGGAATGACACACGATGGAAAACTTGTTTTATCAGTAGAGCTGACAGCTTAGGGACACACGCGAACATTAGTATGTTATCATAATAAATTTTTCATGAATCTATAATTTTCAAATTCCGTCAAATACTTGCGCATTAAATTATTTCAAATTAAGAAGCTATTCGTCTGGGTTTATAATTTGTCTTTTTAAATTTTAGCTTGGATACACAGAATCTTACATTTGATTTTGTCAGTGTTTACGTACTCTTCCTTTTTAAATTTACCTCGAAGTCTGGTATTTTTGTTAACAATATTTTGTAGCAAAATATTTCTGTTGCTACTATCCAAACTAAATATACTAACTAATGCCAAGCTATCAATGCGAGCTTGTTTTGGTATGTTTTCTTTTCAATTGAAGAAGTTTGAAAATGAATTAAATGTGTCAAGATAATACTACTACAAGTAATACTCTATCATAAAATTTCTATCCTGGTATTTATGAGTATTTTTACACACCATAATCACATGGCAACATAAAATAACAAAACGCACCAAAAACGAATGGACAAGAAATGTCACATTCCTGACTTGGTACAGGCATTTTCAAATGTAGAAAATGGTGGAGTTAACCTGGTTCTATAGCGCTAACACTCTCACTTTAATGACAGTCTCATCAGCATTACTTTATATTTGTTATCGCTTCAGATCATACATAATCAATATAACTAAGTAGAGTCAGAGCTTTTTATGTTATTTCATTATGATGAAATCCGTATATATTGGATTTAAGTTGAGATATATAACATGGAAATATAAATCTGTGGTCAGATGTAACATAAATGCTACTTTATAAAATTATGAAAAGGAGCCTTTTATATGTATGCTACAACCATGAAATTTAGAGTTATAAGAAGCGTTTTTTGTTTATATTTGTAATGCATTTCTTCCATTATATCGGGTAGCACGTGGAATCATAGCTTTTGAATCTGATACGTTAAAAAAGTATTGGAGTGCCAGGCAATGAAAATAACGGATTACTTGTTCTGCTTTGTATCGATCTGATGAATTATTACCGCTTTTTAACTGCTATTTTGTTGCTGCATGTATCATATTTGTATTTCGTACATTGTTTTAATAGTAAATCAGGTCGTTAGTTTTTTCGTTTGAAAAGGTTCACATTTGTCATTTGGGACCATTGCGGTATTGATTTCGCTCATTGTTGAAAGCCATCAAGTGTTTCACTTCTATGCCAATTGGTCTCTGTTTGAAAGTCGTCTCATTTGCAATTTTACCACATCTTCTTATTTGTATATGCAATTTAATCATTGGGTTATTAAAGTTAAACGATAGTTTTAGGTGTAATACCACCAAATTATGGTACGTCACATCCGGTTGTATACTAAAGTAGGTCTAAAAAACATTCCTTTGAATTTGACCGTTGTAGGTAGTTAATCCTACATTTTATTGCAGTAAAACTATTTCGGTGTCATCAACATATGTCTTGGGTATTTCAAAACACCATTTATTTTTTATTTGTGATTTCTATAGAAAATTTTGTAATCTTCAGGTTACATGGTGACTAAACCTTGTGCACATATAGAATACAGGGAGAAATTTGATTGGTTAACTCCCATTGATGGTTATTTTCTTATATGCAACGAAATGTTATGAGAAATTTTTTCTAAAGTACTGGACAAGATAAATTCTTACTCATGCCAAGTATTTTTTTATTTGAAACAAAGATGAATTCTGCACAATTTTTTTGAAAAGTGCAAATTTAACAAAGACTAATAGGGGAAAATCAATGGTGGTATAACACCTAATAAGGAAAGCTGTGCATGCACCTATGGCCTTGTGAGTAATCTCATGTGATAAAATTTCTTGCTATTTAAGTGATATAATACAAGAAATTAAATATTCTGAGTGTATAAGCCTCCAAAACACATTTTATGAGAAAATTGTTTTGAAATAGGACTGTACCATGAATATTCAGTTGACAGAACAAGCCATGCTAAATGCATATATTTATTTCTTTGGAGGAGGGTGGGCTTTTTCTCCTTATTAGGTCTTTCCACTTTTCTGTGGAAAGACCTATTGTTTTTCTTCTGATTATTTTTTTTTTTTTTTTTCCGCCTAATTTTGTTCTTGCGATAAACATTTGTTTCGCAATATGTCGCTTAGATATTTTGTATATGATATCGAACAGTTTATGCGCTTTTGAAATTTACCCTGTGTAAACGAATACTTTTCTTTGTAGGAGTTATCTCCCCAAACACTGTTTTCCTTGTTAGCGCATCTCCTTCGCAACCGTAAAAGATTATGACAAATTTATTTTACAAAATTGCTCGTTATATCCTTGGCATGATTTGTCCTATTTTGACCGAAGCGATATGACCGCTCCATATGAGAGTTATTTCCCCTTATGCATCTGATATAAGTGATATGAATTTCTATCTTATAAATCATAAGTGATAGAGACCTAGGATCTTTTGATTTGACGTCCTTGATCCCAAAAAAATGAAAATTAGGTCAAGGTTAAAGGTCAAGGTCATATTCTAATATTTGAATTTGGCTTATTTTCACTTATATCCAAAGACTGTATAAGATATCAACAAATTATTTTTACTAAATTGTTAGTTGCGACATGTCGTAAGATGTAAATTTTGATTGCAAGCGTACGTTGAATGTAAAAGGGAGTTTTCTCCCCTCTTGTATTTAAAAATACGCGTTTGGTGATATAACTCATTAACTAAATAAAATTAAGACCTATGGTCTTTTGATTTGAGGTCCTTGGCTTATGACCTTGAAATTGATCTCAAAGTCATAGCTTAATTTGACGTTCTACATTTTGACCTTTGCTTTTATTCTATATGTTTACATGATAAAGATAAACAACTTTTAGAAAAAGGTATCAAACCATTTAACCTTGAAGAAAACAACCGGAAGTGACCTTTTGTAAACCGGAAGTAGCTATTTTTTTGTACTTTATTAATATAAAAGTATATAGAACCAGATATTTTTGGAATGAATGTCAAGTAAATATTCAAATATAATCTGAAGTAACATTTTTCAAACCGGAAGTAACAAATTATCTCCCTTATTTAAAAAAAAATGTATGGAAACAATATATTTTTGGAATCAGCTTACTAGGAGCTATCATTTGACGATTGAAATGACATTTTAAACTTAGTTTCACAACTTTTCATATCAAAATACATTGTTTTGATGGAAAGACCTTCAATTGTTCTCTGAACAATTGGTTTTTAATTTCTTATATTTTGCTATGAAATAACATTTTCCTAGGAAATGCTTAAATGAATATATAGTTATAAGTAGATGAAATTATTTTTAATGTTGTAACGACAAGTTATTCACTTAAAGAGAAGCCTTTTATGCCCCTCTTTGGAACGCGGTGTAAATTAATTTTACGTAAGGACTTATTGAAACCTCCTCGGAGACAGTAAACTTTTATATGGATTGTTCATTCTGCTAAAATGTTTCAATTCTCATTTCTTATAACATTTCTACCATAAATGAGTGAAAGTTACCCCAATATTTTTATTTTTTGGTCTGAAAAGTTGAAATTTGAGGAAATGAGAGGTATAAATCGACCAAAAATGACCTTATAAAGAAGACAAAAACGTTCATTAGTGGTATTTATCTTCCGAAAATCATCTTGTGTATCATTTTCAACTGTTTGTAGGCAGATAAGATAGATATTATATCATTTATTGGTACACACTCTACTCTATATGATGCGGCTTGGTTTGGATTTGTTGAAGAAATTTTGCTCGAATCGCTGTAGGTTGCATTTCTGTAAATATTGACAATGCAATTTCCCATAGGAATTTCTTTTACGGCTAAAACTGTACCACTTTTACTATGAAGTTTTAAAAAAAATCTTATCCTAGAATTTAAAGTTCATTTGCACCACAATTTTTTTTTTCAGAGGTCAAAATATAGGGCTGTGCGGCATATTTTCAACGTTTATATGCCCTAAACTTCTCAGAGTTTTAACTTACACTAATTTTCTTAACGACCCTCACCTCAAAGGAAAGGTTACCACAGATTTCAATGTAAACAATATGCACGTGTTTATTTACTGGTAAATAGTTAACAAAGGTGCCATTATTATAATTTAGTACGGCAGACGCGTGTTTCGTCTACATAAGACTCATCAGTGACGCTCATATCAAAATATTTATAAAGCGAAACAAGTACAAAGTTGAAGAGCATTGAGGATCCAAAATTCCAAAAAGTTGTGCCAAATACGGCTGAAGTAATCTATGCCTGGGATAAGAAAATCCTTAGTTTTTCGTAAAATTAAATGTTTTGTAAACAGCAAATTTATACAAATGACCAAATTAATGATATTCATGTCAACACCGAAATGTTGACTACTGGACTGGTGATACCCTCGGGGACGACACGTCCACCAGCAGTTTCATCGACCCAGTGATGTAAATAGTTATCAAAAGTACCAGAATTATAATTTAGTACGCAAGACGCGCGTTTCGTCTACACAAGACTCATCAGTGACGCTCATATCAAAATATTTATAAAGCCAAACAAGTACAAAGTTACATTCCCAAGTTATGTCTCTGCGATATGGAACACAGGGAGCATAACTTGGAACCAGTATGTAAACAAAATTTATTTTCTATGAATATTCAATTTCTCCCAAAAGACGCGTGTTCTCAGAAACAGCTGTATTTACAAAGTGCAACCTGTAGATGTCGTCTTTCATTAAACTAGATTTTTCTCAAACTATTGAACTGATTATGACAAAACTTGACATAAATGCTTGAAATAGATAGAATGAGGGGAGAAATTTGATTGGTTAATTTCAACTGATGGTTATTTTCTTATATGCAATGAAATGTTATGTGAAAATTTTTCTATAGAACTGGACAGGATAAATCCTTACTCATACCAAGTATTTTTTAATTTGAAACAAAGATGAATTCTGCACAATTTTATGAAAAGTGCAAATTTAACAAAGACTAATAGGGCGATTAGGGGAAATCAATGGTGGTATTACACCTTTGAAGAATAACGAATAAATAAAAAAGACAACCGAAAAAAACACGTATAAGTCGCGTCACACATTGAAAATATTGATATCGTTTAAGAAAAGAATAGATCAAAGTACAAAGTAAAATCAAATATTTATAGGTTTACATTAGACAAAAACACATGTTTTTATTCCAATTTGTTTAAGAACTACGATACCCAGTAATATGTTATATAAAACACAAGCATACAAAAGTAATACATGGTTTTCTGACATTAACTACTAAAAATATTGGTGTGACAACATCTAGCGATACCTGATGCAATCAAATTGCACTTAAAACAATCTTTATGGAGGAAAGCTTATGGAGAATGATATAAACATTTTCAATGTGACTTTAAGTGAAGCTATAATCTCAATGAAATTACCTTATTCATGTGCTGATAATGGTTACTGATTTTCCAACGATATGAAAATCTATTACCTCGTTAAATGTATTTTTTTCAATAGAATGATTAATGAGCCAGCGTTATTTTATATTCGTTTTCATTCAAGATCATAAATAAACAATAAAACAATATTGTATCAATGCTTTTTATTTTATCTCTTTTGGTTAAATATTTATATATTTACAATACATGATGACATTAAATAACGGGTGAACTAATACACCTTATCGCTTTTTGACCGCCATTACTGAATATCACACAGGTTCCCGTAAAATTTTGACGTCATTAAACAAAATATCTGGCGACACAATGGAAAAGTGGTTGTTGTAAACGTCAAAAGTTCAAGCGCCCGGGTCAGCTGGGATTAGCGATAAGGTGTATGGGATAACTTGTATTGAAATCTCTCGCATAATTATATTCTTCTAATTAAAGTTAGTTTAAACATATTTTATTGTCTAAAACATTGACAATAGGATTATACACGAGTTTTGCAACTTCAAACGTCTTCTCCATAATAAAGTTAATGATCTCTAACGAGTCAGATTAAATTTACCAACCTCAAAGTCGAGTCAAATACATACGTGTAATCATACAAAGAACTCTGACATCAGCATTATCATTGTTATGTTTTAATATGCATATGAATTGTCATTTCGGGGCATTTTGTAGCTGACTATGCGGTATGGGCTTTGCTCATTGTTGAAGGCCATACGTTAACCTATAGTTGTTAATTTCTGTGTCTCATTGGCAATCATACCACATCTTCTTTTTTTTTTAAAACATATATGATTGTTTGAATTTGATAACCTCTGATTCTGATCAATTCTATGAGCAAATTGTATTCTGTCTGCAATAATGATTATAACAAAGTTCTGACTTCGGTCAACGACATCGCGTAGGTTAAGTGTTGTAAGTTTTTATCAATTCATAGCCTTAGAGAATATATGACACATTGTTAGGAGGAATCACAGTATAACACATAAATATTCTATGCGTATGTTCTCTATAAGACTAAAATCTCCTTAACGTGTTATGCTTGATCTGGGCTTTGCAAACTTTGTGTCTGGTGATTGACCGATTAACGTCAGTTCAGCAACACGCGTTGATATATATTTATTGTGTCTTGTTTGATAAAATCGAATAGAAGAAATAAAAAAAAAAAAAAAAAAAAAACCACACCAAATAAAACGCTTGAAGCTTTACTATTTGGAAACTCAACCAACTGTGTATTAAAGCTTTGGTAAACTACGGCTGCACTAGTATAAAGAAGATGTGGTATGATTGGCAGTGAGACAGTTCTCCACAAGAGAAATATATACTAATGACACAAAAATACCAACTATAGGTCACCGTACGACTTTCAGCAATGAACAAAGCTCATTCCGAATTGTCAACTATAAATGGGCCAATTTTTTGACAAATGTGAATCTATTCAAACGAGAAAACTTACGATATGATTTTTATAAACTCCCTGTTTACCAAAAAAACTAAGGATCTACTTATCCCAAGCATAGATTACCTAATTCATATTTTGCACATTTTTTTTGGAATTTTGGATCCTGAATGCTCTTCAAATTTGTTCTTGTTTGGCTTTATAACTATTTTGATCTGAGCGTCACTGAATAGTCTTATGAAGACGAAACTCGCGTCTGGCACATTAAATTATAATCCTGGTACCTTTGATAACTATTCGACTAACTTCTTTCTGTATCCCGTTGGTATCTTTCACCTCTCTTAAACTTGCGTTGAACATAAGCATCATAACTAATATAAGAAGGGCGACAGATACCAGAGGGACATTCAGACTCATTAACCAAAACTAAACTAACAACGCCATGTCTAGAAACTTGCGTTGAACATAAGCATCACACTGATATAAGAAGGGACGAAAGATACCAGAGGGACATTCAGACTCATTAACCAAAACTAAACTAACAACGCCATGTCTAGAAAAATATACAAACAATAGTACACAAAAAACAAAACATTAAATGATGAGGACAAAGCAACGTGACACCCACCAAAACTAGTTGTAATCTCAAGTGCTCCGGAATGGTAATCAGGTCCTGCTAACCGATGCAAAGTACAAGCAATAAGTTGTGAACTAAGATTAAAAAAAACCCCAAAATTATATGTACCGAGATAAGAGTACTCCCAATAACAGAAATATAGGTCAAAGCCAATAACAACTAATAAATAAGCCATGATTAGAGTGTCTTTTTATATCCTGGTTTACTGAGGACTATTTTTACGTTGTAAATGGTAATTTTGCTAAGTACGTCTCATTTGTCAATAACACAATACACATAATTCCGTTTTGGTTTCTCGTAATTGAATTTGGTATAAGTAAACGGGATTTCTTCTAATATAATCAGACATTTTTTTCATACTACGAAACCCTTAAAACTCATATAAAAGTAAGAGTATTACAGGATTAAAATTTGATTACATTTCCTGTCAGTAAAATTCAATAGATTTTGAGGTATATTTTTCAGTTTGATCATTTGTTGACCTCGTTTTTTTTTTTTATTAATACTGTTATCACAACAAATACTAAATGTTAATAGAAATATTACTTAATACAAAACAAAAGAATAACTATCTTTTTAACTTTAATAAATAAAATTTGTTTTAAAAATGTCAATATTCAAATAAATTATTATACAAATGCAAAATGACATTTTAACCACAATTTTATAGATTTTCAACATCAATTGTATGTATAATCTGATATTCAAATTAGAACCACGCTTTCCGACAGGTTACTAAATATTTAATTGTTGAACCTAGACAGAAAATGTTCAATAATTAACAGAAAGCGCCATAGTGTTGGTACGCTAAGAATGTATATATAGGTCATGTTCTATTGGAATACTTGACATATATCGTTTATAACAACAACCAGTGTATTCATTATTCATGTTTTTCCTTGAACGACAGACAAGAGTCTGAGTATGTAGAAAGACAGACAAGAGTCTGAGTATGTAGAAAGACAGACAAGAGTCTGAGTATGTAGAAAGATGTCGTGTCTTTTATTGTGTATTTAAAGTTATAACATTGGTGGAAATGAATTACATTGATTTTCCAGTGAAATAAAAACCGATAATTTCACATGTGAAATAAACGTGGATATTTCACTTCATACAACACTTACATTTTCTACTTTAATTTCATAAAAAAAGCCATTTGGCAATGTAATAAAAAGAATAAATAATCAAAGAATTGAAAAATCGAAAAATATTCAAATCGTGCGCGCAATCGTGAATTAATGTGTTGTTCGATCACTCGTTGAATATATTTCTCTATTTGAATGTGATATTTATATTAGTGACCTATCAAAGTGATCAAGTCTTTTATATTTTTAGTACTAAGAACCTACTTCAATTGGTCTATAGAAAAACAAATAACAACAATAACAAATTGTTAGATTTAGATTTTTTGTGAAATAAATTTATTTCAATCGTTCATCATCAATTCCTTCGTCTGTTTAAACCTTTTTCCTTAAAAAATTTTCTTTTATAAAGAGATGCAATGCTACTTATAACCGTGTATTGAAATGCGCCCCGCATACTAACACCATATGAAATATAAATGGTGTCCACGCGGTTGCTTTTTAACTAATCCTATTCCAAGAAATGTATAGAAGGCGACATAAAAGAACTTTAATTTTTTTATTTAAATAAGGGCATTAGTTTCCGTTTGAATTGTTTTACATTGTCATATGGGGCCTTTTATAGCTGACTATGCGGTATTGGCTTTTCTCATTGTTGAAGGCCGTACTGTGACCTATAGTTGTTAATGTCTGTGTCATTTTGGTCACTTGTGGACAGTTGTCTCATTGGCAATCATACCACATTTTTTAAAATTCATCGTCTCTCACATAGAGACCATGCAACACATCAACATATTACTAATATGTTCATTTGATACATTCTAAGATACGGGCATACTTTATATTTGAAATTTTAGGATTGCAATGCAGGAAATGCTTACCCTTCCGGAGCACCTGATTTCACTCCCGGTTTTTAATGGAGTTCTTGTTGTTTCTTATTCATTTAACTGTTGATGCTAATGTCCCTTGGTTTTGTGAGCCTTTGTTTACTCCTTGGTTTTGATTGTTATTGTCTTTTAGTTCGTGATTACTTTGATCTATCAACTTTGCACTGATGAGTCTAATTTTTACGAAACGTGCGTCTTGTGTTACATTACATAAGCCATTAATATTTTGCCCGTTTAATATACAAATTGTATAAATACTTGTCTATTATACTAGGCTTTTTATTAACCATTGCATCGTTTTTATTTGGCTGTCGAATTAACGATTACTGACAACCCGATTTATTGTTGATTGTTAAAAGAAAATTTATCAAACATGTGTAATGGAATTCAACCAACATCTTTATTTATGGCTAATCATTCGTTTAAATTCGTTCCATGATATAGTAATTCTATAGACTCATGTTTGATAACATACTTCAGGAAAGATTACTACTCAAATAGTGAGAGAAGATAAAACAAATCAACCAAATGTTTTATTGGATTTAGATAGACCTGTGTGCTTGATCAGATTAGAATTTGCCAGAAGGGGGGATAGGCTGTTTATTTTTTATAGAATTTCGTTAAGACAGATATACTGCACGAGAAAAATCATAATGAATACTAACTAAAAATCTATATGTGAAACATTGGAGTTTCTGGAAAAAGAAACATTGCTTGCGCAAAGTCAAATTCATAATTGTTGAACCTATATTTTTGTTCCTGACCATGCTGCAAATTTAAGTAGAAATTACATTTCAGTGGTTATAAACTATTCTTAGTGTAGTTAATGCAATTAATTGATGCACGAAGAACTATGGTAAATTAATTTGTCTACGGTGATGACTTTAACGACGGAATTTACTACTGATGCTGAAAACAACAGAAATGTCAGATTACTTAAACGAAAAGCTTTTCATGTCGATATAGAAGAACAAATGTCAAACGGTAAAAGAATATAAAGCAATTTCAACACATTTTTGGCATCAATTCCATGGAATTATTATCGGATGCTCGTCATGATTAGTGCAATAACAAAACCACAAAACAGCATCCCCATAGAAACTGTTTGTATTAATTTTATATTCATAGCAATTGGTTTTGCAGGTTGACATACATAAACGCAATATTATTTTTGAACTACATTTCTGCAGCAAATAAATCGTGTTAAATGACAATGTGGATTAGTTGTAATTGTCTTAATTAAATTTGGGTGCTTTTTGATTCGTTTATTTCGAACATTTTGTGCAAATTCCAGGACGATGATGTATCAGGTAGTTACATTGCTTTAAAAAACATACTTTGTTAGCGACAGCATTGTTAACGAGAGTACAGAAATAATATCATAACATGTATCGTCCGTAATGATTTCATAATATATTGAAATGGATTCAAGCTAACCTATTTATAAGAAGCTCAATCGGCCACATCCATCTTTTTTTAAAAGCAAGTCGGAGGAAAGATTGCTTATCAATTAGTAGGAGGAAATACATATTTTATCAGAACCCTTAAAATAGTTAGAACAATAATACAGTAAGGGTTTTATATAGAATTACACAAAGGCAGATAAACTGCACGAGAAATACATTATAAATTACTAACATATATGTATTAAAAGAAGGACAAAAAATGACCGTACCAAAATGCAGAATTATATTCGAGTTTTTATGTTGTGATAACAGTCTCTTGAATACAATATGAATTTAGTGAAAATACATTCTATCTTTCATTTTGAGAAGAATAATAGGTGTCAATTATGTCTTTTTGATACTGTTTTTTTTTCTCTCGATAATTTACGCTTCTTTTGAATTTTCAGTGAAAAAGTATTAACAATGAGCTATTCTATGCTTTGACAGTTTAAGATTTCTGATTTGCATGTTTGCGTGACTTTAACACAGAAACTAGACAATTGTGGCAAATTAACTTAATATGCGGACGAAAGTATCTGGTGTTATAGACATATACATTATTTATTAGGTTTTGTTTCTTAATGACAGCTGTATAGCAGGCTTTACTACATGAAAACTCTTTGCTGATATAAAATCTGTCTAGTTATGTTCTTACTATTACCCTTAAAATTACCATAACACTTGGATGAAACAAGTTAGCAAAAGAGATAAAAAACGGCAAATCAACATCCAAAAATTTAAAAACATTTATTGAATCCTTATTATTTTAGTCGTTAATAAAGTCAGACAGTGTATAATAAAATCATTAACGAAAATATGCTCGTAATTTGTTTGAATTGGTCCTGGTGGTAAAACAGATATTGATTAAGTGCGAAAGCGCAACCAAACTGAAAAGATTTATTTATCTTCTGATTTCACAATTAGAATTCCCGGATCAAGCAGTTAACATAATGAGTATTCTGAATGTGAAGATTTTTTATCTTCAATTCCCACTAAGTGAAGGTCAAATCACATGCTAACATTTATGTTATTAAAATGTTATATTTCTACCCCAGGAATATATTACCTTAGCTGTATTTGACACTACTTTTAGGAATGTTTGGTCCTCAATGCTCTTCAACATGTTCAACTTCGTATTTTATTTAGCCTTTTAAACATCTTTTGATTTGAGCGTCACTGATGAGGCTTTTGTAGACGAAACGCGCGTCTGGCGTAAGTATAAAATGTTAATCCTGGTATCTATGATGAGTTTATTGGGAATGTAATGAACTCGACGCGAATACAGGACAAGTGTACTCTGTTTTATATTCACCGTCGGCAATGCGAATATTAACATAAGAACAGCAAATAATAAAAAAAAACATAAATAAATCAAACCTTATTCGATCCAAGTTGAAAAAAAAACCAGAACGGGCAGACACAGTGTTAGGTTTTCAATGCAAGCCCTCAACTTCGGGGTATAATTTTCACTAAAAAGAAATTCAAAAACCAAAGAACAGCAATTTATAAGAAAAAATTCAAACCTTATTCCAAGTTGAAAGACTAGATCGGGAAGAAATAGTTGCTAGATCTGCAATGCAAGCCCTCAACTTAAGGGTATAGGCTTTTGGCAGCTACAACACATTACCTTATTAATGTATTCTGAACATAAAACTACTGTTATAATTAACGATTCTAATAGTACTGCATCAGATGCGCTTCTCGACACTAAAAAGTAAAATCACAAAAATATTGAACTTAAAGGAAAATCAATTCGAAAAGTCTATAATCACATGGCAAAATCAAATAACAAAACACATAAAAAACGAAGGGACAAGAACTGTCATAGTCCTGACTTGGTACAGGCATTTTCAATAGTAGAAAATGTAAACGTCTTTTCAGCTATTTTCGAGGCCAAAATATGCGATAAACTAAATAGGACTATAAGTAAAGCTTGAGTCAAAGTTCTGCATGCGAGAGGTTTATATCTTGATTTGATCTAATGTAATTCCCAAAATTTTGTAACAGTTAATTTGAGCAGTAAAAGTACATGATGTATGATTTTTTTTGGATAAATATAACTATAAACAACTGTCATCAAACTAGATATAACACCAGATTTAATTCATTATTTTCGTTTTGAAAATTCATGCAGAAGTAAAGAATAAAGCAATTGTTTTGCACTTGTTTTGCCTACTGATAGCATTTGTTTTTTGTAAGGTTAATAGACTTCCCGTTTTTGAAATTGCCTTGTATCTAGGGATTATGAATATACTTAATTTACGTGTAGTTTACGTTTCGTGTCATTTTAGGACCAATTTTAATTTTTGACTGGGCAACTCTTTTTGTCCGTCAAAAATGAATTTCTGGATTGAACTTTCATATTTTTGTACAATAGATTATTTATATAACATACAGACAATTATGTGTATAGATTGTTTTTATGTTGCTATGCTTCAAACGAAGTACCCCCGCCATTTTCTGTGTTTGTCTGTCCCAAGTCAGGAGCTTGCAATTTTATACATACATCAGGTCGTTAGTTTTCTTGTTTGAATCAGTTCGGGGTCTTTTATAGCTGAATATGCGGAACAGACTTTGCTGATTGTTGAAGGCCGTACGATGAACTACAGTAGTTAATTTTTGTGCTATATGATGTTTTGTGTAGATTTGTTTCTATAGCTAGCATACCACATCTTCTTATTTCTGTGTCATTTGGTCTTATGTGTAGAGTGGTCTCATTGGCAATCATACCACATCTCCTTATTTCTATATATCATGTAAGTACTAATACACTTGGGATTTTAATGCAATATTATATTCAACCTTGCCTTTGAATAGAATGTCAATTCCAGTGTTAAGTCTTATAGAATATTTTGTCTACACTTTGATTACTTGAGAGGAATCATTTTTATGACAAACAATATAGACGATGACAAATTGTTATTTTTGTGTCAACACGATGTTAAATGTTTTCTGATTTATCGGCCATTCTAGTTACAAGTTATAAACAATTATGAATAATACTCGATTTACGAGCTAATGGGAATATGTTGGTTGACTTTTGATTTCTGTAGATTATTTATGATACGAATTCTATACTTTTTTTCTTATGTGGTATTGAACAACAACTGCACTAATTTTGAAAAAAGCCTAACGATGAATACTACAAGTTTTAAAGGACAAGCTGAGAACAAAAAAAATACACGAACGAGACAGTGAACAACAAGCATTAACATACTTTGTACAATTTGAAAAAACTTCTGAAAAAATCATTTTCATCAAAGAAGAAAAGTATAACAAAATTATGTTCTGATAACACACATTAGCTATTGAATAATTTTACGTTGCTCTTTTTCATTCTTAGTCTTACATTCAGCAGGGTCGACATAAGGGGTAAGAAATGATAGCTTTCATTTCTGTGTTCATGATTCTATGCCATTTTTTTATATGTTGTATTTTTAACGTGACGTTTTTCTATCTATATATTTTATGTTTTATTAATTATGTGATTGTCTTATTTTGTCTTTTTTTAGCCCATTCTTAGATTTTTCCAATAATTCTGAATTCTGTAAGCTAAAACAATACCACAATTTAAACTTAGGTGAATTCTCGTGTTTAATTTAAGATACCTTGCGTCAAGTTTTTACACTTTTAAGGTCTATAGCTCGAGGTTGATTTGACTCTATCTTGATATTGCCTTTGTGATATGATCGTATTACGCTGAATAAGACTGTAATTTTTAACGCGACAAGTGATTCAAGATGCCTTAGAAATATGTGGTTGCATGCTTGCGGTACCTGACGAAATATCGACATTTTTTTGTATCAGTCATCTAAACGTTTTATTGAAGATGAATTCTTACAAGGTTATTCGATATCAAACATTACTGAAAAGATTTTCAAAGTTCAATATATTAATAGTAAGAATTGAATTCCATGGATTAAATGCCAATTTTTCTTTGAAGAACATTGTAATCCGTTATGTTATACAGTTTAAAGCAACATCGTTTTTGTGTAATACAAATGTTGATTTAATTATGCGATTCTATATCGCAAATCTTAACCGCAAAAAGCCGAACCTAGATGAATCTAACACTGTCTTCTGATAAATAATTGACATACTGCGTCTTCATACACTCCTAGACATCAGCTGTTCATTTGACTGTCTTTAAATTAGTCAAGTATGTCTTTATAACATGTTTATAGGCATACCATATTAGGAAATTGACAAAAACACTATAGTAGGTACTTTGTAACAACTAACATTTTCTATTGGCCATTTTTATGATAATGTCAATAGGCAATAACCGTTGTGGTAACATTATTGGAAAACCGATTTGACCTAATAATCAGTCGTAGATTACTACAGAAAAAAGTAAAATCACAAAAATACTGAACTCAGAGGAAAATCAATTTGGAAAGTCCATAATCACATGGCAAAATCAAAAAACAAAACGCATCAAAAACGAATGGACAAGAACTGTCATATTCCTGACTTGGTACAGGCATTTTCAAATGTAGAAAATGGTGGATTAAACCTGGTTCTATAGCGCTAACCCTCTCACAGAAAGGCTTGAGTTAAATGGTTATATGTCCCTTCCGTGCAATATGGTTTATTTTACAAATCTCTCATATTAAAAGTGAAATAATGTATGAGGTAATGTGAGGGTATCAGTATGACTGTTCCAATTGACGTTATTATTTCTTGACCGTTTTTAAACATAACTTCTCACTCAAAAAAATTATCATCATTTTATCGAAATTTTTCTTTCTTTAAAACACTGGGCAAATAACAATTTGTATAAAGTATGAGAAATTAAAGATTCCATGTTACTTGAAATTTGATTGGACCTGTTTGATCATTCAATATAACGAGAAATGTTTTTGATTCCCAAATGAGACAATTATCCAATAGAGTTTAAATAACGTGGATTCACAGAAGTCGATCATGTGTATATTTGTGAATTCATTTTGTTTTAGAATAACCAATAAAGCTGGTTTAGTAACATCGATACATTTTATAAATTGATATAACAAACGCGAATAATTTATTATCCATAACCGAGTCAGAATATAATCTTTGTAACAGTTTTGTAGATGGAAAAAAATCAATGTAAAGTAGATGTCTTTTATTGGCATGTAATTAATTACACATTAAGGTGACAGTTTTAAAAATTTGGTTGAGCATAACGAGAAAGTAGTTCTTATCAAATGATTTGTGTCTACTGAGGGATTTTCACTAGTTTATTACACAATTTTGTGGCGGTTGAAGATACTTTTAATTACTGTAAATGGTTGAACACAAAAAGTGTAGATTATGGTAAATTAATTCAAGTCAACATTTTTCTTCAAAATGTATTTGTTTGTGCAAAATGAAAAAAAGATTGAGAAATAAATACAGAATTGAAAAAACCATATCACTGCCCAATTAATCACACCGTCAAGTTATGATAATGATTACTTCTTTTTTTTACTTTGAAGAGGTTCTGTTAGAATTTTGCATTATCGTAGTACAGCCACTCTAATGTATCCACTCAGATCAACAATAATTTGAAATTTTATTTATAAATTTCAAAGCTCCGAATTTGACAGGACTTTTTTTCTACGGATGATTGAATAATATATAGATAGTTTTTACATAGGCAACCGTTGTTTCATATATTAAAAGTGACCTAATTTTAACTTGTGCAAATAAGGTAAGTTACAGTCAATATTAACAGACAAAAGTGTTACCTCAGCGTAGTGTTAAATTTCAAATAATAAAAAATCCCCTTAAGAAAAAACCATCGGTATGTGTTTATTATCTAACCATAAGACGTGACAGAATGTGAATATAAGAGTACCTTATAAAAAGGTCGACTACAATCGCGTTATTCCATGTGATAGCACTGAACAAATTGTGCTCTGTACATCTAACTACCTTATGGATCTAATTAACAGCTTATATTATTATATTGTAGTCCCAACGAGTACTAAGCCATGTATATGGAAAGGCTAATAAAGGCATAACAAAATAATTTAGTTGCGTTTATTGCCAGATGAGACATAGATATCGCGTCTTTACAAAAAATAATTTAATACTACGCCGGAAATATTAATTATTTGGAAAATTGCCATATAAGCGCTCTAATGTGTACAACTCTGACCAATTTTCCTGAAACCTTTTTTTTTGCTATCAAAATACTGGAAGAGTTCAAAAATCAGTTCTGACCAATAAGGAGTTATGCGCTTCTATATATTGATAATATAACAAATTACAATGTTATTGCTCTCATTGTGTGTTCACCCATTTTCAGTAATTGAAAGTATCTTCAATCGCCACTAGGTTAACAAATGTATTGTTGACTAAAGCACGTCATTATTTTCCCTCTGTTAGTCTCTGACAGTCTGATAGCTTTTGACTACGTCACATAGTAACCGGTGTTATGATGACGTTTTTGAGGTTCCAATTTGGGATAAAAACTTCGTATATACCCCGGCAGTTTCCTGAATATATACTGACATCTCTGTGTTGTTATCATATCACAAACCTCGACACATTTGTAATCCGTAATATATATTTATTTTTACCACCATTCAGAGGCTCCGATGTTCGATATGATCCGTGATGCTAAGTTATGTATAGTGTGTTTAAGACTGTAGTTTGTTTTGTTATCGACTTTAATATCCCCTTTGAATAACAAGGTAACTCTTTAAAACTGAACGGTTTTGGTTGTTGATAAATGAAAGAAAAGTCGTTGGCAAAAAAATATACAAATTACGGTAATTCTCGCTAAACATTAGAAAAGATTAATATGCAGTTTTGAGAAAATGCATTATTAAAGAATAACAATGAAGTCACCGTTTTGATAAGATATTTTGAATTTTTGACGTAATCGTAGATTAAACTGAGACGACGATATAAACCATTCTTAGAATAGTTTATAAATTTCATTGACGCACAAAGTAATATGGTAAATTAATTGCTGCGCGGTGATGAATTGAACGGCGACATTTGATATTGGTGCTGTACACAGTAGAAATGTCAAATTACTATAACACAAATTCTCCTGTCAATGCAAAACAACATAAATGTCAAATTACTATAACACAAATTCTCCTGTCAATGCAGAACAACATAAATGTCAAATTACTATAACACAAATTCTCCTTTCAATGCAGAACAACATAAATGTCAAATTACTATAACACAAATTCTCCTGTCAATGCAGAACAACATAAATGTCAAATTACTATAACACAAATTCTCCTTTCGATGCAGAACAACATAAATGTCAAATTACTATAACACAAATTCTCCTGTCAATGCAGAACAAAATAAATGTCAAATTACTATAACACAAATTCTCCTGTCAATGCAAAACAACATAAATGTCAAATTACTATAACACAAATTCTCTTGTCAATGCAAAACAACATAAATGTCAAATTACTATAACACAAATTCTCCTGTCGATGCAAAACAACATAAATGTCAAATTACTATAACACAAATTCTCCTGTCGATGCAGAACAACATAAATGTCAAATTACTATAACACAAATTCTCTTGTCGATGCAGAACAACATAAATGTCAAATTACTATAACACAAATTCTCCTGTCGATGCAAAACAACATAAATGTCAAATTACTATAACACAAATTCTCTTGTCAATGCAAAACAACATAAATGTCAAATTACTATAACGCAAATTCTCTTGTCAATGCAAAACAACATAAATGTCAAATTACTATAACACAAATTCTCCTTTCAATGCAGAACAACATAAATGTCAAATTACTATAACACAAATTCTCCTGTCGATGCAAAACAACATAAATGTCAAATTACTATAACACAAATTCTCCTGTCAATGCAAAACAACATAAATGTCAAATTACTATAACACAAATTCTCCTGTCGATGCAAAACAACATAAATGTCAAATTACTATAACACAAATTCTCCTGTCAATGCAGAACAACATAAATGTCAAATTACTATAACACAAATTCTCCTGTCGATGCAAAACAACATAAATGTCAAATTACTATAACACAAATTCTCCTGTCGATGCAAAACAACATAAATGTCAAATTACTATAACACAAATTCTCCTGTCGATGCAGAACAACATAAATGTCAAATTACTATAACACAAATTCTCTTGTCGATGCAGAACAACATAAATGTCAAATTACTATAACGCAAATTCTCCTGTCGATGCAGAACAACATAAATGTCAAATTACTATAACACAAATTCTCATGTCAATGCAAAACAACATAAATGTCAAATTACTATAACACAAATTCTCTTGTCAATGCAAAACAACATAAATGTCAAATTACTATAACACAAATTCTCTTGTCAATGCAAAACAACATAAATGTCAAATTACTATAACACAAATTCTCTTGTCAATGCAAAACAACATAAATGTCAAATTACTATAACACAAATTCTCCTGTCGATGCAAAACAACATAAATGTCAAATTACTATAACACAAATTCTCCTGTCGATGCAGAACAACATAAATGTCAAATTACTATAACACAAATTCTCTTGTCAATGCAAAACAACATAAATGTCAAATTACTATAACACAAATTCTCTTGTCAATGCAAAACAACATAAATGTCAAATTACTATAACACAAATTCTCCTGTCAATGCAGAACAACATAAATGTCAAATTACTATAACACAAATTCTCCTGTCAATGCAAAACAACATAAATGTCAAATTACTATAACACAAATTCTCTTGTCGATGCAGAACAACATAAATGTCAAATTACTATAACACACATTCTCCTGTCGATGCAGAACAACATAAATGTCAAATTACTATAACACAAATTCTCTTGTCAATGCAAAACAACATAAATGTCAAATTACTATAACACAAATTCTCCTGTCAATGCAGAACAACATAAATGTCAAATTACTATAACACAAATTCTCCTGTCAATGCAAAACAACATAAATGTCAAATTACTATAACACAAATTCTCCTGTCGATGCAGAACAACATAAATGTCAAATTACTATAACACAAATTCTCCTGTCAATGCAGAACAACATAAATGTCAAATTACTATAACACAAATTCTCCTGTCGTTGCAGAACAACATAAATGTCAAATTACTATAACACAAATTCTCCTGTCGATGCAGAACAACATAAATGTCAAATTACTATAACACAAATTCTCCTGTCGATGCAGAACAACATAAATGTCAAATTACTATAACACAAATTCTCCTGTCGATGCAGAACAACATAAATGTCAAATTACTATAACACAAATTCTCCTGTCGATGCAGAACAACATAAATGTCAAATTACTATAACACAAATTCTCCTGTCGTTGCAGAACAACATAAATGTCAAATTACTATAACACAAATTCTCCTGTCGATGCAGAACAACATAAATGTCAAATTACTATAACACAAATTCTCCTGTCGATGCAGAACAACATAAATGTCAAATTACTATAACACAAATTCTCCTGTCAATGCAGAACAACATAAATGTCAAATTACTATAACACAAATTCTCCTGTCAATGCAGAACAACATAAATGTCAAATTACTATAACACACATTCTCCTGTCGATGCAGAACAACATAAATGTCAAATTACTATAACACAAATTCTCCTGTCGATGCAGAACAACATAAATGTCAAATTACTATAACACAAATTCTCCTGTCGATGCAAAACAACATAAATGTCAAATTACTATAACGCAAATTCTCCTGTCGATGCAGAACAAAATAAATGTCAAATTACTATAACACAAATTCTCCTGTCGTTGCAGAACAACATAAATGTCAAATTACTATAACACAAATTCTCCTGTCAATGCAGAACAAAATAAATGTCAAATTACTATAACACAAATTCTCTTGTCAATGCAAAACAACATAAATGTCAAATTACTATAACGCAAATTCTCCTGTCGATGCAGAACAACATAAATGTCAAATTACTATAACACAAATTCTCCTGTCAATGCAGAACAACATAAATGTCAAATTACTATAACACAAATTCTCCTGTCAATGCAGAACAACATAAATGTCAAATTACTATAACACACATTCTCCTGTCGATGCAGAACAACATAAATGTCAAATTACTATAACACAAATTCTCCTGTCGATGCAAAACAACATAAATGTCAAATTACTATAACGCAAATTCTCCTGTCAATGCAGAACAAAATAAATGTCAAATTACTATAACACAAATTCTCCTGTCGATGCAAAACAACATAAATGTCAAATTACTATAACACAAATTCTCTTGTCGATGCAAAACAACATAAATGTCAAATTACTATAACGCAAATTCTCCTGTCGATGCAGAACAACATAAATGTCAAATTACTATAACACAAATTCTCCTGTCAATGCAGAACAACATAAATGTCAAATTACTATAACACAAATTCTCCTGTTGATGCAAAACAACATAAATGTCAAATTACTATAACACAAATTCTCTTGTCAATGCAGAACAAAATAAATGTCAAATTACTATAACACACATTCTCCTGTCGATGCAGAACAACATAAATGTCAAATTACTATAACACAAATTCTCTTGTCGATGCAGAACAAAATAAATGCAAACGATAATAGAATTTTAAAATATTTCAGTTTATATTTGCATCAATGGAATATTACTGGCAGCTTGTCAGGGTGATACACAAATCACATACCAGCATTCTAAAAGAAACTATTTGAAATGATTTGCAAACGTAAGAATTGAGGATCAGCTTGATACGAAAGACATGTTTGGTTTTGAATCTTTAAACTAGGCCGTTAGTATTCTCGTTTGAATTGTTGTACATTTGTCACTTCGATGCAGGAATTTCTTTTTTTCTGCTCCTTGATAGGGTTGTTGTCTCTTTGACACATTTCCTATTTCCATTCTCAATTTAATACATTTATTAAACATGTTGCTTTTAGTAAGAATATAAATTCACTCCATTGATCTTGATACGAGATGCAGATGTTGCATTTCAACATAAATAAAGGCAACAGTAGTATACCTATGTTCATAATTCATAAATTAATAGAGAAAAAACAAATCCAGGTTACAAACTAAAACTGAGGGAAACGTATCAAATATAAGAGAACTACGACATAACAGAGACACAGCACTGAAATGTAACACACACAGAAACGAACTTTTATGTAACAATGACCATTTTCCTAACATGGTACAGGGCATTTTATGAAAAAATGGTGGGTTGAACATGGTTCTGTGGGATGCCAAACCTCCCGATTTAATGGCAGTGTTAATTATAACATGACCTCTCACTCGTTTACGAGAAAAGAAACTACACCAAGAAAATCCGACATAATTATTTATTACATAATAGTTACTGATATAATAGATTTGCAGTTACCTGGTTATTGAGGCTTGATATAGAAAACAGTAGTCAATTACCGATGTTTACATAAATATACATAACTGGAATATAGTCTGGAAGAAATACAACTTAATGTCCTTGCTATGAAAATGTCATAAATTATCAAAAATAGGCTTCATACCATTCATACCAAAATCGTTCCAGTTGAAACATAAATTTTTGAAACTTATACTTATTTTTAAGCCTTTTTCATCGACAATATATTAATATTTGTAACGTTAATATTGAGATATTATATACATTAAAGCTTTATAAATCAGATTTGCATGTGTGCATGCTTTTTGCACTGGTTCGCGATTTATTTCTTGAGGCAGACGACACTACAAGTGTTGTAAACGTTTATATTGTTTATTTTTCATTTATAGAATAACTTCCTAGCATGCGTAACCTTTTAACTTCAACATTCTTATGACATAATTCCTTATTGTCACGTTAAAACATTACATATAACCATTGTATGAAACAGACGATAAAATACGTTAAGTGTAAAGCCAATGAAACACAATTACAAATTTCTCTGTCAAGATAGTGTCAGACATTGTTTAGACCAGGATGGAGGCGAAGCATAAATTAAACTGGAATAACAATGACTCTGAAACAAACAGATTAATTACATAAGTGCGAATAGACGGAACAGGTCTCCCAGAACTTTGACCAATATATATCGTCCGGTCCTGCAGAAAGCTCAAATTACGTAACTTGCGTGATCAAGGAATTGAAAACGACATTTAATGAAGGTCTAAGTCATTAGTGATCTATATGTATTTGTTTGTAATATGTGACACCCACAAAAAAACCAACGCCATAGAAATGTTGCGCATTAGGAGCAAGTCTTTATAGTATAAATGTACCGTCCGCCATGAAAATGTCAAATACACGTGAAGTCTTCAGTAGACTCGTCAGTCCCGCTTGACACCAACGTTTAAAATTAATTCAATACAATAGATTCGAAAAAAAAATGAGTAAAATCTACTAAGATCATCTACACATTAGGAAAGAACAACCTTAGAAATTTGAATAATTCGAATCGATTGTTTTACAGCATCTTAAAACAAATTGAACGTATCAATTAAATTATATCACAGCAGTGGGAAACACTGATTTAAACACACATGTGGTTTATCAGTAAACGTTCATGCGGAAGTAATCTTTCAATTATAATAAATAATTAGTTGAAATGTTTCTCCTTCTTTTAGATATAGAATATGTTTAAAACATTATTAGGTTAACAAAAAGAACTTATAAATTAATCAACCGGCTAAAGTATATTTTACTTTCACAATGCAATTAATTCTGACCTCTCATCTTGTGTTATTTAGTACACATTTTAAATTATCAATAAAAAGAAGGGATATGGTGTTAGATCCTTGAACAAAATCATAACAGTCAATAATTGAAATAAAGTCACGTGCTATAAAATGCAATTCACCGTTTCAGAATTTAATACTTGCTGGTTAATATTTCCAAAAGCGCCTCTGAAATTGTACACTAAATAATGATGTGACGTTGTTTTCACAAATATTGAAATTAATCAGAGTCTTTTAGATTCTTAAACGGTTACATGCTTCATTGCTAGTACAAAACAATCTTACTACAGATTTGAGAATTCTTGCATATTTTGGCTTTAATATTGTTTCAATTACAGTGTCTTTGCATCGGAAATAAACAAATTGATTTGAAAACTAGTTGTTGGCATGATACGGGTTATGTTCTTCTCATATATATTTTATGATGGTACAATACTTAACCCCTAACGTGAGGGAGTGTGCTTGATATTCATATAATGTAGAAAAAAGCTTTCAATCAGTTCAATTTAGGTCTAGAGCTTGCAAGTTAGTTAACTGCCAGTAGTCCTTTGTTAATGTAGGTATTATTGTCATTTTGTTTAGTTTCTTTTGTTGCCTATTCTCACATCGGACTCGGAGTTCTTTTGAACTGACTTTTACTGTGCGTATTGTTGCATGTTTAACACTGCTGCATTTTTGCGCCAGTCCCAAGTAAAGAGTCTCTGGCCTTTGTAAGTCTTGTAAGATTCAATTTAATTTCGGAGTTTTTTTGACGTCCATTTCACTGAACTGTTTTGTGTAGGGGCCAGCTTAAGCACGCCCCCGGGTACGGGATTTTCCCTTTACATGAAAGACCCATTTGTGGCCTATGGTTGTTATCAGCTCTTTGGTCGGGTTGTTGTCACTTTGACATTAGACTATTTACCAGATTTGTTATCACATAACCAACATGACGGGTGCCACATGTGATGCAGGATCTCCTTACCCTTTCGGAGCACCTGAGATCACCCCTAGTTTTTGGTGGGGTTCGTGTTACTTATTTTTTAGTTTTCTATGTTGTGTCATGTGTAATATTGTGTGTCTGTTTGTCTTTTTCACTTTTAGCCATGGCGTTGTCAGTTTAGTTTAGATAATGAGTTGGACTGTCCTATTGGTTTCTTTCGTCCCTCTTTTTGGCACATACCACATTCGAGTCTACTTATTTTAAATGAGAAGTTGTCACTTGTCAACCACACCACCTCAACTTAATTATGCCATTCTCAACATAAGGAACAATTTAACTGTTTCAATAAGAAATATATATGTAACAATGTATTTAGAAAACATCAGCTTCCTTCGAATTCCATAAAACTTTTTTCTTCTGAATATGAAAATACAACTTTAAAAATGATTTTGCTACACTCTTTGAAACTTTTATGATAAATTATCAGACGTTATATAAAGCCTCATTCACTTGCAATATCATTTTGAACGGCACTTTCATAAAGAAAAAGGTCAATTTCCACGATGAATGTTCGATTCAGAGTTTAAGCATTCCCTTTGATAAATACTCCATCTGCGCTGTGTTTATTTGTAAGACATTATTGCACTGACATACAATATAAATGAAGGTAATTTGTGTTATCCGTGTCATCTCTATGATAAATGTTTAGACTGACTGTCTGAGTAATCGTCCTTTCCGAGGCTAGATGATGAATAATTAAGATCTGATGTGCTGGCTGATGGGAATAATTTATCTGTCTCTTGATTTCAGTTTAAGTTTTTTAATGATAAAAAATTATTTTGTTTTGTACAATACTAGTTGTCAAGTTTGAACAACTATCAACATATGAATAAAAATAACGGGTTGTGCTGTGGTTGACAATAATGCAACGGTCAAAAAATTTCAGGATGTTCGCTACTCTGTTAGAAAATAACAAGATTTTTAAAAGGCTATTATGAATTGATAGTATACAAATAAAGTAACTAAAAAAAATTAAAAAAATGAAGGGTCTGTGTGCTCGTTTTTGAGATAGAAGCCATTGAAAATTTGGCGGGAAAAAATTCTCTCTTGACTTTTCATATATTTGACATTGGAACCTTATTCATTTCAAAGACTAAGAAAATATAACAAGAACTTATCAAATTTTGAAATATGGCTTTCTAAACTTTGTGTAATAAAATTATGAAAAGAAAAGTAGGGGCTAGTTTGCAAATTTTTTTAATGACAATAAATGGATAAAACCAGATGATTCCAAAAATCTTGCAGAAAATCAAAAAATGGAGGGGAAATCATCCTTAAGGCGACTAAGTAATTGTTCGGTTTTTAGAATTATCAAAAATTGGATACTGTTCTATGTATGACACAAGAAGACGAATGGATCAAGAAATCAAAGTAAACCAACATATGATTACTTGATATAAAAGAACATATCAAAAAAATATATATGGCAAATGAAATAAATCAATATCTGGTGGGTTAAAAACTTCATGCTTGGAGAAAGGCACATGCATATGGCCACTTCAGACATTTTTGTGAGCTCTCTGTGCTCCCCATTAATTCGTCTTTTTTAAGGAATAAATGAACGCTATGACAGGAACAATGTCAGTTTTCTCGAACACAAAAATCAAATTCTACTCAGATAATATGAATGTTTCCTCTGATAAGTTTGATCTCATACTTTTAAATTTTTGTTTCTCATATGCCTCGTCCAATGAGTTCATGGTTTATTTGTCTTTTAATATACATTTTCTGAACGCAAATATTAACCATGATTATTTATTTAAAGAGAATGTAAATTAACATGCAATCAATATAACAACCATCACATTAATCTAATCATATACAAATATCAGTGATAAAAAGTCTATTTCGTTTTCTTTTCACTTTACCTGTAAAATAAGTGCTTCCGATATTGAATATTTTTACGTTGGCATTTTACGTTTTTCTTATATTCAAAGGAGCCCTGTATGAGAGGACGTGGGGATTCTTATGTGACGATTAAATAAAAATAGTTTGATAGACCGTCTATACCTTATAGTTGGAAATTCGTAGAGATAATCAGTAGTACATTTGAAAAGAGGACACATCAATTAAATTTTACGGCAACATTAATTTTGAATATTATACATTGAGGATTCATTGTTGGAGGCCATACGATGAACTTTATGTATACAATTGTTAATGTCTGTGTCATTTGATCTCTTGTGTATAATTGTCATATTGGCAATCATACCACATCTTCTTATTTCTATATGTCATGAAAGTACTAATGCACTTGGGATTTGAATGCAATAGTATATTCAACCTTGTTCTTGAATAGAATGTCAATTCCAGTGTTAAGTCTTATAGAATATTCTGTCTAGACAAGTTGTTTTTCGTGTCACTTCGATGTCACTTAAATGTTTCCTAATTCATCGTCCATTCTGAGTTATAGATAATAAAGACAAATATTCGTTTTCCGAGCTGATTAGAATATTTTGGTTTATTCTTGATTTCCATAACAATTCCGTAGATTATTTATGTTACAAACTCTTTACTTTTTTTAAGTGGTATTAAGCAACAACGAATGTGTGTTTTTTTTTTTTATATATAACGATCAAAAACACACTGTCTGAAACAATGGGCAACTGCATACAGTATAAGTTTGTCACCTCAAATCGCCAAGATTTTTTTAGATTGTATGTGATTATATTTTACAGATAGTTGCAAACATCTGCCATCAACACCGATTCAATCAAATACTATAATACTAAAAAATATAGCAGATAATTGCTGACAACGATCTGGATTTGAAATAAAAAGAACAATACACGTTTTTAAATTCTTCGTTTTACGTTCAGTAGGGCTAATATGTGGGATTGGAGAGGATTGGAGGAAATAATAGCTTTATTTGTGTGCTCCATATTCGTATGCATCTTTTCTATGAGTAATATTTTTATAAAAGATTTCCATTGTTTATATTTTAGCACGAATGTGTCTTATTTTCTCTTTTTGAGCCCATTGTACTCTATTCTTTGTATTTCCAATTATTCTGAATTCGGTAAGCCAAAACCATACCATAATTTAAAGCTTCAATGGATTCTCGTGTTTAATCTAAGATAAATAGACGTCAAGTTTTTACACTTGTAAGGTAGATAGCTCTAGGTTGATTGAACTCCAGCTTGGTATTGCCTTTAGGTTATGATCAAAGTACGCTCAAATAGACTGTGATTTTCAACGGAACAAGTTATTCCATATGACTTAGAAATATATTGTTCCGTGCTTGCGGTAGCTGATGCAATATCCACATGTTTTGTATCGGACATCTAAACGTTTATTAAAGATGAATTCTTACAAGGTTATTCGATATCAATCATTATACCAAAGTTTATAAAAGTTCAATATATCAATACTAAGAATTGAATTCCATGGATGAAATACCATGATAACTTTGAATTACATTGTAATCAAGGATATAATCACAGGCGAATTATTTTTTCCAAGAAAAAAAAAAGGAATTTGGAATGTTACAGACTTAGAAGGTTTCAGTGTTCAATGTCAAAATAAAGACATCATACTGAAAAACGAATTTAGTTTTCGGTTCGTTTTTTTTAAATAGATTGTAGACAAATGAAATAAAAACTGTGTAATCGACGGCGTTTGATGACAAAATTTTACAAAACGAATTAAAATTACACTATTGTATCACGGTTGTAGTGGCGGTTGAAGATACTTTTAACTACCGGAAATGGTTGACCATATAAAGTGTAGATTATAGATAATTTATTTAAAAGTATTTGTTTGTGCAAGATAAATAAAGATTGAGAATTAAGTATAGAATGGAAAAAGCAATATCACTGCCCTATAAACTACACCGTCAATGCTTTCGTAGTAATGATTGCTTCTTTTTTTCTTTGATGAGGTTTCGTTAGTATTCTGCTTTGTCTAAGTCCGATCTGTCGGGATGCAAATCGGGTAGCCTATGGAATACTGACTGTTTGTGGAAATATTAATTCATTCATATTAACAATAATTTGCCATTTTATTAGAATTTTACATGTATTTTATACGGATAATTACATAATGTAAACCTATACATAGGCAACTATTGTCTCCTTTATAAATACTGACTTAATTTTAAACATTTTGGTATTAAAAATAAGGTAAGCTACACTCAAGTTAAACAGACAAGAGTGTCACCTCAGCGTAGTAAGGGTAGCCCAACTAGGACTAAGTCAATAAATCTTTGTAAATTAAGTTTTTGTTAAGACGATATTTATGTTTGTCTCATTTGGCAATAAACGCAACAATTTATTTTGTTATGCCTTTCTGAACCCTGTTTATGTATATGTCAGGGTATTTGTTGGGATGACAATATGGTCATATTAGCTGTAAGTTAAAGGCAATAGATAAGGTAGTTAAATCTACCTGACCACAATTTATATAGTGTTATCTCTGGAGTTACCGCTATACTAAAAGCGATTATAGTCGACCTTGCTATAAAGAGTCTTATATTATTTATATTCTGTCACGTCTCATGGTGAAATGATCAACGTATTATAGTATGTTTTGTTTGTGGATACATTGATCAATCCTGCAGTTCAAGATATAAAATCAATCACTTGATGATGCATTACACGATTAGTATTTCGTTTTGAGCATAAACCGTTGATCCTTAAGTTTATTTTTGTTTATCTGGTAAATAAATGTAATCGTAAAATACCTTTGTTCAAAAAATATAAATCGATTGAGACAAAAAAAAAAACAACTACCGCCAAAATACAAAGTAACAGACTATTTGTTAAAAGCTGCCATATTTTTGACTTGGTTCCGGACATTTAAGGAAAAATCGTTGTTAGAACCTGGTTTTACGGCTAAGCAACCCTCCCGCTTACATGGCAACGTAAAAATCGCTTGTATCTCTTGACAAAACTTTTACTGATAAAGGCAATAGTATTTTTTTTTTTAGAAAAATACATTATTATAGAATAGAAGGGAAGTCAACGTTATCGTTTGGATAAAATAGTTTCTATTATTCTAAGAATAGTTTATACAATTCATTGACGTACAAAGTAATATGGTAAAATAATTGCTGCGCGGTAATAAATAAAACGGCGACATTTAATTTTGGTGCTGTACACAGTAGAATTTCAAATAACTATAACGAAAATTCTCCTGTCAATGCACAACAACATAAATGTCAGATTACTATAACAAAAATTCTCTTGTCGATGAAGAATAAAATCAATGTCAAACGATAATAGAATTTTAAAATATTTCAGTTTATATTTGCATCAATGGAATTTTACTGGCAGCTTGTCAGGCGATGCACAAATAACATACCAGCATTCTAAAAGAATCTATTTGAAATGATTTGCAAACGTAAGAATTGAGGATCAGCTTGATACGAAAGACATGTTTGGTTTTGACTCTTTAAACTAGGCCGATAGTATTCTCGTTTGAATTGTTGTACATTTGTCACTTCGATATAGGAATTTCTGTTTTCTGCTCCTTGATTGGGTTGTTGTCTCTTTGACACATTTCCTATTTCCATTCTCAATTTAATACATTTATTAAACCTGTTGATTTTATCAAGAATATGTCCATCTTAAGAAATTTCACTCAATTGATCTTGATACGAGATGCAAATGGTGCATATCAACATAAATAAAGACAACAGTAGTATACCGATGTTCATAATTCATAAATCGATAGAGAAAAAACAAATACAGGTTACAAACTAAAACTGAGGGAAACGTAGAAAATATAAGAGATCTACGACATAACAGAGACACAATACTGATGTGTAACACACACTGAAACGAACTTTTATGTAACAATGGCCATTTTCCTGACATGGTACAGGGCATTTTATGAAAACATGGTGGGTTGAATCTGGTTTTATGGCATGCCAAACCTCCCGTTTTAATGATAGTGTTAATTATAACATTAAAATGACAATATTACACGACAGGGTTACAATAAATAAACAGATAAATGGGAGGAAAAAAGAACAGAGAAACAAACGAATAATAGCCAACAAAAGGTAACAGGTTAACAAATATTGTTATACGCCAGACACGCGTTACGTCAACACAAAACTATGCTCAGTGCAAAATGTGTTTTTGTTCAATATAAGTTTTCTGTGCTATTTCTAAATATTAGGAAATTTTGATAGATTGAATACGCGGAATATTTTCATTCAATAATAAGTTAATTGTATTATAGCAATCAGATATTATTTAGGTAATTCATATTCTTTAGTGCAGATCTGAAGAAAATATACTTCATGACCTCTCACTCGTTTACGAGAAAAGAAACTTCACCACGAAATCCGACATAATTACTTATTACATAATAGTAACTGATGTAATAGATTTGCATCTACCTGGTTATAGAGGGCTTGATAGAGAAAACAGTAGTCAATTATCAACATTTTCATTACTAAACAGAACTTAGATATAGAATATATAAAGAAATTCAACGTAATATCCTTGCTATGGAAATGTCAAAAGTAGGCTTCATACCATTCTGCTTCCCATGTTGTGAGAATATACTTATTCTGAGATTTCAGAGGCAAAACAAAATTAATGATCATAATTGAAATTGAATTAAATCGTTCCTTTTTAAATATATATTTGAAAAATTTTTTCACCGACATTATATTTAACTATTAATTATGACAACACTAAGATTTTATATACATTTGAAGCTTTTTAATTTAGATTTGAATGTTTGCATGCTTTTTGTAGAAACTGTAACAAACCAGGCACTGGTTCGGGATTTATTTCTTTGGGAAGACGACACCACAAGTGTTGTAAACGTTTTCATTGGTTATTTTTAGAATAACTTCCTAGCATGCGTAACCTTTTAACTTCAACATTCTTATGACATAATTCCGAATTGTCAGGTTAAAACATTACATATAACCATTGTATGAAACAACCGATATAATACGTTAAGTATGAAGCCAATGAAACTCAATTCCTAGTTGATTCCGTCAAGATAATGTCAGACATTGTGTAGACCATGATCGAGGAGAAGCATAAATTAAACTGGAATAACAATGACTCTGAAACAAACAGATTAATTACATAAGTTCGAATAGACTGAACAGGTCTCCTAGCACTTTGACCAATATATATCGTTTGGTCATGCAGAAAGCACAAGTTACGTAACTTGCGTGATCAAGGAATTGAAAAAGACATTTAATGAAGGTCTAAGGCCGTGTTCACACCAAACGCCGTGTAGAGTAAACATGTTTACAATTAGTTTAGTGTAGTGTGCACTGGTTTCACATTACATTTGTTCACATCTATACACCTTGTTTAGCTACCTGTACATAAGATTTGTTCCCACTTGTAAACTATATGTCATTTAAATATTCATTACGTAGAACTGAATTCAAAATTGTTGGAAAATATTTCTAGCGGTAAGGGAACAACCATTTGACTTCAAAAGGGGGTGGGGGATGGGAATGCAAATATTCCGATCCCCAATTTGATTAAAAAAAAAATGGTCATACAGATGATAAAAAAAAAAAAGTCTGAATCAAGAGTTTCCTCATACATTATAGTGTTAAATATTGAAAAAAAAGTATTTGATCACCAGCATCGAAAAAAAAGGAATAAAAACGTACGCGCGAAAAAAAATCTGACTCAGATAAAAAAAAATAACCCTCCCACTTTTTTAAGTTAAGTGGTTGCTACTATATGAAAGCCATTTTTATACGACCGCAAATTTTGAAAAAATTTTCGTCGTATATTGCTATCACGTTGGCGTCGTCGTCGTCGTCGTCGTCGTCCAAATACTTTTAGTTTTCGCACTCTAACTTTAGTAAAAGTGAATAGAAATCTATGAAATTTTAACACAAGGTTTATGACCATAAAAGGAAGGCTGGTATTGATTTTGGGAGTTTTGGTCCCAACATTTTAGGAATTAGGGGCCAAAAAGGGCCCAAATAAGCATTTTCTTGGTTTTCGCACTATAACTTTAGTTCAAGTTAATAGAAATCTATGAAATTTTGACACAAGGTTTATGACCACAAAAGAAAGGTTGGGATTGATTTTTGGAGTTTTTGTTTCAACAGTTTAGGAATTAGGGGCCAAAAAAGGGCCCAAATAAGCATTATTCTTGGTTTTCGCACAATAACTTTAGTTAAAGTAAATAGAAATCAATGAAATTTAAACACAATGTTTATGACCACAAAAGGAAGGTTGGTATTGCTTTTGGGAGTTTTGGTCCCAACAGTTTAGGAATTAGGGGCCAAAAAGGGACCCAAATAAGCATTTTTCTTGGTTTTCGCACCATAGCGTTAGTATAAGTAAATAGAAATCTATGAAATTTAAACACAAGGTTTATGACTATAAAAGGAAGGTTGGTATTGATTTTGGGAGTTTTGGTCTCAACAGATAAGGAAAAAGGGGCCCAAAGGGTCCAAAATTAAACATTGTTTGATTTCATCAAAAATTGAATAATTGGGGTTCTTTGATATGCCAAATCTAACTGTGTATGTAGATTCTTAATTTTTGGTCCAGTTTTAAAATTGGTCTAAATTAAAGTGCAAAGGGTCCAAAATTAAACTAAGTTTGATTTTAACAAAAATTAAATTCTTGGGCCTCTTTGATATGCTGAATTTAAACATGTACTTAGATTTTTGATTATGGGCCCAGTTTTCAAGTTGGTCCAAATCAGGATCTAAAATTATTATATTAAGTATTGTGCAATAGCAAGTCTTTTCAATTGCACAGTATTGTGCAATGGCAAGAAATATCTAATTTCACAATATTGTGAAATAGCAATTTTTTTTTAATTAAGAGTTATCTTTCTTTGTCCAGTATAGTAAGCAAGAAATATCTGCAAGAATTTTTTTTAATTGGAGTTATCTTTCTTTGTCCAGAATCAACTTAAATCTTTGTTATATACAATATACAATGTATATTCACTTTTTACTACCAACTGATAAATTTAAATGATCTTTACCATTCAGTGATAACAAGCAGTTTTTTTTACATCTTAATATTTTATGATGTATTTAAATGAGTAGTAATTGTTGCAAACTCCATTAGAATATTTTAATTGAAATTAGTTTTGGAATAAGGGAAAGGGGGATGTGATTAAAAAATTGGGTTCAATTTTTCTCATTTGAAATTTCATAAATAAAAAGAAAATTTCTTCTAACATTTTTTTGAGAGGATTAATATTCAACAGCATAGTGAATTGCTCTAAGAGAAAACAAAAAAATTAAGTTCATTTGAATACATTCATTCTGTGTCAGAAACCTATGCTGTGTCAACTATTTAATCACAATCCAAATTTAGAGCGGAATCCAGCTTGAATGTTGTGTCCATACTTGCCCCAACCGTTCCGGGTTCAACCTCTGCGGTCGTATAAAGCTACGCCCTGCGGAGCATCTGGTTATAATTTGCAGTAGTTCAGTTGAATATACTAGAGATGTCTCGATAACGCATTAGAAAACGTTAGCTGCAACAGCGTGCTTACAGCCGAAAAAAAAGGATTGAGATATTAGGGATAACTACATTTTTATCTTTTCTGTTCGTTTCAAATGGTATTTCTTCTCCAAGGAGTATTTGGTAAAGGAATAGGGTAACGTTTTTTTTAATTTATATTACGTGTTATTTAACGGATCTGAGATACTAGACAAACATATCATTTACCTCACACTTTTTTTAGTCATGCATTAATGCGTGAATCGTTTTTTGAGTAAAGACCAGTGGCGAATATTTCTTTGTTCGTCAAGTCGATTCGGGAAGACCTTTTCAAATGAATTAGGCAGCAACTATTTACCTTATTTTTTTGTGGAGGGGGAGGGGGGCGAGAGCTATTGAATTTTTTCAGGACACATGTTGGTGACAAGTCGAAATCAATTTTAGCATTATATATAGTGGCAGCAGTGAGGGTGAAACAAACAATTTTTTTTCAGGGCAAAAAACTGGAAACATTTTTTTTTCCAAAACAAAATCCATAGCTCACCACCCCACCCCCTTGCCTTTATGTTTTATACTCAACTATAATAGCCCCCCCCCCCCCGAAAATCAATTGGTTGCTGCCTGATGGGTTCGGCAATGATGCTACTTTGAGTCTTGATTAGGGGTTAATAACGTACGTTATTTTTTTTAACAAAAAAAAATCTGTAAAATTTAAACTAATAATTATAAAAAATAGCAATTTTACTCAAAAATAGTTTCCTCCTTAAATATATAAACGATAAAACTAATGTCCTAAATGCCTAGTTTTGTGTACACTTAACCTACACAAGGCCTACATTGACTATCGACTGTGAGTAGGTAAAACATGATTTAAACTACATGTAAACATGGAGTTTTATCAATAGGAACGCAATTGTGTTTAGTTTACGTGTTACACTAACACAACACCGAATTTAGGTCAATGTGAACACGGCCTAAGTCATTAGTCATCTATATGTAGGTGTTCGTTATATGTGAAACCCACAAAAAAACAAACGCCGTAGAAATGATGCGCATAAGGTGCAAGACTTTCTATTATAAATGTATTGTCCGCCATGAAAATCTGAATCAAACAAATACAAAGACAGGCACGTTTCAATTGGTACTTTCAATGACTCTGTTACTAAGAGTCTTAATCATTAAACCAACTATTATTTGTAACATTAAGATAGAAGTGTCTCTTGTGTCACTTATGATTTGGTTGTTGATGTCTTTCTAAAACAAAATCATCAAAAATTGATTTAAAACTAAGTATTTATTATGTCAAATACACGTGACGTCTTCAGTAGACTCGTCAGTCCCGCTTGACACCAACGTATAGAATTAATTCAATACAATAGATTCGAAAAACATGTGTAAAATCCACTAAGATCATCTACACATTAGGAAAGAACAACCTTTGAAGTTTGAATAATTCGAATCAAATATTTTACAGCACCTTAAAACAAATTGAACGTTTCAATTAAATTATATCACAGCAATGGGGAACATTGATTTGAACACACATGTGGTTTATCGGTAAACGTTCATGCGGAAGTAATCTTTCAATTATAATAAATAATTAGTTGAAATGTTTCTCCTTCTTTTAGATATAGAATATGTTTAAAACATTATTAGGTTAACAATAAGAACTTACAAAGTAATCAACCTACTGGAGTATATTTCTACTTTCACAATGCAATTAATTCTGACCTCTTATCTTGTGTTGTTTAGTACAAATTTTAAATTATCAATGAAAAGAAGGGATATGGTGTTAGATCCTTGAACAAAATCATAACAGTAAATAATTGAAATAAAGTCACGTGCTATAAAATGCAATTCACCGTTTCAGAATTTAGCACTTGCTGGTAAATATTTCCAAAAGCGCCTCTGAAATTGTACACTAAACAATGATGTGACGTTGTTTTCACAAATATTGAAATTAATCAGAGTCTTTTAGATTCTTAAACGGTTACATGCTTCATTGCTAGTACAAAACAATCTTACTACAGATTTGAGAATTCTTGCATATTTTGGCTTTAATATTGTTTCAATTACAGTGTCTTTGCATCGGAAATAAACAAATTTATTTGAAAACTAGTTATTGGCATGATACGGGTTATGTTCTTCTCATATATTTTATGATGGTACAATACTTAACCCCTAACGTGAGGGAGTGTGCTTGATATTCATATACTGTAGAAAAAAATCTTTCAATCAGTTCAATTGAGGTCTAGAGCTTGCATGTTAGTTAATTGCCAGTAGTCCTTTGTTAATTTATGTATTATTGTCATTTTGTTTAGTTTCTTTTATTGCCTATTCTCACATCGGACTCGGACTTCTTTTGAACTGACTTTTACTGTGCGTATTGTTGCATGTTTAACACTGCTGCATTTTTGCGCCTGTCCCAAGTAAAGAGTCTCTGGCCTTTGTTAGTCTTGTAAGATTCAATTTAATTTCAGAGTTTTTTTTATGTCCATTTCACTGAACTGTTTTGTGTAGGGGCCAGCTTAAGCACGCCCCCGGGTACGGGATTTCCCTTTACATGAAAGACCCATTTGTGGCCTGTGGTTGTTATCAGCTCTTTGGTCGGGTTGTTGTCACTTTGACATTAGACTATTTACCAGATTTCTTATCACATAAACAACATGACGGGTGCCACATGTGTTGCAGGATCTGCTTATCCTTTCGGGGCACCTGAGATCACCCCTAGTTTTTAATGAGGTTTGTGTTACATATTCTTTAGTTTTCTATGTTGTGTCATGTGTCATATTGTGTGCCTGTTTGTCTTTTTCACTTTTAGCCATGGCGTTGTCAGTTTAGTTTAGATAATGAGTTGGACTGTCCTATTGGTTTCTTTCGTCCCTGTTTTTGGCACATACCACATTCGAATCTACTTAATTTAAATGAGAAGTTGTCACTTGTCAACCACACCACCTAAACCTAATTATGCCATTCTCAACATAAGGAACAATTTAACTGTTTCAATAAGAAATATATATGTAACAATGTATTCAGAAAACATCAGCTTCCTTCGAATTCCATAAAACGTTTTTTCTTCTGAATATGAAAATACAACTTTAAAAATGATTTTGCTACACTCTTTGAAACTTTTATGATAAATCATCAGACGTTATATAAAGCCTCATTCACTTGCAATATCATTTTGAACGGCACTTTCATAAAGAAAAAGGTCAATTTCCACGATGAATGTTCGATTCAGAGTCAATAGCATTCCCTTTGATAAATACTTCATCTGCGCTGTGTTTATTTGTAAGACATTATTGCACTGACATACAATACAAATGAAGGTAATTTGTGTTATCCGTATCATCTCTATGATAAATGTTTAGCCTGATTGTCTGAGTAATCGTCCTTTCCGAGGTTAGATGATGAATAATTAAGATCTGATGATCTGATGTGCTGGCTGATGGGAATAATTTATCTGTCTCTTGATTTCAGTTTAAGTCGTAAGTTTTTTAATGATACACAATTATTTTGTTTTGTACAATACTATTTGTCAAGTTTGAACAACTACCAACATATGAATTAAAATACCGGGTAGTGGTGTGATTGACAATAATGCAACGGTACAACAATTTAAAGCCACTATAAGTCATTGAACGGTTTTTAAATTAGAAAAATTGGAAACTGAGCTGTGAATGACACAAGAAGATGAATGGATCAAGAATTCAAAAAAGAAAACCAACATCTGATTACTTGAAATAAAAGAACATATCAAAAATATGTATGGCAAATGAAATAAATATATAATTGGTGGGTTTAAAACTTCATGCGTCGAGAAAATCACATGCATGTGGCGTCTTCAGACATTTTAGTGAGCTCTCTGTGCTCCCCATTAAGTCTTTTTTAAGGGAATAAATGAACGCTATGACAGGAACAATGTCAGGTTTCTCGAACATAAAAATCAAATTCTTCTCAGATAATATGAATGTTTACTCTGATAAGTTTGATCTCATACTTTTAAATTTTTGTTTCTCATATGCCTCGTCCAATGAGTTCATGGTTTATTTGTCTTTTAATATACATTTTCTGAACGCAAATATTAACCATGATTATTTATTTAAAGATAATGTAAATTAACATGCAATCAATATAACAACCATGACATTATTCTAATCATATACAAATATCAGTGATAAAAAGTCTATATCGTTTTCTTTTCACTTTACCTGTAAAATAAGCGCTTCCGATATTGAATATTTTTACGTTGGCATTTTACGTTTTTCTTATATTCAAAGGAGCCCTGTATGAGAGGACGTGTGGAATCTTATGTGACGATTAAATAAAAATAGTTTGATAGACCGTCTATACCTTATAGTTGGAAATTCGTAGAGATAATCAGTAGTACATTTGAAAAGAGGACACATCAATTAAATTTTACGGCAAAATTAATTTTGAATATTATACATTGAGGAGTCATTGTTGAAGGCCATACGATGAACTTTATGTATACAATTGTTGATGTCTGTGTCATTTGGTCTCTTGTGTATAATTGTCATATTGGCAATCATACCACATCTTCTTATTTCTATATGTCATGAAAGTACTAATGCACTTGGGATTTGAATGCAATAGTATATTCAACCTTGTTCTTGAATAGAATGTCAATTCCAGTGTTAAGTCTTATAGAATATTCTGTCTAGACAAGTTGTTTTTCGTGTCACTTCGATGTCACTTAAATGTTTCCTAATTCATCGTCCATTCTGAGTCAAAGTTATAGATAATAAAGACAAATATTCGTTTTCCGAGCTGATAAGAATATTTTGGTTTATTCTTGATTTCCATAACAATTCCGTAGATTATTTATGTTACAAACTCTACTTTTTTTAGTGGTATTAAGCAACAACGAATGTGTGTTTTTTTTTATATATAACGATCAAAAACACACTGTCTGAAACAATGGGCAACTGCATACAGTATAGGTGTGTCACCTCAAATCGCCAAGATTTTTTAGATTGTATGTGATTATATTTTACAGATAGTTGCAAACATCTGCCATCAACACCGATTCAATCAAATACTATAATACTAAGAAATATAGCAGATAATTGCTGACAACGATCTGGATTTGAAATAAAAAGAACAATCCACGTTTTTAAATTCTTCGTTTTACGTTCAGTAGGGCTAATATGTGGGATTGGAGAGGATTGGAGGAAAAAATAGCTTTATTTGTGTGCTGCATATTCGTATGCATCTTTTCTATGAGTAATATTTTTATAAAAGATTTCCATTGTTTATATTTTAGCACGAATGTGTCTTATTTTCTCTTTTTGAGCCCATTGTACTCTATTCTTTGTATTTCCAATTATTTTGAATTCGGTAAGCCAAAACCATACCATAATTTAAAGCTTCAATGGATTCCCTTGTTCAATCTAAGATAAATAGACGGCAAGTTTTTACACTTGCAAGGTCGATTGCTCTAGGTTGATTGAACTCCAGCTTGGTATTGCCTTTAGGTTATGATCAAAGTACGCTGAAATAGACTGTGATTTTCAACGGAACAAGTTATTCCATATGACTTAGAAATATATTGTTCCGTGCTTGCGGTAGCTGATGCAATATCCACATGTTTTGTATCGGACATCTAAACGTTTATTAAAGATAAATTCTTACAAGGTTATTCGATATCAATCATTATACCAAAGTTTATCAAAGTTCAATATATCAATACTAAGAATTGAATTCCATGGATGAAATACCATGATAACTTTGAATTACATTGTGATCAAGGATATAACCACAGGCGAATTATTTTTTCCAAGAAAAAAAAAAGGAATTTGGAATGTTACAGACTTAGTAGGTTTCAGTGTTCAATGTCAAAATAAAGACATCATACTGAAAAACGAATTTAGTTTTCGGTTCGTTTTTTTTTTAAATAGATTGTAGACAAATGAAATAAAAACTGTGTAATCGACGGCGTTTGATGACAAAATTTTACAAAACGAATTAAAATTACACTATTGTATCACGGTTGTAGTGGCGGTTGAAGATACTTTTAACTACCGGAAATGGTTGACCATATAAAGTGTAGATTATAGATAATTTATTTAAAAGTATTTGTTTGTGCAAGATAAATAAAGATTGAGAATTAAGTATAGAATGGAAAAAGCAATATCACTGCCCTATAAACTACACCGTCAATGCTTTCGTAGTAATGATTGCTTCTTTTTTTCTTTGATGAGGTTTCGTTAGTATTCTGCTTTGTCTAAGTCCGATCTGTCGGGATGCAAATCGGGTAGCCTATGGAATACTGACTGTTTGTGGAAATATTAATTCATTCATATTAACAATAATTTGCCATTTTATTAGAATTCTACATGTATTTTATACGGATAATTACATAATGTAAACTTATACATAGGCAACTATTGTCTCCTTTATAAATACTGACTTAATTTTAAACATTTTGGTATTAAAAATAAGGTAAGCTACACTCAAGTTAAACAGACAAGAGTGTCACCTCAGCGTAGTAAGGGTAGCCCAACTAGGACTTAGTCAATTAATCTTTGTAAATTAAGTTTTTGTTAAGACGATATTTATGTTTGTCTCATTTGGCAATAAACGCAACAATTTATTTTGTTATGCCTTTCTGAACCCTGTTTATGTATATGTCAGGGTATTTGTTGGGATGACAATATGGTCATATTAGCTGTAAATTAAATACAATAGATAAGGTAGTTAAATCTACCTGACCACAATTTATATAGTGTTATCTCTGGAGTTACCGCTATACTAAAAGCGATTATAGTCGACCTTGCTATAAAGAGTCTTATATTATTTATATTCTGTCACGTCTCATGGTGAAATGATCAACGTATTATAGTATGTTTTGTTTGTGGATACATTGATCAATCCTGCAGTTCAAGATATATAATCAATCACTTGATGATGCATTACACGATTAGTATTTCGTTTTAATCATAAACCGTTGATCCTTAAGTTTATTTTTGTTTATCTGGTAAATAAATGTAATCGTAAAATACCTTTGTTCAAAAAATATAAATCGATTGAGTCAAAAAAAAAAAAAAAACAACAACCGCCAAAATACAAAGTAACAGACTATTTGTTAAAAGCTGCCATATTTTTGACTTGGTGACGGACATTTAAGGAAAAATCGTAGTTAGAACCTGGTTTTACGGCTTAGCAAACCTCCCACTTACATGGCAACGAAAAAAGTTCTTGTATCTCTTGACAAAACTTTTACTGATAAAGGCAAGAGTATTTTTTTAGAAACATACATTATTATAGAATAGAAGGGAAGTCATCGTTATCGTTTGGATAAAATAGTTTTAGTTTTTAACATCTTCACAGAATATCTGAGAATAACCCGCTTACTCTATAAATTATTATTCTAAGAATAGTTTATACAATTCATTGCCGCACAAAGTAATATGGTAAATTAATTGCTGCGCGGTAATAAATTAAAAGGCGACATTTAATATTGGTGCTGTACACAGTAGAAATGTCAAATTACTATAACGAAAATTCTCCTGTCAATGCACAACAACATAAATGTCAAATTACTATAACGAAAATTCTCTTGTCGATGCAGAACAAAATAAATGCCAAACGATAATAGAATTTTAAAATATTTCAGTTTATATTTGCATCAATGGAATATGACTGACAGCTTGTCAGAGAAATTCACAAATCACATATCAGCATTTTCAAAGAAACTAGTTGAAATGATTGGCAAAAAGTAAGAAATGAGGATCAGTTTGATACGAAAGACATGTCTGGTTTAGACTCTTTAAAAGAGACTGTTAGTATTCTTGTTTGAAATCTTTTACATTTGTCATTTCGAGCCCTTCTTTAGCTGGGAATGAGGTTTGGGATTTGCTCATTTTTGAAGGCCGATCGGAGATCTATTGTTTTTAATGTCTGTGACATTTGGTCTTGTTGTTATCAAGAATATGTACATCTTAAGAAATTGCACTCAATTGATCTTGAAATGAGATGCAGATGTTGCACATCAACTTAAATGTGTTTTTGTTCAATATTAGTTTTCTATGCTATTTCTAAATTGATAGAATGAATATCTGAAATATTTTCATTCAATAATAAGTTAATTGTATTGTAACAATCAGATATTATTTAGGTAATTCATATTCTTTAGTACAGTTCTGAAGAAAATATACTTCATGACCTCTAACTCGTTTACGAGAAAAGAAACTTCACCACGAAAATCCGACATACTTACTTATTACATAATTGTTACTGATAGATTCGAATTTGCCTAATTATTAAAGGCTTGATAGAGAAAACAGTAGTCAATTACCGATGATTACATTACTGAACAAAACTGCAATATAATCAAGAAAAAATACGACTTGTTGTCCTTGATATGGAAATGCCGCAAAGAATCAAATAATCTCTTCATGCCATTCTGCTTCCCATGTTGTGAATATGTACTTATTCCGAGCTTTCAGTGGCCAAAACAAATTTTCATGATCATAATTCAAATTGAATTAAATCGTTCACTTTTGAATATATATTTGAAAATAACTACTTACTCTTTTTTTACTGATACTATTGATAACTATCAATTATGTCAACAATAAGATTCTATATACATTTGAAGCTTTATTATTTAGATTTGTATATTTGCATGCTTTTTTGTAGAAACTGTCACAAACCAGGCACTGGTTCGCGATTTATTTCTTGGGGAAGACGACACCACAAGTGTTGTAAACGTTTACATTGTTTATTTTTTTGTTTCTAGAATAACTTCCTAGCATGCGTAACCTTTTAACTTCAACATTCTTATGACATAATTCTGAATTGTCACGTTATAACATTACATATAACCATTGTATGAAACAAACGATATAATACGTTAAGTGTAAAGCCAATGAAATACAATTCCAAATTGATTCTGTCAAAGATAATGTCCGACATTGTATAGACCATGATGGAGGAGAAGCATAAAGAAAACTGGAATAACAATGACTCTGAAACAAACATATTAATTACATAAGTGCGAATAGACTGAACAGGTCTCCCAGAACTTTGACCAATATATATCGTCCGGTCCTGCAGAAAGCACAAATTACGTAACTTGCGTGATCGAGGAATTGAAAACGACATTTAATGAAGGTCTAAGTCGTTAGTGATCTATACGTAGGTGTTTGTTATATGTGAAACCCACAAAAAAAAAACAACGCCATAGAAATGGCGCGCATAAGAAGTAAGTCTTTTTAGTATAAATCTATCGTCCGCCATGAAAATCTTCATCAGACAAATACAAAGACAGCCACGTTTCATTTGGTACTTCCAATGGCACTGTTATTGAGAGTCTTTATCATTAAACCAAATATTATTTGTAACATTAAGATATAAGTTTCTCTTGTGTCACTTATGATTTGGTTGTTGATGTATTTCTAAAAACAAAATCATCAAAAATATCAGATGTAAAACTAAGTATTTATTATGTCAAATACACGTGACGTCTTCAGTAGACTCGCCAAACCCGCTTGACACCAACGTATAAAATTGATTCAATACAATAGATTTGAAAAAATTGTGTAAAATCACCTTAGATCATCTGCACATTAGGAAAGAACAACCATAGCAGTTTGAATAATTCGAATCGATTGTTTTACAGCACCTTAAAACAAATTGAACGTATCAATTAAATTATTTCACAGCAATGGGGAACATTGATTAGAACACACATGTGGTTTATCAGTAAACGTTCATGCGGAAGTAATCCTTCAATTATAATAAATAATTAGTTGACATGTTTCTTCTTCTTTTAGATATAGAATATATTTAAATCATTACTAGCTTAACAAGAACTTACAAAGTAATCAACCTAATGGAGTATATTTCTACTTTCACAATGCATTTAATTCTGACCTGTCGTCTTGTGTCATCAAGTACAAATTTTAAATTATCATTGAAAAGAATGGATATGGTGTTAGATCCTTGAAATAAATCATAACAGTCAATCCATTAGAAATAAAGGCACATGCTATATGTTGCAATTCGCCATTTCAGTATCTAATACTTGCTGGTTAATATTTCCAAAAGCGTCATTTGGCTAAAAATTTTTGTTAAATTATACACCAATCAATGATATGATGTTGTGTTCATTTTATTGAATATTGAAAGGTGTAGGTCCGGTAAGGACCGATTTTGGCCTCAATTTTAAGTTTCATCTTACGAAAGATTTTGACCATTTTTTTTGATTCAATCAATTTATGTGCAAGATTTTAACTTATTTGGTCATTAAAAACGATCCGATTCAAGCTCAAATATGAAAAATCTACCAAATATGCGAAAAAATGTCAGTTTTCAGATGGTTTTGGTCCAAAACAAAAGTGGCCGCATCCGTGTTCATCCTCAATCTTTACATATGTTATGTATTATCATCAAATACAATTTCCATTTCAATATTTTGGATGAAGACGAATGCGGCCACTTTCGTTTTACCCGGAAACCGTCTAAAATTTTACTAAAATGCTGGAATTGTGAGGATTTCAGTAATTTAGCACGACTTCATGGTGCTAGTTCCCAATATATTTACATTGTATTGTCAAAAAACAGCCCATATTTATGTAGTAGGGCCATTCTACTATCCAATAACTAAGAAAAAGTTTAAATTTTAACAATTTTGTAAAACTGCTATATTTTGGGACCAAAAAGATGTCTTACTGAACCTTATCCTTTATCGTAGTCCTTAAGATTCTGAAACGGTACAATGGTTATACCTCATTGCCAGTACAAAACAATTACATATCTGAACAGAAATTTCTTACGTCAGACACTTAAATCAATTAAGTTGTTCGTAATTAGTAGATGTTTTTGTGTTCTGTTAAATTGTTCCTTTTAAAATTGTTAAACGATGATTACTGATGTACTCATATTTTGACTATTTTATTTATTGTGTCTGTTTATTTGTTTAACGCATCAATGTAAATATCACGGAAATTGATGAGACTGTCATTAAAGTGAGAGGGTTACCGCTATAGAACCAGGTTTAATCCACCATTTTCTACATTTGAAAATGGCTGTACCAAGTCAGGAATATGACAGTTCTTGTCCATTCGTTTTTGATGCGTTTTGTTATTTGATTTTGCCATATGATTATGGACTTTACGTATTGATTTTCCTCTCAGTTCAGTATTTTTGGGATTTCCCTTTTTGCTAGATTTTCACATTTTAGTCCACTTATCTTTGGCGACTTGGCGTCATTTTTCAAACATAACCATCATCTTATTTATGGTATTCTTAACATAAAAATACTTGAACAGTTTGAATAAAACAAAGTATTTAGAAAACATCAGCTTCCTTCAAATTCTACAAAACCTTCATTAATATAAATGTGTTTTGCTATACTTTATGATAAACTACCAACTGTAACATATAACCTCATTCACTTGGGAGTAGAATGAAGTATCATTTATAATAGTACTTTTAAATGGAAAAAGGTCAATTTCCACGATTAGTGATCGATTCAAAGTCAATAGCATTCACTGTGATTATTACTCCATCTGCACTTCGTTTATTTGTAAGACATTATTGCACTGACATACAATATAAATGAAGGTAATTTGTGTTATCCGTGTCATCTCTATGATAAATGTTTAGACTGACTGTCTGAGTAATCGTCCTTTCTAAGGCTAAATAATAAATAATTAAGATCTGATGTGCTGGCTGATGGGAATAATTTTATCTGTCTCTTGATTTCAGTTTAAGTCGTAAGTTTTTTAATGATACAAAATTATTTTGTTTTGTACAATACTATTTGTCAAGTTTGAACAACTACCAACATATAAATTAAAATAACGGGTTTTGGTGGGATTGCCAATAATGTAAAGGTCCAACAGTTTAAGGCGACCATAAGTCATTGTACGATTTTTAGAAATAGCAAAATTTGGATACTGAGCTTTGAATGACACAAGAAGACGAATGGAACAAAAATTAAAAAAAGAAAACCAACATCTGATAACTGGTGGGTTTAAAACTTCACGCTTGGAGAAAGGCACATGCATATGGCCACTTCAGACATTTTAGTGAGCTCTCTGTGTTCCCCATTAATTCGTCTTTTAAGGAATAAATGAACGCTATGACAGGAACAATGTCAGGTTTCTCGAACACAAAAATCAAATTCTACTCAGATAAGATAAATTATTCCTCTGATAAGTTTGATCTCATACTTTGAAATTTCTCTGTTTCTCATATGCCTCGTCCAATGAGTTCATGGTTTAATATACATTTTCTGAACGTAAAATATTAACCATGATTATTTATTTAAAGAGAATGTAAATTAACATGCAATCAATATAACAACCATCACATTAATCTAATCATGTACAAATATCAGTGATAAAAAGTCGATATTGTTTTCTTTTCACTTTACCTGTAAACATAAACGCTTCCGATATTGAATATTTTTATGCTAAAATTTTCCTTTTTTTCTTAAATCCAAGAGAGGTCTGAATGAGAGGACGGGACGAATCTTCATACCTGTATTTCTTATTTGCTAACTAATTTTTGTATGTTTTTCTATTTATCTATATAGAATCACACAGGTATTCTCCTTTTTTGGGTCGCATTTTATATATGCATTATTATGTGAACCTTATTTAGATTCTCATTCAATAAATTGACACATATATTTGAACGATACTCAATATGTTCCTGCTGTCCTATTAAGTATATGGTAAGCTCAGCATTTTAACCCTTATAAAGTCGATATGGTTTGTCTTTGCCCATGACGTTTTATGAAAGTAGGCTTACTGAGTCGACTATGATCTTAAACTTTTGGAGGTGATATCAGATAAAATAAAAATATCTGGGTTGCATATTTATCTTTGCAAGAGCTTAAGGTGGTACGTCCCACTTCAACTACAATTAATTTGGCTCGTTTAATTTCCTTAAAATTTTGACAAAGTATTTACTTTGACCTTTTGACAAAAATATAAAAATTTCAAAAACTTTAACCAACTGTTCAATCAGTTTTACAAACACTTTTTTTGATCATCGGGAAGCTTAATATTCCCTTATGAACACAACGTCATTAAAACGTTCTGCCGATTTAACAGAGTTATCTTCCTGTAGTGTTATGTACCACCTTAACATAAACTGACAATTTATCGTATCAGTCATGTAGACACTTAATTCAAGATAAATTCTTACAAGGACATTCATTAATCGGAATTACATAGTTTATCAATATCATCAATGTTCAACTTGTCAATAGTAGGAATTTGATCGCATACATGAAATTCCATGAATACATTTTCCATGCCAAGAAGTACATTAATTCCCGTGAATATTGGTTCAGACTTTCCCAAATTTATCAAGTTCTTTGTCATAATGAGGGTTTATTTACGTGACCCTATTGATTTTCACTTCTTACCTTTTCTTATCCTCAGACAGTTTAGAAATAAATATGCGACATTCCGGGTCGGAACTTTTAGCAGTGTTGATAAATCAAAGTATAGGGTATTTAATTTCTGGAAAACATTTTACACTTCCGTTTTTCTGCTTTAGAGAGTAGGATGATGATATGGTATTGTAGTATTGGTAAAGATTTAACAATCATATTAATCATTTCAGTAGTGAAAAAATACCATCTTACGAACACTTCTAGCAAATAGTTGATCATGCAACGATTAAACATGAGATACGTTGGGTGATTGAAAATTTATTTTTCTAGTAAAAGTTAGCTATATATAGAGGCCTGACATTTAATGGTTTTCGTTTGTATCTGTATAACATATTTTGTTTTTTTGTACATGGTTTGGTACATAATTCTTGAATAATGAGGTTTGATTTCTCTTCTTAATTGTTTAGATTAGTTTTTTCGGGGCATTTGAAAGCTAACCATGTGCTATGGATTTTGCTCATTATTGAAAGCAGTATTGTAACCTATACATGTTGACTGCACTGTAATTCATGTCATTTGGTCTACGATTGGGAGTTGAATAAGGCAGGATAACAGACACTTTGCTACAGCTATTATTTTGAAATAAAATATTTCATGAGAAAAGTCAAATGAGAAAGTACTCATTATGGTAACATTTATTGGTAAAGTCATGTGACATTAATGATCAGACGTAGATGACTACGGGGAGCTTGAGGGGAATCGTTATATATGTTTTATGTTGTTATTTAGCACAGATGACAATGATAATGGTACTCATACAACGTCTTCCTTTATCTATAAAATAAAGTTGAGGATGGAAAAGGGGAATATGTCAAAAAGACAACAACCCGACAAAAAAACAGAAAACAGCCCAGGACCACCAATGGGTCGTCAACAGTCAGAAAATTAATTAAAACAACATCTTACTCTATAAAAAGGAAGATGTTGTATGATTGCCATTGAGACAACTATCCACAAAAGACCAACATCACACAGACTTAACAACTATAGGTAACCGTTCGGCCTTCAACAATGAGCACAGCCCATACCGCATAGTCAACTATAAAAGGCCCCGTTAAAACAATGTAAAGCAATTCAAACGAGAAAACTAACGGCCTTTTTTATGTTAAAAAAAGAACGAAAACAAATATGTAATACATAAACAAACGACAACCACTGAATTACAGGCTCCTGACTTGGGACAGGCACATACATAAATAATGTGGCGGGATTTAAAAAGGTTAGCGGAATCCCAACCCTCCCCCTAACCGTTCTTATATGTATATGATAGTTGCCAGATAATTTGAAGCAATACTGTAGTTAAATGATAAACAATTTGTGTGTTCTGATGTTTTCGATCGGTAAACTAATGTCATCTATATTTGTGAACTGTAAGTTTTTTTTTAGTTAATTGGAAAGTGTTTTTATGGGTTGCAGCGTAAAAAAAAGTAAATGATACTTCATAAATTTGTAACATGCGTGACGCGTAACGTGATTTAACATCATTAGGAACAATCAAACACAAACTAAGTCAAGGATACAAAATTATTTGTTAAGAGCTTCGAGTTTTAATAGAACAAACGAAAAATCCATCTTTTGTCAACTTTGCTTGAACTATATATGGTGGAGAGTTGTGTTATTGACACGCCTACCATATCTTCTTATATCTATGTATAGTGTATTGATAGTATATTGTAACACACATTATTGAGATTAACCACTAATTTACTACATATAGAGATGTAAAGTAAACCAAACCAGCCCTGGGAAATCAATTCGTCAAACATCAATTATTACCAACACATTTTCCCGCCATTATATATGCATACACCCACGTTTCAGTCGATAGAATAATTTCATGGAAAATATTTTCATAAATTAAATGATTTGATAAAATATTTATATTTTCTATCGTTGACTGTTTTGTATTGATTGTTATTACTCTAGTTTATTTTCATTGATTTTGCAGACGACATGAAGATTTTTAACTGGTGACATATTTGCCGTATAAATCATCTAATTGTGGTAAGTTTGTTTAATATCTTTTTAATGTCTTTATTTCAGAAAAAAACATCAACGAAGGAGAATGCTTCTAATATAAATAATTTGCTAAAGTACTTATTACTATATTTCCTCTCAGTGTTTGTATTATATCTGCATTGTTGTATATTCCATAATGTATCAACAAATTACCATATACTGCAATTTTACGATATTAATATACATATATGCGTAACACTTGTAATTCAAGAAGACCTTCGACCTTGATTTGCAACATGTTAATATCGACAAAAAGGAAGTAGTTGAGTATTTTATAGGAGTCAGCATAGTATTTGAGATTCAGTATACACACATTTTGCAAGTAAAGATTTTCCATTATTATCGTTAAATTAACGTTACCTTTAGCCTGTTTAGCATTATCTATTTTTTAATTAAGTCGGATACTATACTATTACATCAAATAACTTGAATGACAACACAAATTGCGAATTTTGTTATCATCATTACTTTTTTTTTATATGCGATCAGACCAAAAATACAGCGTCTATACATGGTTTTCGAGTATACATTGATTTACACAGGTCTATCTGTATATATATTTATATTCGTTTAAAAACATAAAAAATGTTGCTATTATTCATAACGTGCTGCTCGGTGTGAGCCAATGCTTCGAGTATAAGGCTGTTCTTTGAGCTATATTTGTTTCCTTTTTACACACTGTGACTTGGATGGGGAGTTTTCTGATTGGCACTCATAACATATCTTCTTAATGTTAAATACATGAAGGGATATATTTTTCGAAACTATATTTGATGAGATGTCCTTGATCGCAGGGTGAAAACTTACAAAAAAGCGAAGCAAAAAGGGTTTAAGGATTTGGAATATATCAGTGAAATAAAACTACGGACTATTTCCACGAATTTTTGTTTGTTTGAATTTACAGAAGATCTATGCATATCAAAGATATGTGACCTCTGTCCTCCTTATTTGGTGCAAGCGATATTCTCTGTCTTTTTTGTAACCTTGATTTGTTTTTTATCTACTGCTGCCTCAATTTATCAAAATATTTAAGTTTTCAAGGCAAACATATATTAAAATTGACAATGGAAATTGGGAATGTGTCAAAGAGATAACAACCCGACCATAGAACAAACAACAGCGGAAGGTCACTAATAGGTCTTCAATGCATCGAGCAATATCTGCACCGGAGGCGTTCTCGGCTGTATTTTTACAATTTGGTTTTACTTTATATGGAAGTAATATTTGTTTTTGGCTTGGGGAAACCCATTATTTATTTATAACCTCGGCGGCTATTATAACTGAATCTTTTGTGCATGTATTTTATAGAGTAAATCATAACATTGAAACTTCTGCTTTGGTTTGTTCATACCTTTAGACATTACTATAAAATCTATATTATCGTAAACAAAGTGATACTATAGGAATTGAATATGGAACAATAGCACTATAATGTGTTCTCAGTTTATTTTCGTAACATTTTAATTACACTATATGAACACAAAGACAATGATGTACGGTGTCTTTTTCAATTACATTTTACCACAATCTTACGACATTTGAGATTTCTTTAGAATTAATCTGTTGGAAAGCAATCGTGAGTCCTTCAAGGAATCAAATCCATTAGAGCTGTGTGATATAAAACAAACCACATGATTAAATTATCTCAGCTATGATTGATGTGCATGTTTTAGCTTGTTTTTTATTAGGATGTTTAATTAAAATTGAAATATCGAACTATATTCAAGCCAGCCTTTCAAAATAAATCTGTGACCTCAGTTTGCCAAATACAAATATAAATTAAATTATGAAAAAGTTTTTCACAAAAAGGGTCAAAACGCCAAATGTAAAAATTTACCAGTGATAGATTTTGTTAATGATTTTCACATTCATTTTATTATTTTTGTATAATTACACATTTGACGATTTTGGTCAGCTGATCCGTAATGGATATACTATTTATCAAAGGTACCAGGATTATAATAAAGTACGCCAGACGCGCGTTTGTCTACATAAGACTCATCAGTGACGCTCAGATCAAAATAGTTATAAAGCCAAAAAAGTACAAAGTTGATATACAGGATGGGTTACGATTATATAGTGGGAAACGTTCGTGTCTGTCACATGATGTTGTCATTTGAACGATAATTTTAGCATTGTCACATAACCAGGAGGTGTTGCTTGCTTTAAAACCAGGATAAACCCATTATTTTGTCTTAGAATGTACCATAACAAGTCAGGAATATGTTATCAAATACTCTATGTATGTTGCCGTTTGGTTTTATAGCACTTCAGAGTTTTTCTTGTTCCGTTGTTTTCTCTTATAGATGATGGTTTCCCTCAGTTTTTATTTTCAACTCAAGTTTGTTTCATGACTTTTGAACAGCAGTATACAACTAATGCGTTTATTAATTGTGACAAATCTGGTCTTGCTCTTTTTGGAAATTTAGTGGGTCCTCATGTAACACCTTGATATGTATCTCCTTAAATTATTTTTCTCTGGAATAAATATTGATAAACATCTGTTAGCTTTCATTATGATCATGAAAAGTAATTTCACTGAATCACGACTGTTCGATGACGACCAATTTCTTAATGTTGACGATTAGGTATGATATTTATTTGATTTGATGAGACTTATGTTATAATGTACTTTTGTAATTTAATCGATCAGATTTATTAGCAGTATAAATTATTATCATAACAAATGAGGAACACAAAAAGCACATACGTATTGAATTGAATCAAAGTATTGATTTATTTAAATACCATATTCAATCCCAACTACAAATAACGCCACTTTTGTTAATAAACATACAAGATACAAATATGTTCATAATAAAACATACAAAGGACACACGTAATGAATTGAATTTAAATATGGATTTATCGGTAGTCTTTATTAAATCACAGCTACAAATAGAAAGCACTTTTGTAAATGAATATTTTCGGAACAAATAGGTTTATTGTACATTATATTTGTTAACGTCCATTCATTATATAAATATTCATATATGATTCTTTTGAATATATTGCAGGTAAGGTTTATTCCGTCTCGTGAAATGTGAACAGATTCTATCTAATGATAACCAGGTCAGTACATTCAATTACATAAAAAGATAGTGGTAAAACATGGAAAAAGGAACATAAATAAGTATATAACTATATCAAATTATTAATATTACAAAACGTTTCTGCGGTAGTGGTTGATTTATTGATTGTAAATTGCTTAACGTTCTCTGGCAAATAAATCATTCATGTTCACGACGAGACTTGAAAACGTCTTTTGATCTTTGATAAAATCTAAATTACTAAACGATCCACTGTCGGTCTCAATAAAAAAGATGTATTTCCTTTATCTGTAAATATTGGCAGAAACTTTGAGACCAGTTCACTGATAACTAAAAGAGGCACGAAAGATACTAGAGGGACAGTCAAACTCATAAATCGAAAATAAACTGACAACGCCATGACTAAAAATGAAAAAGACAAACATATACACAATAATGCACAGGACACAAAAGTACCAGGATTATAATTTAGTACGCCAGACGCGCGTTTCGTCTACATAAGACCCATCAGTGACGCTCATATCAAAATATTTATACAGCCAAACAAGTACACAACATAGAACATAGAAAACTAAAGAAAAAGCAACACGAATTCTCACTAAAAACTAGGGGTGAACTCAGGTGCTCCTGAAGAATAAGCAGATCCTGCGCCACATTTCGCACCCGTCGTGTTACCTCGGTTATAGCTGTTCTACAGATTATGATCAGACAATTAAAAAAAATATACATTCTATGCATTATCTTAGCTACATTCCTGTAACATATTTTCACACTTACTCTCCAAATAATATGTCATCTTCCTTTTGTCATTCATTAAGGTAATTTTAGTTATTTGGTGGTAGCTGCAAGAGATGATATTATGCGTGTTAATTTTATTAAAATATTGGTCTAGGTTGACAAAATGTGTTACAAATCAAATGAGAAAACTAATGATCACCCTATGTTGATTTGTTAAAATGTTTGTCACGCCAGGGCCGAATTTGAGATTCAAAGATAATGCCCATCGGTTTACCACACAGCGGGCGTTGTATTTAAAGCTTAATTTATCGACTAACACTGTCACAGACATAACATACGCCATCAACGGAAATATGATTGTAAATATATTGTCGGTTGTTTGGTTTGTGTTGGTTCAAATCATAATACTTAGATTTTATCTTTCAGGTTGGTACAAAGAATAGCAAAGAAATGAAATGGGTTTATCATGATTACTTTATCAAAATGATTTGGTTGTGGACGCCATTGTTTGCCAATTTAACAAAAGTCAATTCAACACGGAGTAACAATGTCAAGTATGACGTAATGAACGACCAATCAATGGACGATTCAATTATGACGTTACCAACACAACCATCCAATTACGATCATCTGTTGAAAGTTCGTCTTCTTGCGCTAACAACGTCTTCCATCGCAATAGAGTGGAATTATGAAGAGACTGTTTTTCGTAATAAAACGTTGCTTGGATCAAAAGTGGAATATTTTATAAATAGTGGTAAATTCTCTTCCGATATGTTACAACCGCATATACATTCTTTTACGTGTGACCATTTAAAAGTTGCAACAAAATACACCATTTGCATTTCTGTGTATTTAAGTGAGCTTGTTTATTTAAAAGAGGATGATTCAATTGTTCTATCAAAATGTTTTGGAGCTGAAACTATACCATACATTCGTAATGATTCTATTCTAGTTCTTATTATTTTACTGTCGTACTATTTATTTATGGGAATGATAGGCGTTTGTCAATGGAAAAGGAAGTGTCGTATGCAGAATTCTAAAAATAGACGAATTGAGATCGTGCATAATACCGAAAATAATGTAAACAGTAATTCGACTATGCGATTCCGTGAATTGGAGGAGCGACAACGATTGACCAATCCAGTATGTTCTATTGAAGAATCACGCATTTGAAATAGTGCTTCGTTAATATCTCCTCAGGGTAAACCAGCTTACAAGTCATAAGAAAAAGTTTCAAAATGTCGTGTCATAATGCCATTCGAAAAGCCATTTGTATACGATTTTTGACGTGGGAACATACACAATGTGGTATTTAATGTGGATGTACTATTCGTCGTCCATTTAATTTGGAAACGCAAGTGAAGATTTTAGAAATATACAAATATTGACGTTTTTGTATTGGACTATATGCTCAAGAAATCCAAGATAATTTATATGAATTCTTTTTTTAAACTTCAACAGAAAATATTTCAATTTTAAATATCGATAACTGGCTCGTTTTCATATAAATAAGGCCAGCTTAAGATGTACTACTTTGGTAAGTCAATGATATTTTGTGTGCAGTTTGTAATTAGTATAAGAAATCGTATTATCATGGAGAATATTTCATCTTGTACGTCTAGTCTTGTTTCATTGGCTTTGAGAGTTTGTATCATTTACACGACAAAGTTTGCAATTTAAATTTTAACATTTGTATTATAGATCAAAATTCGATACAGGTGAGGCAAAGCTATGGGTCAACATTTTATTAGTACAAAAAAATAATAGAACAAAACAACTTTCGACACGTTTTATTGTTTCCGTTATTCATTAATGAAATATTAGTATGATGTACTCACTTTTTCTTAGAATCATATAAAATTTGGATAATTTATTGTTAACAAGCTTGAATTTCTTTTATTGAGATGATACAAATATGATTCATTGACCATTTTAAGTATTCAAGATTGATTCATTTCATTTAAAAAAAAAACTCGTTTATGTGGGGATCAAATGCCATTGTTAACACAAAAAACCAACAATGGTTATGTATTTGAAAAAAGGGAGACATGAGTTCAAGTTTTAAATGTCCTACTAATGTATAGACTACATTTACCTTGGGTTCTTACTCGAATGTAAAATGAATAAATGTGATCAATGCATTAGACCGTTGGTTTCCCGTTTGAATGGGTTTACACAAGTAATCTGGGGCCCTTTATAGCTTGTTGTTCGGTGTGAGCCAATGCTCCGGGTTGAGGATGACAGATCCAATAGTCAATGAACATGATAATACCATCAGCGGCATATATGACAATCATCAGGCAGATAAATATATATATATATTACATCATAGAACAATAATTTAATTTTGGATGTAACGCGTCTTTTGATTGGCTGACGTTATTTTGTAATCAGCCCATAGACATAATATAGTCATGTGACCGTGACCTCATCAAAGTTTTTTCATGGTTTTCTACGGTTTAAAATGGAATTAAGAATTAAATTATAAGAAATGACTGTAATATTTTTTCTATCTATTCGCAAAAACAATAAAAATGGACTGCACACTGTTAAATAACCAGTGTGCACTATTTTTTTATGTTATTTCTTCATAGACAGAAAAAATATTACAGTCATTCCTTAAATAAACAATGTACTAATATTTTTATATTGTCTATAATCTATAGGTGTTGTTGTCTCTTACATATTATTAAAATAAATTGCAGTATTAAAACTAGTGAAAGTGATTGGTAATAGTTTTGTTTTGTATAAATAGTTTGCTTTAGAATATTACATTTCTCCCAACGGATATGAACAGTTATGTAAAATTTGAAATCACAAAAATACTAAACTCCGAGGACAATTCAACACGGAAAGTTCCAAATCAAATGCCAAATTGAAAGCTAACACACATCAAACAAATAAATGACTACATTCACATTACTGACTTAGAACAGATATCTTCTTATGTAGAAAATGGTGGATTAGCCCTGGTTTTAAAACTAGCTAAACATCTCACTTGTATGAGAGTCGCGTCAAATTCGATTATATTAACAACGATATGTGAACAAAACAAATAGACATGATACGAAAAAAAATGTCAATAATAGGGGTACAGCAATCAGCATTGTATTATAATCATAAATACTAAAACAAACCAACCACATATGTTATAAAGAAGCACAAAATGGCATATAGTCACAGCATATGATCAAATATTATTAAATGTACCATAATACAATAACACAATGATGATATGTATAAGTACAGAGCCACGACATATATATGTATCACAGAAACATAAAAAGGCATAGAGACAAAGCACATTAGCAAAAATGAAAGACAAGAATACACAAATGTTTTACAATAGCACCATAACTAAATGCAGAAAAACAGAGCTACGGAAATCGTTCTTTAGAACACGAAAATGGGAAAAGCATTATAAAATAGAATATGGCAATACTGTAAAACATTTAAAAAGAGACAACCCAAGGAAAAAATAAGAAGCGAGACTGAGTGCGAAAGTGTATCGTTCTTTGCCTGCCTGCTTAATAAATACACTCATTATAATAGATACCAGAATATATCTACGCCAGACGCGCGTTTCGTCAACAAAAGACTCATCAATGACGCTCGAATAAAAAAAAATTGTAAAAAGGCCAAATCAATTACGGAGATGAAGAGCACTTACGGAAAAAATCCTAAAAGATTTGCCAAATACAGCTAAGGTACTCCATATCTGAGATACTTACTTATTTAAAAATTCAAAGTTTTGTTAACAGTTAACAATGATAATGCAAGTCAACACAGAAGTGCGACCTACTGGGCTGGTGATACACTCGGGGGATTAAATCTCCACCAGCAGTTGCTTCGACTTAATGGTTGTAAATACACTCATCAGAGGAACCAGGATTGAAATTTTTGTATGAACGCTAGACGGGCGTTCCGTCTGCAAAAGACACACCAGTGACGCCCGAATATTTATTTTTGAATAGGCCAAATAAATAACGAAGATGAAAAGCACGAAGGATAAAAAACAACCTAACCCAATGCCAGCTATGTTTTTATACATCCTGCAAAGCCAATTAGAATCACATTTGCCTCGAGTGAAATTTCAGACTGGAATTGTCATATGACCGTAATTTTATTTTTATAGCTCGCTCTAATGTTGTGCTGTCATACCACTGTCCCAGGTTAGGGGGAGGTTTGGGGTTAACCCCGCCACATTATGTATATATTCACTTTTTTTTTACATAGAAACAGCCATTAGTTTTCTCGGTTAAATTGTTTTCCATTGTCATGTAGTGACCGTTTTTAGCTGACTATGTGGTTGGGCTTTGCTTATTGTTGAAGGCCGTACGGTGACCAATAGTTTTTAATTTCTGTGTCATTTTGGTCTCTTGTGGACAGCTGTCTAACTTGGCAATCATACCACATCTTCTTTTTTTATTTTTTTTTACACCAAAGTCAACTTTTTGGGTCTTTTAAGTAAACAGGTGAGCCTACATAAATACATGCTAATTTTGTGCCTACATTCCTATATGCTTTAATTAATTCATGAACTGGTTTTTTGAACCATAATTCCCTAACAAACTTTCAATGCACTCTAGGGAAAACAAATAAAATTATCTAATATACCATAATGTCATATTTAATGTTGATTTTGAAAAGAACACATGTTGCATCGTAATAATGTTGCGATTTTGTTATATTATTAGTGATGGTTAGAGAATATTATGTAATACTTCATATTATTCATGTACCATATGTCAATTAAACTTAAGAATGTAGCGATATTATAGTACAGTGAAGTTTGAAGGCAATAGTATTAATTAAGTATGATCCTGAAAAAAAAATTGGCTTTAAACAATAAAGATATGTTATCAATGAAAAAAGAATATTTAAGAAAGTAATGTATGTTTGACACGTATTGATAAGGCATTGTAGTAAAACCCTTAATATATCAAATTCCTATTTTTTTTAAATGATATGATTGATCGCATGGACCTAATTCAACGCCTAATAACTATATAAATAAAACAGGATCAAAAGTAAAGTACCTTAAATACCGATCTTCAAGGAAAATTCAAGGCATGGTCACACTTGGTTTTGAGATTTTAACCTTCCTTATTATTATTATTGATTGATGGAACTACAAACAATTCAAACAATATCAATTGTTTTGAAAAAAAGTTGTAACATAACAGAAAAACCTGCTGTATGAGGAAGATTATTTCGCAATTAGTGCAGCTGACTGAATGCTATTAAACCATAGCCTTTAGTTTAAACAAGATATATATATTTTATTTATTCTTAGTTCTTTTTTTCTCCAACAAACACAGAAAAATTTATTTGTTCGATTAAAATCAAATCAGATAATTACTTCTTAAAATATCTCTTTTTGCAATGTTCATGTTTGATTTAAAATGTAAATATAACCAACTTATTCTTTATTTCCCGTATGCTTAAATATGTTAATTTTTCTGTTAAATTGTCCCTTTTAAAATTGTTATGCGATGATGACTGATGTACCCATATTTTGACTATTTTATTAATTGTGACTGTTTATTTAACGCATCATGCAAATATAACGGAATTTGATGAGACTGTTATTAAAGAGAGAGGGTTAGCGCTATAGAACCAGGTTTAATCCACCATTTTCTACATTTGAAAATGCCTGTACCAAATCAGGAATATGACAGTTCTTGTCTATTCGTTTTTGATGCGTTTTGTTTTTTGATTTTACTATGTGATTATGGACTTACGTATTGATTTTCCTTTTGTGATTTTACTTTTTATGCATTGGACAAGTGCGTTTTTTTCTAATTTTGAATCAGAATTATGCAATTTATTTCCAGTTATACATCAATGTGTTGTGTGTTTCAAAGTAGGAACTATTATATGCTTGCTAAGATAAGTAACGATCATTATAAATGGTAACTAGATAGTACATGTATGATTCATTTGCTGTCACAGCTGGAAAAAGAGATAGTAGACCCTAATTACATAATGGGAATTAAAATATATTTTTTGTGTATTAAAAATAATCTATATTATAAATATAGATTCTTACACTGCAACAAGTGTATTACGATATTTCTCCACTCGAGACAGTTAAATTTTATTATTTAAAACGCGAGGCTACCGGTATATTGTTGAAGAAAACCCACCAAGAATAATAGGATTGTAAATCTTCTTATCAAAGAATCCAATTGTTTATGTCGGTAGTAATACTCATTTAAAAGAGGGACGAAAGATACCAAAGGGACAGTCAAACTCATAAATCTAAAATAAACTGACAACGCCATGGCTAAAAATGAAAAAGACAAACAGAAAAACAATAGTACACGTGACACAACATAGAAAACTAAAGAATAAACAACACGAACCCCACCAAAAACTAGGCGTGATCTCAGGTGCTCCGAAAGGGTAAGCAGATCCTGCTCCACATGCGGCACCCGTCGTGTTGCTTATGTGATTTCAAATCCGGTAAATAGTCTAATTCGGTAGGTATATAAATATCATATATATAAAATATCATTTCAAATCCATTATTGTTCACGTTAAAAAATCAATCTCTTCAACTATCTTATTTAAAAAAAAAATAATACGAATACAATATGCCATTTTTGAAATTTCGCAATTTTGTTAGTGTTAAAAGAAGACAGAGCCAATTTAAAATATATTTGAAAGATACTTTCAACATATAGCGAAATAAACATTATCACAGCGTCATATGAGTACTGCGAAATTCTACTTACAATTTGTTCAATTTCGTAAAACTACCTGTATATTGTTGAATACTGATGTCTCATCCCCAAGAAAATATATACCGTATAGAAAATAACAACGAGAACACTCGGAATGATGGTCTTCTTATTTAAGAGTCGACAAAATCAAACCAAAGCTTATGTCAGTGGTCAGTGATAATACTAATTTAAAACAGTATTTTAAACCCATTATTGTGCACGTTTAAAAAATAATCTTAAAACTATTTTATTTGAAATAAAAATATAAATACAAAATGTCTTTATATTCAATATTTATCACAATTTTTGTGTTAATTTTTGTGTTAACCTTTTATTGATAAGAGTCATATCTTTGCTACATAATGATAACATAAAACATGCAAAGAAATAATGTATACCAATGGAGTTCTATTCGTTTATTGGAGTGTTTAACACAGTACTAAACACTATTGCAAAAAAGAGCAGAACAAAAAAAAATAAATAAAAAACTGTGAACATAACATAAAAATTAAAAAATGACCAACACGAACCATCCAAAAACAAGGAGTGATTATACATATTTTGATCTTTCAAAATTTTGTACGCGCCATTCTGCTATTTGAAACAAGAATTTAAAAATATTGTTTTGAGTAAGAAAAACTATTTTCAAGTTGTATCTGAGAAGTCTGAAAAACTAATGGAAACCCCTTTTCTTTTTTTTTCAGAATTTTCCGTTCAGAGACTTTTTAAAATAATTTTAAGAATATGTGATTTCGAATGTTGTTAATTTATTTCAGCTGCAGATATATTTGCATTTCAAAAATAAGAAATAGAATTTGACTAGTTATTTCAAGATTGTAAATATTTGCTGCATATTTGCACTTTTGTTTTGTTTTGTTCTTATCTGCTCTGACCAAACACGGCCAGTGAGGAATACTGCACGTAGAAACATTATTTAAATTTGGAACTAGAGTAAAATTTTGGCACAACATAATTATTCAAAACTGCTATAGCATAATGTACTCTGTTGCTTGCTATTTTAGGAGGGATTTGCATCGATATCAGTATATGGTAATACTTTTTTTCTCAATTTAATTGTTTTATGTCTTTTGACCTGGACGTTTCTCTGTGAATTAATAATTAAAATAGTAATAACTTAAATGTGACAAATATTGAAAGAGAGGAACGAGAGATACCATAAGGATAGCCAAACTCATAGATTGAAAATAAAATGACAACGCCATGGCTAAAAATAAAAGACAAACAGACAAAAAATAGTACAGAAGACACAACATAGAAAACTAAAGACTAAGCAACAGGAACCCCACCAAAAACTAGGGGTGATCAACACTATAACTGATTTCAAATATCTAAGTTTTCAGAGTTTGCAAGGAAGTTTATGTTTGTTAATAGGTAGGGAGCTGTACACATATAGATTTTGGCTATTTTTTTTTATTTGGGGCGCTATTGATAGGAATAATTTACTCATTGTGGTACTTAACACATTGACTAAAATTTATTTGGCTTGTTAAAATTTTCATGAAATTTTGAAAAATATTTCATACGACCCTTTGATAAAAGTATAAAAATTTCAAAAAACTTTTACCACACATTTTATCGAAAACAAACACTGGATATATAGGAGTTGTGCAACACAAATTTTTAATCAATGAGAAGCTTAATAATACCAAAACAATAAAAGGTGGTTAAAACCTGAAACTGGTTTTTACAGAGTTATCTCCCTGTTATTATCTGTACCACCGTAATCAATAAAAATAACAATTTACTCTCAAGCAGAAAAATTCTTATGGCAAAACAACAAAAAAACTGAAAGGTGAAAACGGAACCTTCGTTAAAGCAACTGAACCTAAATATGATATATCTATTTGTGATATAAGACATAAACAGATGGTTTCACATTTTATATCAACGTCCGTTCATGAACTTGGATTGCAATCTAAATTAACCGTTTTGAATTCACGTCCCTCAATTTATTTTTTGGAATTCGAAGCAAATTTTAATATAAAAACTACCGAATAAAATCCCCTCAGAGTAAAGATAAAACACTTAACCATTACTATGGTATTCTTTAAGTATCCTTTTGTGTTCATTTATTCTGCTTTCAAAGGTAAAATGACATATCGTCAAATAACGGCAACAGTAGCATATCGCTGTTTGAAAGAATAAATTGATTGAGTGAAAATAAATCCGGGTTACAAAGTTAAACTGAGGGAAACATCAATATTAGAGGAAAACACCAAGCTTATATGTATATTAAGATTCAACGTGTCGGTCTTCTACATATCCCGGTATACATTCTTATTTTATGTTCATTTCTACCTCTTCAATGTGTTTTTCACTAATCAGGAAGGGAAACGGATTTCAAAAGAATAGTTCATGTCATCGTATCGAGGCACATGAACATGTGTTACTTCTAATTTAGTCATGAAAGTAAGGTTCAATTACTGGTAAGAAGTGCATGATCAATTGTTCTTTTAACATATTTATTGAATGTCTAAACGTTAATACATGTGATGCGTTGTTCATCAAAGAATGTTGATAATCAATATGCTGCTATAAACGTAAAATATATAACACATTATTTAGTCCTAATGGAGAAAACATTTTTTTCTTATTTTTGTGCTTTTACACATTCCTGACCGGTGTGAGAAAAATAGTTCTCCTCACTAGTGAAAAAATTGTTCTAGGCAAATGATTGGTTTAAATTAAATTGTGAATTTAAATTTTCTTGTTTTCTTCTTGATTTTCTTTTGACGTCATGAATAAGGCGACCATGCATCATGACGTCACAACAAAAATACACAACTGTCATCAAATCTTTGAATAGAAATCATAAGAAAAACAGATTCCACCGCCGCAAATCGTGTAATGCCTGTACCTAGTCAGGAATATAACAGTTGTCCATTCGTTTTTGATGTGTTTTGTAATTTGCTTTTGCCATGTAATTAGGGACTTTCCGATTTGATTCAGGTCTGAGTTCAGTATTTTTGTGATTTTACTTTTTACACTTGTTGCAGTTGTGGAATCTAAAAATAGAATGAAATTTTGATTAAGGGTGTTAGAAAGTTTTAGGTAGACAATGTAACGGAAAAAAAGTCGATTACAAAACAACATAATCAAATACATTATAACTATTTATTCAGCTATGAGATATCCGGAGAAGGTACTGTAGTTATTATTGCTACTGTAGATTTTTTGACCATTACAACTCGAAGAACACCTAATATAGACGCGATCACCTTTCTTTAACTTGAACACGACATCAAAGGAACCAGTTTTATGACCGTCGCCAATCGTAAAACTTCCAGCGGTATTTGTATCATTGTTCCATAAATGAAGAAATAAACTTTTTCCAGTCACTGACATCAAAACTGCAGAAAAATGATAAAGACCAGGTATTGGAGCAGTAAAGACACCTGTAGTGACGTCATATGCGTTCATGGTATTTGTCCATAGCTTATTAAACTTTACAATAGCATTGGCCGATGCAGTTTGTGCAGAAGTCAAATAGAATGAGAAGCCAGGTGTATCTTTTTGTATCGATGCGTTTCCTTGTCCTACATGCCCTGAAATAAGATAACAACACAATACTGATTTCTATGTACAAAGTTGCCTTATCATAACAATACATTCGTCTGATTTCCTTTTCCAATAAACATAAATTCTGCTTTTTTACTCTGTACCAACAATCTTTTATTTTTTCAAATGATATGCAACTTCTTTGTTAATAGCAATCAGCATCATTTTGAATATTCAATTACATTTTTATAGACATACGTGAAATAGAGATTATGAAAATCAGAATATGTCTTTGATATATGAGTATGACATATCAGAACCACTATGGAAAAAGACAAGGAGAGGAGAACAAGAACAAAATGTATGAACTAAATCATTTATACCTGTCCCTTTCAGCTTTAACATCCTTCCAATAAGGTCATCAAACAATGAGTTTTCTACAAAAATAGATACAAAGGTTTAAAAATCAGAACTGTCAATCGTTGATCTCGCTTTCAAAAGTAAATTTCATTATATGATGCAAGCTTAAAATTATTAATTTCTTTTGATTTACTTCATCTTATCTTTTGCAGTTCATAGATACAAAATCCAATTTCACTTGCTTTTTAAAAAATCTAACAAGAAGAAAATAATAGACCTAAATCAACTATAAATATAAAGCTTATCATATTCCAAAAACGCAATACTTTAAACCTTTAATGCAGTCCAACCATATGTTCCACTACATGAGTTGATCACGACTCATATAACCTACCGAGCTTAATAGTACATGAGCTGTAAACGACTCATTTAAATTACCAATATAAAAGGTACACGAGCTGTTCACGACAGCGACATTGGCTCCTCATGACACATTATTACCTTAGCAAAAAACTATAAAAGATTTCCAGGACACATAGAACTTACCAAGCTTGGAACTACACAAACTAATAACGACACATAAATGTCCGCTTAAAACAAGACATACTATTGGTAGATGCTGTAGTATAAACATTATTGCACTTGTCGACTGTAGACATAACTAGAAAAAGATTCCTTATATACATATGTACCTGTCTAAAGGTGTATCATGCTTCTAGTGTCATTTAAGTAGGGCTCCGTGTAAAAATCATGCAATGAGTAATACATGGGGTCAACAGATTATCACCAAATTTGGTATGTTATCTTGCCTTCAATCAAGATTGATGTAAAAATATTCATTTTTGTTGCTAGGACACTTTGGTTGCCATGGCAACCAACTGTCAGATTGTTGGTTCTGGTTTAGACAAATATACACAAATTACAGTATATTAAACATTCATTTACAAACAATAAATAAAAAAGCAGACAAATTGCAGTGATATATTATTTATTTTCAGATATTATCTAAACACAATAACAAAAAATAAAGAGATATTTCAAATTGTTTTTCTTTGTTACCTCTGTACCAAAAAGGGGTACAACACCATTTTCTTTATATTGGAATTTTCTTGTTTTTGACCAATTTTGAAGTTAAATTTTTTCACAAAACCCAACAAGTAACATCATATTATGTATATACAAATAAAAGAATACTTATTGGAGTTAAACCAGAAATTAAAAAAAAATGGTGCAAATTTACAAAATTCAAATAAATGAATGGCTACAAAAGGGAGGTAATCCATTTTTCAGTTTTTCCTTATTTTGACCATTTGTAATGATAACAATTCAACATAACTCTTCAAGTAAAACTGTATCACTTTTTAGCAAATTTAAGTTTTTTAAAATAAATATCTTCTAAAGGAAAAAAAAAGTGTGCAAGTTTACTAAAAATCAGTAATTTAATGACAAAAAAGGGAGGTAATCCATTTTGTTGCTTTTTTCAATTTTGACCAATATTAAGGACAAAAGTTCTAACAAAACTCTTGATGCTAAACTATAATACTTTAATGCTTATTAAAGTTTTTTAGTTGAAAATCATTCAAAAAGAATCAATTATGTGTGCAAGTTTACTAAAAATCAGTAATTGCATGACAAAAAAGGGAGGTAATCCATTTTGTTGCCTTATTTCAATTTTGACCAATATAAAGGACTATAAAGTTCTAACAAAACTCTTCATCCTAAACTATAATACTTTAATGCTTATTAAAGTTTTTTAATTGAAAATCATTCAAAAAGAAACAAATATGTGTGCAAGTTTACTAAAAAATTAGTAAATTCATTGAATAAAAGGGAGGTAATCCATTGTGTTGCTTTTTTCAATTTTGACCAAAACGAAGGACTAAAATGCCAACAAAACTCTCCATGTTAACTAATACTTTTATACAGATTAAAGTTTTTTTTAACTGGAAATCTTTCAAAAAGAAACCGTAATGTTTGCAATTTTACAACAAATCATTAAATCCATTACATAAATGGGTGGTAATCCACTTTGTTACTTTTTCAAATTTTGACCGAAATCACGAGTTTAAACTGAATATCAATGAAAAAAAACCATCAAAGTCTTGCACAAAATTCATAACCAAATGAGTAAAATTCATGAAATAAAAGGGAGAAAAAACAAACCTCTTCATGTAAAACTATAATACTTTTATGCTAATTACAGTTTTTACCTAATTCATTCAAAAGGGAACAAAAAACTGTGCAAGTTTACTAAAAATCAGTTAACTCATGGAATGAAAGGGAGATAATCCATGTTTTGCTTTTTCCAAATCTTAACCAATATCAAGAATTAAAATTGTTCTTGAACTATTTCAGAGAGGAAATGATTTTTATTGAAAGTTTACATAATTCAAAATGATTAGTTGACAATGCAAGTAGGTTATCTGTTTCAGTCTGACTATCTTTAAATTTTCAAATTATTAAAGATAAAATTCTATCAAAATTATACAATTAAAATCATAAAACTTATAACTACATTTAAAAATGGATAAAATTGAATTTTGTATTTTTCAAACATTTCTAAATTAACAAGCTTTTAAGTGAATATATGCACTATTTCTTAACAGTCATTTGTTGTTTTTGCAGAGTTAACTGATTCAATTAATTCAGATTGATTTATTGCAACAGCAGCAGCTACCAAGTCATCATCTTCAGGTACTATTTTCTTGTTGTTACTTGCATTAGCTGATACCAATCGTGAGAAGAAAGATGTAATTTGAGTACTATTTAAACATTCGTTTAACTGAAATACACGTCTGCCCTCAGTATCCCTCATTGATTTCATTTCTAATGCGACATCATCTGGACTGCATTTGTTTTTACTTTTCTCTCCTTCATTGAATTTCTTAATAAGGAAGTTTTTAATCTTGGTAGGAAATCTATTCACCTTTCTGGCCCTTTTTAATGCCCAACCCATAGGAAGGGTTTCTACAGCTTGTGGATTATCTGTACATTGGCTGGCAACATTTTTCTTCCTTGTAACAATAACATTGTTGCAGAGTTCTGCCCATTGCTTGCGAATGATATCATATACCGATTCTCTTTCTAATCTTAAATCATGTTTACCTAATAAAACATGATTTTCTAGAGTTCTGTAAGAAGCATAATGCTTAATACAACCTGGTTCTGGGCAATGAAAGGAGAGTGGTGTCTGCAAAGCAGATGAACTGACTGGTCTTATTGTTGTGGTCTCAGTACTCATTTCATTTTCTACAGCATTACTTTCAGCTTTTGTTAACTTGATCTTTCCTTTGACCTTTGATGGCAGAACAAAATCTGTTACAAGAGTACATCCAGTTTCATTTTGACAATGGCCTGATAATTCAGTTAACTCACTATAAGTCATTGACAATCCATCCCCAATACCATAAGCTTTTCTGAATACAACACCAGATTCTGTGTACTGAAAATCGTTGTAATGTGTTATATTTTTTAAAGTATGAGTCTTGAGAATATGTTTTGATGTTTCAACAATAACATGGGCCACTTGACATCCAGCTACACCTGTAAGAAAGGGAATTGAACTTATTATATAAAACTTAGCAGATGCAATGATTATGTCTTGACCTTTGACCTTTATGTAACACATAGTTAAAGGTGATTTTGTTTATAGAGCTGGTAAATTAAAATTGTATTCTGTACACCTATTAATCTTTTAAAGAAGTCAACTGTCAATTAATTGATTGTCTCTTGTGCTGTATTTTATAATTGTTTTTTTTGTATAGTTTTACTCTGCTATTGAATCAAGGCCTCACTTTGAAGCTACACTGTGACCTATAATTGCTTAAATTTACTAATTTAAGTCTTGGATAGAAATATGTCTCAATCAATGGTTATCATACCACATCTTCTTATGTTTAAAGAATAAATTTACAATGTACCTTTTCCATAATCAATTGCAGTTTTCATGTCGTCTGCATTCAAAATATTATTTCCGGTTGCCACAAAGGATCTCATCTTGGTTCTCATATGAGCAATTTTTAAGTCACAGTAGGACTTTCCGGCCTGAGCCTCTGAATATGAATATTGCTTTATTTGAATACCTGCAAAAAATCACAAAATAAACATGAACAAAGATTTGAGAGTCTACTTATAAATATATAGCTTATATTTTGAAGTATTTTCTTTATTTTAAAAGCTTTGAACTACATGTAGGTTGGTTGAAGTTCCTGTTTGTATTCCTAAATATTTTTGTGTCTTTTTTTCTTGTTCATTTAATTTTATGATCTTTTGAATAAGTCCTCTGCCAAATGTTTTTTTATATAAAACATATGATTGCAGCATATCAGAATATTGTTTTAAATTTGTACTGTGATATAGTGCAACTTTACATAATAATGTGGATTCATCTATTTTCGTGGATACCAATTTTCGTGGATTGATGAAAACTTATATGTTCGTGGATATTTAATTTCGTGGTTTTGTGGAAATCTGCATACAAGCCTATAGAAAATTTGGTATTTGTTGAACATTTAGTTTCGTGGTTCGTCTGTTCCCACGCAATCCACGAAAATTGGTATTCAACGAATAATAAGGAATCCACAGTAGCCTGACTTTTTTTGTTTTTTTATCATATTAATAGATCTTTCTAAGTTGCACTGTTCTTTCCATATAGAACTTGTAGGACTAAAATGATAATTGCAGTATAAAAATAAAATTCCACTTTACATTCAGTTAAGCTCTGTATAAGTAGGTCAAATATCAAATTATATCTCTTACCTGTTCTATTGCTAATTTGAGGAATAGCAATCCACAAATGTCCACAATGGTAACAGCCCGCATTATCAGAACGAAGAAACATATCTGTCACCTGAGGTAGTTGGATTTTAACTGTTTGCAGCACATGTTCCAACAGTGATGCCACTGCAAACCAATCTTGTTTAACATTCTCAAGAACATGAGTAAATGTCCTATGCTGAAATAAATTATCATAATAATGTATTTATCTTTCTTACTATTCAAAACTTTTTTGTCCCTAAAAATACTGTAACAAATGAGTTGTTATATTGTCCATTGTCTTTAAACACTTTATTGAAGACTTTAAATAATTGTTACATTTTATTGGTATCCAATATTTGTTAACATACAATTACAGTGTTTGTAACCTTAAAATCAAGCTTCACATCGGACTTTTATAAGTTTGTGAGTGAATTGGTCCAGTTTATACAGCAATAAATTCCTAAAGGCGTTTAATCCTACAGTATTTTCTTTTAAAGAATACATTTTTGTCGAGCCTTCGACTTAAGTCGAAAAAGCGAGACTAAGCGATCCTACATTCCGTCGTCGGCGTCGTCGTCGGCGGCGTCCACAAATATTCACTCTGTGGTTAAAGTTTTTGAAATTTTAATAACTTTCTTAAACTATACTGGATTTCTTCCAAACTTGGACAGAAGCTTGTTTATGATCATAAGATAGTATCCAGAAGTAAATTTTGTAAAAATAAAATTCCATTTTTTCCGTATTTTACTTATTAATGGACTTAGTTTTTTCTGCGGGGAAAGATAACATTCACTCTGTGGTTAAAGTTTTTAGAATTTTAATAACTTTCTTAAACTATCCTGGGTTTGTACAAAACCTGGATAGAAGCTTGTTTATGATCATAAGATAGTATCCAGAAGTAAATTTTGTAAAAAAATAAATCCATTTTTTCTGTATTTGAAGTTTAAATGAACTTAGTTTTTCTGCAGGGAATCATTACATTCACTCTGTGGTTAAAGTTTTTAAAATTTTAATAACTTTCTAAAACTATCCTGGGTTTGTACCAAACTTGGACAGAAGCTTATTTATGATCATAAGATAGTATCTAGAAGTAAATTTTGTAAAAAGATAACTCCATTTTTCTGTATTTTACTTATAAATGGACTTAGATCTTCTTCCAGTTAACAGTTAACATACAGTCTGCAGTTAAAGTTTTCAAAACATTTATTAGATTCATTAATTATTCTAGATTTTTACCAAACTTGGACAGAAGCTTCTTACAATCATAAGATAGTATCAAGAGGAATATTTTTATTGATTTTTTCCCTCATTTTTGTTGAGCCTGCGATTTACAGCAAAAGTAGGCGAGACACTGGGTTCCGCGGAACCCTTACTAGTTTTTCTTAATGAGTTACATATTTGTTTTTCGTACATTTTTTATATAAATAAGGCCATTAGTTTTGTTGTTTGAATTATGTGTTACATTGTTACATTAAAATTAGTTACCCCAATTTCACCACTTTCATCTATAAATGCAGACGCTGACATGCCAATGTTTTCCCCTTTGGCCAAACCAATCTGTTTGTTTCTCTCTGTATCTCATTGGTAGAAACTTCATTGCCCAGTCCATCACTAAAACTCCCTCAAATCGCTTTAAATTATCTAGCTTTTGAGTTCTAAAAAGGTCTTGATTCACATTTCTAGCAATATGTGCTTTCCAGTCGTTGATTTTCTGTAATGCATCCTGGAAGTTTTTGGTGGTATCCTCTTTGAAGTCATCATCTCCCATCTTACCAATACATTTGAACACATCATCCTCTATGCCATGTAACATTTCACACCTATCACACACTAATGTATGAATGTGCTCACAGGGACTTTGAAATTGACAGTTTTCAGGGTCACTCAAAAGCCATTGAAGACAATGGTCAGCACACAGGCAGTCTTTTTCCAGATGAAGTTTATAATCGGTTTTGAAGTAAAGTTTTGCTGATGTGATATTTTTTTGTATCTGTTCGTGTTCTTCAGTTGATAGAATGGATCTTTCATAAATGTGTTTTGTAATTTCTTTAAGTGATTCAAAACCTTCAATTCCCTCATCTGCAATATTGTCTAATCCGTGTAAATTGGTGCGTTTAGTAGCAGCACAAGTATTTAGAATTTTAAATAAAGTTGATTTAGATAGTGGTTCAAAATTTGATTCTGTGCAGTATGAAAAGTACAGGTCTATAATTTTGGAGTGATTTGTTGTTCTGATTACATCTGGTATAGTTATATTTTCCCCTGAATCCATTTTTAAATCTCTTGTACCATAGGATACTAGCTGCATAAATGAAGTGTCAAAAAAACAACTTATGGCATGTTCAAGCTTGCTGTCATCCATTCTTTGATGTGGTACTTTTATTTTATTTTTGACTTGAAGACCCAAATTTGTAGAGGTATTGAAATGAAGTCGTGCCTGGTCTATACGATAAATGGTTATACCTGGTATTGCTGTTTGAAGTTCTGCCTTGGTAAGTCTATTGGTGATTACAGATAGAATTTGCATTTTTAAGGAGTTGTCCACTGTTTCCATGTAGAGTTTTGAAAGATCTTCTATCATAGCACTCTCTGTTGGTAAAGATGTGTCCCTGTTTTTAGTTAAAACTTCATCTTTAAGTAAATGTCCTTGTTTTGGAGCCATAAAATCCAACAATGAATCAATAGATTCATGTGCTTTCCGCTTGTAATATCTGATTGTTGAATCTTTTAAATCTGTAATTTCTTTTTGTAGTGTGGAACGTAAGGGGCTCACATTGATTGATTCCATTACCATGTTTACTTTCTCCAGTGCAAGCTCACTACAGTCACTCCAATTAGAAGTCTGGGAGTTTGTGGTCTGAGAGTACTGTGAATTCTGAAATAATATGTGTAAACATAAATAGACAATAAAACAAGAAGCTAATAGAAAATATGGCAAAAAAATAATAGTAGTTATCTTTGTGTAGTCAGGGGCTTACAGAATTTTGGAAGGTTACAAATATATTTCTTTTAAAAGTACAAAAAACTTGTGTTACTGTCTTAGCAAACAAAAATGAATAATTTTTTTACAGAAAATGTCAGTTACTAAAACAATGCATTGGAACAAAATATTCTGCTTATTTTTCAAATTAAAAATGTAATGATACATAAAGTTCCCCAGCTTAATTGAACAGCTTCACACATCGGTGCAGGCATTCCACGTTGTGCTTTGCTGTTGGAGGTTGTCGGGTGTCTAAAAAAGCCACACCTTACTTTTGGTCTCCATCCAATTCCATACTGGTATCTGTGAGCAGGGCATACTGAAATCCCATGGTCAGTTTCAGGTCTCCATTTCCATATCCCAGCACGTAAACAAAGCAACTCCCCTTCTGATTTTACCGACTTTTCACCCATGTTACATGCTCTCAAATGTCCAACAATGCTCTTATTACAATTCACAATAAGTTTCAAACAAATTTCATTTGGAAATTTGCTGGAAAGGCTACAGTCCCCCTCAAAATAACTGTGGAGGGAACACTTCCCCAACTCATCCATGGGGACATCCATCTTGTTACTATACCAACAACAACAACAGTAGAGCGCCCCCTATGACAAAGGGAGATAATTTTGATAGTTTTGGAGGGAACATTTGAAAACGTTTTTAATGAATTTTTCAGAAACAAAGGATTTGCACAAAATTTTGACGCATCTTTTAAATTCTGTTTACAATTATTGTTTTTATAAAACTAAAATCTTTTATGTAATAAAATGGGTTTGTTGTTTATTGGGTGATGAATTATGGCACATTTCTAAAGGATATCACTATGATTATAGATAAAATACAAAGCCTAATATTTTTTCAAATACACCATTCTAGAAGAAAAAACCTGGGTATAAGTTGCTAGCAATCAATATTTCATTTTAAGCATGCAACATCATACATTTGTTCTGACCATGTATCACCATATCATTGATGGCTGCATGATTTTTACACGGAGCCCTACTTAATGGTAAAATGATACATTTACCCTTTCCGTGTTCATTAGGAACAGCTTGTAAAACAAACATTTCTGAGTATAGTTTGTAGGACATGTGGTTCTTGAATGTCTATCTCCAAGTAACTGATGAGTCTCAAAGTCAGACAGATTGGAAATTATTTGGTTTACAATATACATCAACGCATCCTGATAAATTTGGTACGCGTTTCGTCTATAGAATCATCATCAGTGACGCTTCAATCAGTAAAAAGTTTAAATAAAGTTCGAAGTTTATCATTGAGTTGTTGATCAAATATAATTGCTCTAAACAGTGGAATTAGTAAGAACAATCATAGGCTTTGATGGCTATACCATTCTCTAGCTAAAGACTGAAGTGACTACAGATCTGTATGTAGCTTTACGGCCATCAAAATGGCACTTGTCACGTGGTAGTAAGATAATACATCTTCATTTTATAATTTACTTTATCAGATCGTCACCAAAAGAAAGGCAGTCAAATATAGAGAAAAATATAAAAGAAAGAGATAACAAGTACAAAGACAGATAACTCATTTATAAATTTAATGTGTATTTCTTTTCCCTGTCTCAAATATATGATTCTATTCATATTCAGACTTAGTTAGTATTGTATTAGAAACTTAATCTTCTTTTGTAAAGATCCTGATAAAAAAGGCTTTCGAGAGTAATGTTTCTCGTGAAATAAAGTTATAAAAAAGAGGACACGTAAAACAAATTTCAATTCAATTTGTTTTTTTTAAGTCCGCAGTAATGATATCGTTGTTCAATTAGGGAAATAAGAAGCTATTTTTCTGAGCTATTGCACATTTTAGGGAAATTGTGATTACTCAGACTAAAATAAGAAAAAATCTAGGGTACTTAATATTTCTTGAACTTTATTTAAAATTTATTGATTGATATATGTTTTAGACTCAGTGGTAAGTATTTCTTTATTCTTCAAGATTAATCTATTAACAATAGATAGTATAGAACGGTTTTCTACTGGAATGGAAGATAGGTACAACAAATTTAGTATTGACTTACAATTAAAAGATATGATATAGATTATATTTAACATGGACAGACATTTAGTCTTTCATAAGGCCAAATACTGACCCGAAGGTTTGCTGAGACCGTTTCACTCTCCCAACAAGAAGCATCGGATATTCAATTATGACTGGACATGGTTGGACATTTCTCGCACAGCAAAACTAACGCCCCACTTTGACAAGCTTAGAAGATCAAATACAAGTCATGACTGTATTTCTGTACCTCAATGAAACCATAGTGTTTACTTGAGTTTTCAAGTATCTTGTAAAAATCTAGTTTTCATTTCCAGGCATATCTTTTTTAGGAGATATTTCATAATGGTATACTACCTAAAGTATGTACTAAAATTGTACGGGTTTTTAGGTAATTTTTAACGTCGGGAATACAAAATGTTATCTATAAGTTTTGATCACACAAACTTACCAACACACTTAAAATGTGTTTATTTATGTCTTTGTGTATCATTTTCTCCTGAGATTTTGTTAAGATAACAAGAAATAATGCCAAAATTAGTTATACTCGTCATATAACTTTATTGATGAGTAGACGAAAATTGTGTATGACGTACAAAACTATGATATTGGCCTCATTGACGCATTATTTTTGAAAAAGAGTCGACTGACGATTTACCTCATTAGACTTATATATTATCCTATCTTGCTTGTGACTTTTGAAATTTAAAGTTTTTATCTATATATTATAATTTTAATTTGATAGGTCAAAAAACTCCCCAAAAATGTAAAGTTTAAAGCAATAAAACATATCAAAGTTGTAAAGAGACATCAGGTTGATGCGTTGAACCAGTCAGATTTCTCCTTCTATAGTGGTTATAAGATAATAGAAAAAACTTTATTCCCCATTGTCTTATTTTTGTCATGGTGTCAATTACTGTTGACAAGCGGGGTCATTTGGAATAATTTGTTAAACAAGATACCCAAATGATTATTACAGCAATTAAAAAAATAAAATTTAGAAAGTTTTGAAAAAATTGGTGCAGTAGTTTTAGAGGAGCTGATGAAAAGTACTCAGTCAAATAAACGACTAAGCAAAAGTGCATAATATTCTGATATTATTGATTTTCAAGTTCATACGATGACTATGTAATATTTTGATTTGGTATAGCTGGCTATGATTCAAACCATTACGGTCAGTCCAATTGCTATCAATACCAGCTGTTAACGTAGACCCAGTTTATCATTTTAATGAATTCGGTTTTAAAGCGTAAATGGCAATGTTATTAAGTTATTATGACATAGGAAAATAACTTTAACGAAGGATCTTTGGAAAAGGTTTGAAAAGACGAATTTGAACGCATTAAGTCGGTGACATGTCGATGATTTACCTTGAATAGAGTTCACAAGTTTTGGATACCAATATTGAACATTTTTTCGAAAACATCAGCAAAATAAATCCGTTGCAATTGTTTGCACCTGTCCTAAGTCAGAAAGCTGATGTTCATTGGTGGTCGTTTGTTAATGTGTTTCTATAGTGTTTTTGTTTTCTCATATCCATTTGATCGTTGGTTTTCCTGTTTGAATGGTTTTAAACTAGTCATTTACGGGGACCTCTATAGCTTTCTGGTCGGTTTGAATCAAGGCTTCGTGTTGAATACCGGACTATGAACTTTATTGGTTCACTTATACAAGTTATGACTTGGGCGGAGAGTGGTCACACTGACATTTTTACCACATCGTATATCTGTATTATTATCCTCATCATAAAGCTATTTAAAGACATGATCTGGAAGATGAGGTAATATTACGTCCTTAAACAATGAGCAAAACTATTAAAGACCCATACATTTTTTTTAAAATTAAAGTTTTATTGCACTTTTGCTGTTAACAATTTACTCCATCTACAGTAATTAAGTATCCATAAATTAGTTATTGAATATCTAGGGGAAAATAATTAATGACGTATGTCTATTAAGTTAGTTATATTTATTAAATATATTAGAACAATTATACATAGCTCAATTTTATATAAGAATACGGTACGTTTCTTAACCTAAACTGATTTGATATTTTATTAAAGATTCACTGAACCGTGAAATTGATGATGATCATTGTTAGTGATAGCATGACTTTTCAGAGAATTTAGAAATTGTTTTGGTTTATTTACTCCTTTGAATTATTATACAAGTCTTAGATGATGAGGTAGAAAGGTGTTTTCTTTTCCACACATTATAGGTTCAACATTATTTTTAACAGTGAATGATAATTTTTATGATTAAGCCAAAGATAAAAAAATAACTGATCGAGAGTTCACGTGGTCTTCAAATTGTACATGAATGCAGTATTGAAGCATTGTGTTGTGTAAACTAATAACAATACTATTTCAGTGTAGCTGTGTTAGACATGGTAATTTATATAAACACTATAAAGCTTAATTATGGAAAATCTATCAAATATGCAAAAAAATGTCAATTTTCAGATCGTTTTTGTCAAAAATGAAAGTGGTCGCATCCGTGTTCATCCTCAACCTTTATATATGTTATGTATTATCATCAAATACAACTTAGATTTCAATATTTTGAATGAACACAAATGCGGCCAGTTTATTTAAGACGAAAGCCGTCAAAAATCAAACTAAAATGCTAAAATTGTAAAAAATTTAAAACAGCACATATTTATGTAGCAGAACCATTCGTCTTTCCAATAGATAACTAGAAGTTTGCATTTTAACAATTTTGTAAAATTTCTCTATTTTGGTGACAAATAAGGGTCTTACCGGATTTGCTCATTTGTTGTTTTCAAAAAAAAGTTGAATGTGGACATCAGTTTTGAAGACAATCTTTATGATAAATTCATTCCCGCATTAAAATGCCTGTCGGTTTATCATGAAGACCAATATGATTAACTATACGCAAGCATATCACCCCCGTGAGTGGTTTGTTTCGTGTTGGTTTGTCTTTTATTTTTTATGTTGTGTATGGTGTACTATGATTTTTATGTTTGTATGTTTGTCTGTTTGTCATTTTTATTTTAAGCCATGGGGTTGTCAGTTTAATTTCGATCTATGAGTTTGAATGTCCCTCTGGTATTTTTTGCCCCTCTTTTGCATGACCTTGATTTGAAACAATTATTATTACCTAGCATTTCGTCTTCGTCTGGTATTTACAGCCCCTCTTATCATGTTATTTTTGGGGATCTGAACATGATTATATATGATCTTCTCCGAAAGGTGATGTCTCATTGTCAGAGAACTCCAAACATCTATTAGAAACATAACTTTCAAATTATTATAGATTCCATGGAGGACTACGTCAGAGCATTGGCTTCTTGTTACTGAAGGTACCAGGATTATAATTCAATACGCCAGACAGACACGCTTTTCGTCTAAATAAGACTTATCAGTGACGCTAAGATCAAAATAGTTTTAAAGCTAAACGTGAAGAAGTTGATTGACTCAACACTTTGTCAGAATGTGTTAAAAACAATCAGGTGTCTGATAAAACTTCAAAATCATAAGTTGAAAGCTGTTTGAATGACCGAGCAAAGTCATAGTAAAAGAAGCTGTAAAATGTCTATAATCTCTTCACGATATATGTTTGGTTATTCCTGCATCTAAAGCTTATAAATATTTCTACTACAAGTTTCTTGTAAGATTATTTAGATTTTTTGATCTGTTGACATCATATAGAAGTATTTCTCAACATTTGAGCAGTGAATATTTTATTGTCAGCTCGTTGATGATTCTATGAAAGGTCTAGATAACCACTCAAAATAAAAGCAAATTGACTTTAATGTGCTCAATATTTAGAATTGATTCACACACTTGACTTATTGTATATTGTTAGAGAAAGACAGACAGATATCCTAAAAGGCATAATTTCTTGTTTTGTCTTTTTAGTAAATTTCAGTTCTTGCTCACATATTACATCTCAAACTTTTACAAGGTCTATGGTACTGCTTGTGAACGTTAAGCATACGAGTGTACCGCAAACCCAGTTATCATAATTTTATTGCTTATTACTGGGCCTGTGATACGTGTAATATTATTACCAAGTTTTTTTTCTAATCCCCAGAAATAAATCGCCGTAGCCGTATTTGGCGATCAGATTTTGCTTTGAAACTGCTTTGAATCGAGCGGTATATAAAGGCAAAAGTTGTAAACCGCTTTTCAAAACTCGTAAATCGATGGAAAGAACAAAATCGGGGTAACAGACTAAAACTGAGGGAAACTCATTAAATGTAAGAGGAGATACGAGGGTAATGCATACATGCTATAGACTGGACATTTATATGCGGGTGTCTTGATGAATCAGAAAGCCTTACAAACATAACCAACAAAACCAAAACTATGAACGAACAAACAAGTCTTTAAAAGACAACATACAAACATTATGATATAAAAGTTATATATTATGAACTCACAATAATTTGTAGAAATTTTTAATAACACGTTATCTGGATTGTTTTCAAGAAACGAATGACCGACTCATTGATGGCTATAACCCCGGAAACTGATAGTTTTCTAGAACGTTAACAGCTTAAAACTATCTTCCTATGAGACGTTATTATATTAACGCTACCTATTAGCGAATTTTCTGCACAAGATGCGCATTTGAAAATGTCTCTTCAATTATGTTTAATGCCAAAATATTTGAAAATAAAAAAAGAATACAAAATTATTTTTACTTATACATTTATTAGGCGATACGGTATCCAGAAAATGTACTATAGTTATCACCATCACTGAAGATTCTTTGACTGTCATGGCTATAATGACCTCCCTTACACCTTATGTAGATTCGATCACCTTTCTTCAAGGTCAAAACAACATCAAAGGTACCAGTCTTAAGCCCATCGCCGTTTGTGTAACTGCCAGCCGTCATTTTTTTATTATGCCATAAATGTAGATATAATGTTTTCCCCATTTCTGACATGAAAACTGCAGAGAAGTGATAAAGACCTCGCATTGGAGCAGTAAATATACCAGTATTGACGTCATATCCGTTCAGGTTATTCGTCCAAACCTTATTGAATTTTACAATAACGTTGGGTGGTACATATTGTACAAAATCCAGATAAGCGGAGAATGCAGGTATGTCTTTTTGCATCAGATCTCCTCCTTGTCCTACATGCCCTTAAAAAAATAATATAGAGCTTTTTATATTGATATTGACATATTTATAGTAAATATTTAATTTATTTAAAAGCATTTTTCTATAAAGAAACAATACGCTAAATGATAATCATTCAAACCAAATAGTAAGCTTCTATATAATTTGTTCAAGCACCAGATATCTAAATGTCGAGGGGGTATAAATTAGTTAACCAATTTTAAGAAGTTCAAAATTTAAAAATAAGAATTATTTCAAGCAAAAAAAACTATAAATATAATACGAAAAAAAGCATGTGAACCAACACAGATGAACGAAGCATGAAGAAAATAATATACGACATAAAAATACCAACAAAAATAAAAATCAGTACCTGTTCCTTTCAGCTTCTGTATTATTCTAATAATGTCATCAAACAATGACTCTGTTAATATAGAAATACAACTTTGTAAAAATGTAGTTAAAAACGCTAGTTTAGTTGTATGCGTCCGAAAGATTTTTGAATTCACTTCATCGGATTAAAATATTTGAATATTCATATCTGTTTGTTGAAAGAAACTAAAGATTATGCTCTACATCGTTAGATATTTCTGTTAATTAAGTTCACAAGATCAGAAACAGTAATTTCTTAGATTGTTGGTACTAAATGTATTTCACATTGTAGCTAAATGTAGAATATCATGCAATGATTTTGCGTTTACCAAAAACTTTACATGATTGTACAAAATAAAAAAATTATAAGATAGGTTTGATGATAACTTACCAAGTTCAGAGCTAAATGAGCTGTTGACGACACATATATGCCCTGGTAACGACAAAAGAATAAATGATATGAGTGGAATTATGTACATTATTCCACTTGAAAACTGGATTGCAACGTAAAACAAAGAGGTTTTAACCTGTGATTGTAGAAAAGTTCTTTTATTCACATATGCACAAGTACAGTTTCTGTTTGTTATTAAATGATAACTTGATATGTTTAACATTTTCGTGTCACTATGTAACAGCTGTTTAATCGTGTTACAGAACGTATGGCAAATGTTTCTGGAAAATCTCGCACGAGGTAAAGCTCAAAACTAAAGGCCATATTAATTTTTAATGATTTGTTTTAATATAAATTGCAGAAAATATAACTATGCGAGCCAAAACCTTTTAGTTAAAGATCTGAAAATGTGATATGATGCAACTCTGCCCTAGAGATTGAGACGATAAACTACTGTTACCGTCAGTTATTAGCCCTGCCCTAGAGATTGAGACGATAAACTACTGTTACCGTCAGTTATTAACTCTGCCCTAGAGATTGAGACGATAAACTACTGTTACCGTCAGTTATTAACTCTGCCCTAGAGATTGAGACGATAAACTACTGTTACCGTCAGTTATTAACTCTGCCCTAGAGATTGAGACGATAAACTACTGTTACCGTCAGTTATTAGCTCTGCCCTAGAGATTGAGACGATAAACTACTGTTACCGTCAGTTATTAACTCTGCCCTAGAGATTGAGACGATAAACTACTGTTACCGTCAGTTATTAACTCTGCCCTAGAGATTGAGACGATAAACTACTGTTACCGTCAGTTATTAGCTCTGCCCTAGAGATTGAGACGATAAACTACTGTTACCGTCAGTTATTAACTCTGCCCTAGAGATTGAGACGATAAACTACTGTTACCGTCAGTTATTAACTCTGCCCTAGAGATTGAGACGATAAACTACTGTTACCGTCAGTTATTAGCTCTGCCCTAGAGATTGAGACGATAAACTACTGTTACCGTCAGTTATTAACTCTGCCCTAGAGATTGAGACGATAAACTACTGTTACCGTCAGTTATTAACTCTGCCCTAGAGATTGAGACGATAAACTACTGTTACCGTCAGTTATTAACTCTGCCCTAGAGATTGAGACGATAAACTACTGTTACCGTCAGTTATTAGCTCTGCCCTAGAGATTGAGACGATAAACTACTGTTACCGTCAGTTATTAACTCTGCCCTAGAGATTGAGACGATAAACTACTGTTACCGTCAGTTATTAACTCTGCCCTAGAGATTGAGACGATAAACTACTGTTACCGTCAGTTATTAACTCTGCCCTAGAGATTGAGACGATAAACTACTGTTACCGTCAGTTATTAACTCTGCCCTAGAGATTGAGACGATAAACTACTGTTACCGTCAGTTATTAGCTCTGCCCTAGAGATTGAGACGATAAACTACTGTTACCGTCAGTTATTAACTCTGCCCTAGAGATTGAGACGATAAACTACTGTTACCGTCAGTTATTAACTCTGCCCTAGAGATTGAGACGATAAACTACTGTTACCGTCAGTTATTAACTCTGCCCTAGAGATTGAGACGATAAACTACTGTTACCGTCAGTTATTAACTCTGCCCTAGAGATTGAGACGATAAACTACTGTTACCGTCAGTTATTAGCTCTGCCCTAGAGATTGAGACGATAAACTACTGTTACCGTCAGTTATTAACTCTGCCCTAGAGATTGAGACGATAAACTACTGTTACCGTCAGTTATTAACTCTGCCCTAGAGATTGAGACGATAAACTACTGTTACCGTCAGTTATTAACTCTGCCCTAGAGATTGAGACGATAAACTACTGTTACCGTCAGTTATTAACTCTGCCCTAGAGATTGAGACGATAAACTACTGTTACCGTCAGTTATTAACTCTGCCCTAGAGATTGAGACGATAAACTACTGTTACCGTCAGTTATTAACTCTGCCCTAGAGATTGAGACGATAAACTACTGTTACCGTCAGTTATTAACTCTGCCCTAGAGATTGAGACGATAAACTACTGTTACCGTCAGTTATTAACTCTGCCCTAGAGATTGAGACGATAAACTACTGTTACCGTCAGTTATTAGCTCTGCCCTAGAGATTGAGACGATAAACTACTGTTACCGTCAGTTATTAACTCTGCCCTAGAGATTGAGACGATAAACTACTGTTACCGTCAGTTATTAACTCTGCCCTAGAGATTGAGACGATAAACTACTGTTACCGTCAGTTATTAGCTCTGCCCTAGAGATTGAGACGATAAACTACTGTTACCGTCAGTTATTAACTCTGCCCTAGAGATTGAGACGATAAACTACTGTTACCGTCAGTTATTAGCTCTGCCCTAGAGATTGAGACGATAAACTACTGTTACCGTCAGTTATTAGCTCTGCCCTAGAGATTGAGACGATAAACTACTGTTACCGTCAGTTATTAACTCTGCCCTAGAGATTGAGACGATAAACTACTGTTACCGTCAGTTATTAACTCTGCCCTAGAGATTGAGACGATAAACTACTGTTACCGTCAGTTATTAACTCTGCCCTAGAGATTGAGACGATAAACTACTGTTACCGTCAGTTATTAACTCTGCCCTAGAGATTGAGACGATAAACTACTGTTACCGTCAGTTATTAGCTCTGCCCTAGAGATTGAGACGATAAACTACTGTTACCGTCAGTTATTAACTCTGCCCTAGAGATTGAGACGATAAACTACTGTTACCGTCAGTTATTAACTCTGCCCTAGAGATTGAGACGATAAACTACTGTTACCGTCAGTTATTAACTCTGCCCTAGAGATTGAGACGATAAACTACTGTTACCGTCAGTTATTAGCCCTGCCCTAGAGATTGAGACGATAAACTACTGTTACCGTCAGTTATTAACTCTGCCCTAGAGATTGAGACGATAAACTACTGTTACCGTCAGTTATTAGCCCTGCCCTAGAGATTGAGACGATAAACTACTGTTACCGTCAGTTATTAACTCTGCCCTAGAGATTGAGACGATAAACTACTGTTACCGTCAGTTATTAACTCTGCCCTAGAGATTGAGACGATAAACTACTGTTACCGTCAGTTATTAACTCTGCCCTAGAGATTGAGACGATAAACTACTGTTACCGTCAGTTATTAGCCCTGCCCTAGAGATTGAGACGATAAACTACTGTTACCGTCAGTTATTAACTCTGCCCTAGAGATTGAGACGATAAACTACTGTTACCGTCAGTTATTAGCCCTGCCCTAGAGATTGAGACGATAAACTACTGTTACCGTCAGTTATTAACTCTGCCCTAGAGATTGAGACGATAAACTACTGTTACCGTCAGTTATTAACTCTGCCCTAGAGATTGAGACGATAAACTACTGTTACCGTCAGTTATTAACTCTGCCCTAGAGATTGAGACGATAAACTACTGTTACCGTCAGTTATTAACTCTGCCCTAGAGATTGAGACGATAAACTACTGTTACCGTCAGTTATTAACTCTGCCCTAGAGATTGAGACGATAAACTACTGTTACCGTCAGTTATTAACTCTGCCCTAGAGATTGAGACGATAAACTACTGTTACCGTCAGTTATTAGCTCTGCCCTAGAGATTGAGACGATAAACTACTGTTACCGTCAGTTATTAACTCTGCCCTAGAGATTGAGACGATAAACTACTGTTACCGTCAGTTATTAACTCTGCCCTAGAGATTGAGACGATAAACTACTGTTACCGTCAGTTATTAACTCTGCCCTAGAGATTGAGACGATAAACTACTGTTACCGTCAGTTATTAGCTCTGCCCTAGAGATTGAGACGATAAACTACTGTTACCGTCAGTTATTAACTCTGCCCTAGAGATTGAGACGATAAACTACTGTTACCGTCAGTTATTAACTCTGCCCTAGAGATTGAGACGATAAACTACTGTTACCGTCAGTTATTAACTCTGCCCTAGAGATTGAGACGATAAACTACTGTTACCGTCAGTTATTAACTCTGCCCTAGAGATTGAGACGATAAACTACTGTTACCGTCAGTTATTAACTCTGCCCTAGAGATTGAGACGATAAACTACTGTTACCGTCAGTTATTAACTCTGCCCTAGAGATTGAGACGATAAACTACTGTTACCGTCAGTTATTAACTCTGCCCTAGAGATTGAGACGATAAACTACTGTTACCGTCAGTTATTAACTCTGCCCTAGAGATTGAGACGATAAACTACTGTTACCGTCAGTTATTAGCCCTGCCCTAGAGATTGAGACGATAAACTACTGTTACCGTCAGTTATTAACTCTGCCCTAGAGATTGAGACGATAAACTACTGTTACCGTCAGTTATTAACTCTGCCCTAGAGATTGAGACGATAAACTACTGTTACCGTCAGTTATTAGCCCTGCCCTAGAGATTGAGACGATAAACTACTGTTACCGTCAGTTATTAGCCCTGCCCTAGAGATTGAGACGATAAACTACTGTTACCGTCAGTTATTAGCCCTGCCCTAGAGATTGAGACGATAAACTACTGTTACCGTCAGTTATTAACTCTGCCCTAGAGATTGAGACGATAAACTACTGTTACCGTCAGTTATTAACTCTGCCCTAGAGATTGAGACGATAAACTACTGTTACCGTCAGTTATTAGCCCTGCCCTAGAGATTGAGACGATAAACTACTGTTACCGTCAGTTATTAGCCCTGCCCTAGAGATTGAGACGATAAACTACTGTTACCGTCAGTTATTAGCCCTGCCCTAGAGATTGAGACGATAAACTACTGTTACCGTCAGTTATTAGCCCTGCCCTAGAGATTGAGACGATAAACTACTGTTACCGTCAGTTATTAACTCTGCCCTAGAGATTGAGACGATAAACTACTGTTACCGTCAGTTATTAACTCTGCCCTAGAGATTGAGACGATAAACTACTGTTACCGCCAGTTATTAGCCCCACACACAAAAAACCGTCAGTTTTGCGAAGAGTTTAAACGTTTATATTACACTGTTAAGAAAACAAAATTAATGTAAAATGATTGAAATATCGACTTGGTTAAGTACAAAACAATGAAAATATAATATATAGCAACAAACTATAACCACAGAATAACAGGTTCAGGACACTAGCTATATTGATAATTGAACTCAATAACATAATAATGATTGATTGATAATTATTTGTATAACGCCACCTTAGCACAAAAAGGTTATGTCGCAGCTTATTCAAATATTTTAACAATTCAATGTATATTTCAAAGATCAGACAAAACATTCTTTAATAAACTAGTACTCAAGTCTTAGATAATATTGAGTAAAGTGATAAAATAATGTAAAATGAAGGAGGGATAATGATATTTCATGTTATGCAGTTGTATCTACAAATTGTTTCAACCATGTAGGTTTTTAACCAAATACAAGGCCGAATTTAAGATAATATAAATAAGAAAAAATGATAAAAAAAACAAAAAAAAAAACCCCCATATAATAATCAGTTTATGGGAAGTGATAATCGAGAAAACTGTTTCTTATGTTGAGTCGCAATAATAAACCAAAACATTCAGTCTAGAAATATTCCCAATATCAAAATAATAGCAAATAAAGGCAACAATAGTTTACCGCTGTTTGAAATTCATAAATCGATTGAGAACAAAACAAATCTGGGTAACAAATTAAAACTGAGGAAACAGCATCAAATATAAGAGGAGAATTACGACACAACAGAAACACAACAATAAAATGTAACACACACAGAAACGATTTATAATATAACAATAACAATTTTCCTGACTTGGTACAGGATATTTTAAGAAACAAATGATGGGTTTGAACATGGTTTTGTGGCATGTCAAACATCTCGCTTTTATGGCAATGTTAGATATAACATTAAAAAGACAACATTACAAGACAGGAGTACAATACAAATAAATGGGAGAACATATAGGACAGAGAAACACACGAATTATAGCTAACAAAAGGTACCATGCTTAAAATTTTATACGCCACGCTAGACGCGCGTTTCGTCCACACAAAACTAGCCAGTGACGAAGAACAAAAGTTTAAGTACGTGTAAAACATGTACTACTACGTTTTTCTTTTGTAAATTTAGAATTAAATGCTTTCTATTTTATAGAAGATGCTATATTGGTAATGTTGTTTTGAATTATACAATGTCTGAAAGTGTTAGAAAATATTTCTGGTAATTTACAGGCTATTGTAGAAGAAGGAGTAGTTGGATCGACGATGAAAGACTCGGGGAATGAGAAAAACGTGTTTGATGAAAAACAGAACTCCATAAATGCATAGAATGTGAATTCATAGGGCAGTTCCTTTTAAGACACAAAGGATTTCACTCAAATAATTTACTTCAATGTGTCCTGTTAGGTATCAAGACGCATCGCTTATAAAAGATCACCCGAAAGATAAACACGGACAAGGTTTAATTTGCAGCCACTTACCGAAAACTGTTATGAGAAGACATGCTTTTACTTATTACATGAAGCAGGTGATGGGAGGTTTCGATAATTGATTTTCTTACTGTGACAAAAAATCCACCAGCAAACAAATTTTGTATAGCTGACTATGCGGTATGGGCTTTGTTCGTTGTTGAAGGCCGTATGGTGACCTATAGTTTTTAATTCTGTGTTATTTTGTCTTGTGTGAAGATGTTTCTCATTCACAATCATACCAAATCTTATTTTCTATATTTTACAAACAAACAAACACTGGAATTACAAAAAATATAAATGTTTTAAGTGCAGAAAAGCATTTCATTAAAACCACACTTTGTAATTTTGTAATGTGTTAGTTTGTTTTGGTTCGAGCGTCTTGTCTACATGCTGTAGACTGCAAATTTATGTTCGGGAATCTTTGGTAAGTTTTAATTATATCTAAAAGTCACAGAATACCTTTCAAAACTAACCAACAAAACGATAAAAAAATGAACGAATAAGATATCCAGAAAATGTACTAAAGTCATTACCACCACTGAAGATTCTTTGACTGTCATGGCTATAATGACCTCCCTTACATCTAATGTAGATTCGATCACCTTTCTTCAAGGTCAAAACAACATCAAAGTTGACAGTCTTATGTCAATTGCCTTTTGTGTAACTGCCAGTCGTCATCTTTTTAATATGCCATAAATAAAAATACCGGTATTGACGTCATATCCGTTTAGGTTATTCGTCCAATAACAATAAGAACAATAATGTACAGCAACAAACGATAACAAGCTAAGGACACCGGACTGATTGATAATACAAATCAAAATTAAATCATGTAATTAAAATGAGTAATAATAATATTCCATGTTTTGCGATTGTATCTAGAAATTGTTTAAAATGTTAAACAAGGTAGGCTTTTAACCCAATTAAAAGTCTTCTTCTTCTACTTAAGTTACGGAATACATTCAATCAATTTTTTGAAGATTGCTTTCCGGCGCATACCTGTATGAGGTAGTTTTAAGTTTTAAAGTTTTCATTTTTACATTATTTATATATTTTTTCTATAACCATAAGATAAAAACGATGAGCACATTTAGTTTAGGTGATATAATGTTTTTAGGAGGACCTTATGAGTGAGTGCATCCATAAAGTTGTCTGTACAGGTTTGGTTTGAGGTATCGGGTTGATGCGTAGATCTTGTTTTAGACTGTTTGTTTAGAAGTTTATCTTGCGGTGGTGTTACATTTTTTTTTGTAGATGACTTTATGGAACTTTGAAAGTTTGGTTTTTAGTCTGCATTCTTGTAAGGTTTGCCATTTCAGATTTTATAGAATTTTAGATACACTGCTGGTATTGTGATATCTGTTGGAAGTATATCGTGCAGCTCTTCTTTGTTTTTGTTCTAATCTATATATATTTTCTGAGGTGTGTGGATCCCAAACTGTGCAGCAGTATTCTAGTGTTGGTCTAGCTGTTTTTTGTTAGGCTCTTTCTTTTACTAATTTTTAGATTACGGATGAAGAATGATGATTAGTTTACTTTTACTGCTAATTCTGTCTTTCTACTTTTAAATGATGAGTCAGTTGAGAGACAGACCTACGGCCACAACGTCAACTGCTAATCAAATTGCTTAATGCCATTTTGCACAGGTTTATGCCATAAATGTTTCCCATTAACTGAACTGACAAAAAATCAACTGCAGAAAAAACATTTAGAGCCTTAAAGCTTCAACCGCATAATTGCCAAAATATGGGCGGAACAACGGTAAAATCAGAAGGTAAAAAACAGAACCCCAAAACGTGCCGAACAGAATTGGTTGACCTCTCTGATTATCATTCTGGTGCTTTTTACAGGCAGTTATTGCTTTTGATGGTTACACGTTCATTGGTAAGGGGGAAAAAGTAAAAATACTGAACTCAGATGAAATTAAATCGGAAAGTCGAAACCACATTACAAAATCAAATGACAAAACACATCAAAAACGAATCGACAAGAACTGTCATATTCCTGACTTGGCACATGCATTTTAAAATGCAGAAAATGGGGGATTAAACCTTGTTTTAAAGCACTGAACCTCTTATTTTGATGACAGTCTCATCAAATTCCGATATATTTACAATGACACGTGAACTAAACAGACATTGGCTAGAGGTATAGGGGGAGGGTTGAGATCTCATAAACATGTTTAACCCTGCTTCATTTTTGCACCTGTCCCAAGTGAGGAGCCTCTGGCCTGTGTTTGTTTTGTATTATTTCAATTTTTGTTTCTTGTGTACAATTTGGAAATTAGTATGGCGTTCATTATCACTGAACTAGTATAAATTTGTTTAGGGGCCAGCTGAAGGACGATTCCGGGTGCGGGAATATCTCGCTACATTGAAAACCTGTTGGTGAACTTCTGCTGTTGTTTTTTTCTATGGTTGGGTTGTTGTCTCTTTATTCCCCATTTCCTTTCTCAATTTTATTATAAAAAGAATATTCAAAGTATGGCTTCAGCAGTCATCATCGTGTTCCAATTTTAAAAGGAACAAATTAACAGAAGACAAAAAATCTTCTATCTACAAACACATTCATTGATTTCGTTAGAAAATTTTGTACGTTATTGTCGTTTAATAATTTCACATAGGCACTGCTAGCATACAGGCTAAAAAAATGAAAGTATGTAAGAATTAATTTGAGAAATAGACTGATATTTAAAATAGTTCAAAAGTTATATAGAATTTATAAGAATCCACAAATAGTTCATTCCATCACGCGAAACCAGGGTATACCACGATATTTGAACGTTGAAAATGTCGTAATCAATTCAACTTTCGGCCAAAAGTCGGTCAGTATATTTTAATGTATCATACTAACTTGGTATTGCATTTTTATTTCCTTAACACATTTTTTTTTAGACATTTCTTTTACTTTCTTATTTTTTTTTCTCATTTATATTTCCTTTACTCTTTAAATTTTTAGACATATATCTACTAGTTCAATTTTTAAATTGAAGCATTTATGTTGATTTTCTTTTAATATTTTTTCAAAATTTGTTTATATTTTTTTTTTTTTATGAATAATTTTCAATTTTTGTTTATGGTTTCTATTCTGATTCTATTTTTGAATTTATTTATATGTACTTGTATCTTTTTTATGCATTTTTAATCACCATAATAATAAAAGGTCAATTGAAAACATAAATTGGCCGAGCAATTTCTTCAGACAACTAAGATCATTAAGTTATGATTGCTGAAGTGACTAATCTTTATTTATAAACTAAATATATAGTTATGCTTAAATATTACAGTCGTAGAATGATATTACATGTTACAAAGAAGACTGTAATCTATAAACAAAATTGCTGTGAATACATTGTCTTCAGGGACTTTGTTTATAATCCTTTCACCTGTAAATACAAAACATCAAATATATAAATATGACATATGTGTGTGTGTATTCGTATGAACATTTCAGATGTTGTTTTGTTTCTATGCTAATGCAATGATGGAAATATTCTGGAAATCTCTACTGAGATAGCCCAACGTTATAACTAATGTCTGCGATCGTCAACTGTGAAATTAAACGTAGTGTCATTAGAGACTACTTTCTTTATTTCTACCCTTTTGACATTTTTTTTTATAATTGAGACCAGGATATAACAAACGAACATCTTATTAACGACAGAACACCGTAACAATTTATCTTCAATCATTGAGATGTATGAGATATGAAAGTCTGATTTTTTTCTATATTTTGTATGGGTACGTACTTTAATAACAACTGATCCTATGTCCCTGCGCAATCCTTTGTTCGGTCGATATCTAGCTCCAAAGACTGGCCCATATCTAGCTAAGTATCTACTATATCTATCGTATCCGTTGTATACACCACCAAATCCACCATATCCACCACCAAATCCATCATATCCACCGTATCCGTTGTATCCACCTACAAATCCATCATATCCACCGTATCCGTTGTATACACCACCAAATCCACCATATCCACCGTATCCGTTGTATCCACCTACAAATCCACCAAATCCACCGTATCCGTTGTATCCACCGCTAACAAGTGGTTCTGTAGGGTACCCAGCAAAATTAGGGAATCCATTATTGTTATCAGAAGTAAATCCATTGAGGTTTCCACCAGGGAATCCACCCACGTTTCCAGTACTGAATCCAGCACCGAATCCACTAGAAAATACAGCACCGTTTCCAGTATTAAATCCACCATCGTTTCCACCACCGAATCCAGTAGGGAGTCTACCACCGTTTCCAGTATTAATTCCAATGTTTGCACGAGCACGAGCGATTGTGGAAGACTGTCTACCACCATTTCCAGTATTAAATCCACCACCGCTTCCACCAGCGAATCCAGTAGGGAGTCTACCACCGTTTCCAGTATTAATTCCAATGTTTGCACGAGCACGAGCGATTGTGAAAGACTGTCTACCACCATTTCCAGTATTAAATCCACCACCGCTTCCACCAGCGATTTCACCACCGAATCTACCACCGTTTTCATCAGCAATTACACCACCGTTTCCACCAGCGAAGACACCGCTAACAAGTGGATTAATACCGTACCCACTGAATCTGTTGTTTGCTTCATGTCCAGATCCAGAAACTGTCCCGTTGGCACTTCCATTACCTAGAGGGAGTGTTGAACCAACTCCGTTACCATATCCAGAGCCTTGTCCACCACTAACAGCAACTGGTCCTTTATTATATCCACCATTACTTACAGACACTGATCCATAACCAGCACTGGGTTTGCCTCGTAGAAGAAACAAAGAACCTACACCAGGTCTAAGTCCAAATCCTTCATATCTACGTCGGCCAAGTTGGTGAATACCAGAAGCCACTCCACTCCTGTATCCATATGAACATGTGCCAGAAATGCATGCAGTCAGAAAAATAATAACTACAGGAAAATACATTTTATTGAGGTATTTCCAAACTGCAAAAAAGAAATAATAAAAAGGTACATTAATTTAATGTATTCTTAGCTACTGTAAGTCAATCATTTGAAGAATAAACAAAATGTACTGGTGCGTATAAATGTAATGTATATATCTAATTGAAATAAGTATTTTGAAGAAATAATACCACAAAAAACGATTTATACAATAGTAGAATATATTTTTTCTGAACTCAATTTATTACTTTTCGTAATTTTTAAGATAATATGCTAAACAGACATCCATTGTTATGGTATTTTATATATGTAGTTAGATAGAAGACTTATAATGGTATACCATATATGTTGTTAAATCCTGTGAAAAATCAGTTTATAAACTTATCATTTGACACATGGGAATAATGTGGGGTGGTATGTCATACCAAAATATAGTTCCATTGAAATCTAAATGATATTGTTTTGTTTCATGTCAACATTACCTTAATTCTAAATAAAAAAATGATACGCACATCTGCATAATATGCTCAAAAACTGTACTACGTCATAGTGTAGCCATATATACTTAAGGAGCTAGTCTGCATATGCTGCACAAAGCTGTGCAAAATATCATTGCTGTCCTAACCATACTTTTATCTTGCGTTTACAAAAGATTTAAACGGACCGATAGGGTTGTCTTATTTGCACTTATACCACATTTTTCTATATCTAGATAGGTGAAATATTTAGGGTAACCGCATCTTCGAATTTTAAGCAGTGTCTAATAATATTAAGGTAGATGCATGGTTTACCGCCATCTTAGATCGCAAAAAATCGGTCTAGTTATTTGCCCAAATCTGCAAATTTGGAGACAGATTTACCATTTAAATGTTAGACTGTCTATTCATATGAAGAAAACTTGATTATTCATAATATTTAAAAACAAATGTGATTCATTTATGGTTTAGAATCATTTTTTCAAATGAGTCATTTAAGGGGAGATAACTCTTCTAGTATTTTTTTTTTATACTGGACTAATAGGGAATTGTTTTTTTCTTATAGCAAGAAAACAAAGTCGGTGACACCATTTTATCTTTTTATTTTCTAAAAACATTTTATTAAACATATCTTCTCACAATTTATTTCAAAATTCTATCTAATAGAATGTTTTTTATGCTTACAAATGTGTATTTTCATGAACAATCTAACCACATTCAGGCAATTTTCAACGACTCATACCATGAAAAAAAGCACGGTGACCCATACTTTTTATTATATTTTTGAAAAAAAAACATCGTAAAATCTTTATTTTAGCAAATTATAAGGAAATTCTGTCTCAAAAAGTCTATACTAATGATCTACATTAAAAACCTTATATTTTTTTTAATTGATAAAAAGCGGTAGAAATGTGGATCTAGTTTACGTTTTAGTATACAAATACTAGCTATGGTTTAGTTTACTATAGGTATTGTTAAAACTAAATGGACGAATGATAACGATAAGAATAATATGTACAGATAACGAATTCTTAATACAACAGCTTAGTTTACATTTTTCATGATTTGAATAGTTTCTATATAAATTGATATTTACATATAAATTCATTGATATATTTCACAAAATAAAGTCTCGTTAGACCTTTCACAGACATGCGCATAAATAAAAACGCGTCTGTGAATAGATCGAGATGACGTAAATAGAAAACAACAGTATCTGTACAGCTTATCCGTAATTTACCTACTAAAACTCAATGCAAATAATTTAAGGAGGACAAGAATGAAAACAATTAAAAAAAACGATATTTCCCAAAAACAAAAGACATTTAAATGTTTAGTGGTTGTTTATAAACCTACCTTTACAAACTATTTGTTCAAGTCTTGGAACAGTCCTGATCACTTACAGTATTATTTGTCTTGTTCTGGTAAAATATTATATAGTACCTTCTGATACGGTAATTCTTGCACACCAAATATTTCCAATAAGATTACAATATCCCTCATTCGTTTTGTAGTTAATGTGATCTTTATTAAATATATGGTATGTCTTTGATGTCCTCAGCTCACTTAGGTGAAGGTAATACATTTTGAAGAAAATTAATAAAGAAAGTCAAGACATTTTTTTAGATTTGTCAGAAATTTGTCAGTAAACTGGAAGAATAAGTTTACATATCCGGCTATACAGTATACAATTTTATAATTGTTGCAGATATTTCGATTAATTTTAATTGCTTTAATCACTACATTAAAAATTTGGTGAATAGTTGTCTAATACGCAATCATGCCACATATCCTTATTTCATATTAATGTGTTTTATAGTTACACCTGATAGCATGAATCTATAATAATCAATTTTGCACATATGTTTTAACAATTGGGTTGATCTGAGAAAACATAATTGTGTGTTAAGTTGTTTCTGATATAAAATTTGAACCAAACAAAAAGTCTCATTTGAGTTTATTGTATCATAAGTGAGTCCCGCGAGATTTGACCAATACATTCAGTTTGGCCGCTGCTATCAAGCGTGACAGCACGGACTTTAACAGCTCTTGAGTAGAGCATGGTTGTAGTGTAAAGAAGTTTCTTACTGTGGAAGTAAGTTTTTTAAATCTAGTTAAATGTAGTTAATGCTTTCAATGTATTTTGTTGATAACAGCTAGTAGTTGTGGTTTAATGCTGTTTTTATAATTAATGTACAAAAATGGAGTTTGCGTCTGCAATGGTTGCAACGCGTTTTGAGAACTGTCCTGTATGTCGGGAAGTGTTGTATGATTTAAAGCTTTAAGTTGCGTTTGCATAGGTTGCAGCGTTAAATGAAGATATTGTAAGAGATTTTTGTTAAATATATCTAGGGAGAAGAAAGCTCCGAATTTTGCGTTATTTTCGAGGTACTAGAAATAATAACTTTGAAGGAGAATGTTTTTGGTTTAATTCATTTTAGGAGTTTAAAAGCACATTTTATTTAATGTTCATGAGTTCCTTTAGAAAAGATATTTGTATCTTTAATTTATGACGAAGACAGTCAGCATTGCACGATTTTTAATGGCGGATTTCTAATGGGGTTACTATGCAAGTTTTTTAAATCTAGTTAAATGTAGTAAATGCTTGCAATGTATTTTGTTGATAACAGTAAAGTAGTTGTGGTTTAATGCTGTTTTAATATTTAATGTACTAAAATGGAGTTTGCGCCTGCATTGGTTGCAACGCGTATTGAGAACTGTCCGGTATGTCGGGAAGAATGTTTTTGGTTTACTTCATTCTACGAGTTTTAGAGCACATTTATTTTATTGAATGTTCATGAGTTCATTTAGAAAAAGATGTTTTTATCTTTAATTTATGACGAAGACAGTCAGCATTGCACGATTTTTAATGGCGGATTTCTAATGGGGTTACTATGCAAGTTTTTTAAATCTAGTTAAATGTAGTAAATGCTTGCAATGTATTTTGTTGATAACAGTAAAGTAGTTGTGGTTTAATTCTGTTTTTATATTTAGTGTACTAAAATGGAGTTTGCGTCTGCATTGGTTGCAACGCGTATTGAGAATTATGACGAAGACAGTCCGCATTGCACGATTTGTAATGGGGTTACTCAATTTATTCTTTTTAATTTCAGCTATGGCTCAGGTATTGAAGCCAAATTGCTCCCTTGCGGGAAAAAGTTTAATCCCGATCATTTTGAGGGTAAAAAACGCAGATGCAGAAGCGGTTTTAGAGCTGTCAAGACTGAAAAAAGATGAACCATTAGAGAGTTTGACAAAAGTCGAATTAATTGCTCAGTTTGAGAAGCTTACGGGTAATTTATAATTTATTATAACGTTTTCTTAAGACTTTTAGAGAACCTTGTATTCAAAGTAATTATGGCTTTAATTTTTGTTTTTGATAATTTAATTAGCTTCATTTGACCGATAATGCTCTTTTGAACAAACATTTTTTTTTTAGAAATGTAGATCTGCGTCTGGTGCGATATTTTTAGCCTTTTGGTTTTTATGTTAATTCTTGTTATTTAGTGTCATCAGAACTTATGATTTTATTGACGGTAACTTGGCAAGTTACCTCAGAGTTTTTCGCTTTCCACGGTTCGTGATTTTTTACACATTATACTTGAAATTGTATCTGTTCCGTTTGATTGATTAGTGCCTTTTTTAATTCCAGGTGAATCCGTTAAAGATGTATTAATTCTGCTGTGTGGGAAAGATGATAACATTGAGAATGTGCGTCTCTTAGTGCATGAAAGCATATTGTTAGCGAATTCTGTTGGTGGTAGAGGTCAGAGGTTAGGTACTAGTAATCCGAGTACAGATACACCAGCGGCGAAAGGTATGAATGTTTTTTGGATTAGTTTGCTTGCATTGTCCGTATGTTCTAATTTAGCCCTTTTGAAATGCTTATCGAAGATAATCTCTTCTTATTTGTAACTTGATGTTTATGTAGGCGTTTGTTTATTTAAGTGAGATATTATTCACGGCAACATATATTATTCACAACAACAGATCTAGTCTTGTTTTGTTGCATTTTCAAGAAACCTGGATTTCTTTGCTAAGTAAACTTAATTTTTTACAGAAAACTAGACTTGATAATTTAATGTTATTTTAGTTATTTCGTTTAACGCTTAATTTTGTTTTAATGTTGTGGCGCTACTTTCATGGTTTCCTACATTTACAGTTTACGAATGTTATTTAGAGCAAGACCTTGTCCTGTATTTGTATTGCTAGAATGTTTTGATATTCTTGATTTTTCTTTTGATATATATTAAAAAACTGTTGCAAGGAAGTTTAGTTATTTTTCGTTTTGTTTGTTGTAGGAAGTGATGGCAAAGCGGCTCAGGGAGACCCATCCACAACAAACCAGCAGCTGCAAGCAATGAGACAAGACCTGGATGAGTTGAAGAAAAATTCAAAGGTTTTACAGGTAGATGAAGCACTATCTTACGTTAGAACTTTGGCAGCAAGACCAAAACTTACAACACCGGGAGTATTACTTGCGGCCATCGAAATGTTGGTTGATGCAGCTAACAAAGCGAATCATAAGGACTGTTCTTTATTTTCAAAATCTTTTTCAATGTGTAAAAAATACGAAGATAATGTTGATTTTTGTGGGCTCGTCTTAAAGTTATTTGGTTCCCAGGAGGACAAGAAGATTTCCTCCTTAATTTCAGACTGGGCAAAATCTAAAAAATACGAGGAACCATCAGGGTCAAAGGAGAGGCAGGATATATTAGATGCTCCACCTACTTCAGCTCCTGCTTTTCCTTTTCCTGGATATGGATATCAGAATCCAGGTTTTGGTTTCCCGTATCCTAATTTTTATCCAGGGCCAAACTATAATTCAGGTGGTTTTAGGCCTCCAAGAATGCAAGGAGGTAGAGGCAGGAGAGTGTCAAACGGTGTATGTTATTTTTGCAAGGAGTCGGGACATTTTATTGCAAATTGTCCAAAGATGAAAAAAGACAATTAATTATGTATTTTGTATATTTTTTAATTTTAATCTTTTAGATGCCTTTCCCTTTCCCAGGAGCTTCGATCTCCAGTGAAAAATTTTTCACGCGGGCAAGGGTTGAGTGTCTCTCTCCTTTATTTTATTTTTATAAATCTCAAGCAATTTTTCAGAGTTGAAATTTTTGTTAATTTCAGAATATCAGGGATCATGAACCTTTGGCTAAGAAAGAAAAGTTTGAGCCAGAAATTCCAGATTGGGAGTTAAAATCGGGTTTCGATCCATTTAGCGTTAAATTAAGAAAGCAAAGTGACATACTTTTAGTAAATTATAAAGGAGAGATCACCCAACCCTCTGATTGCTTACCAAGTGCTGAAGAGGTTGTAAATGGAAGCGACTATGATTTTGAGGATCTGTCTTTTTTAGATCCTAATTTTTTCAAAGCAGGAAATTTAATGTATTGTTCAGAACAATGGGAGAAAATAGGTTGTCCTAGTGAAATTTTGGACTGGATTAAACAGGGGGTAGATATTAGGCCCATGTTTAAACATTTTAAGGGAAATTTTAGGGGTCGTTGTTACGATTCAAGTCTTCCCCAACCTGCTTATTTTCAAAATTCTGCTAGTTGCAAAGGATTTGAGAAATTTTTGTGTGACACTTTATTAGAAAGAATAGCCAATGGATCATTAACTGTAATTGGTAGAGTTGGGGAATGTGATCCGCCGTTACTTGTTTTACCTATCACTATTGAGCCATCAAAACCACGCATGTGCCATGATGAAAGATACTTGAATTTATGGATTAAGGATTTCCCGTTTTCGTTAGATACTCTGAAAGAGGTTCCTAGATTAATAGAAAAGGATTCTTTCATGGCATCTCTTGATGATAAGTCTGGTTACGATCATATACTTTTAAATCCCAATTCTAGACAGTATTTTCGAATCCAGTTTGCAGGCTGGTACATGGTTTTTAACTCTCTTCCTTTCGGCTTCAAAGCTAGTGCTTTTATTTATCACACTACTGGTCTAGTTCCAATCAGCTATTGTCGCTCCCTTGGTGTACCTTCTTTATTGTACATAGATGAGAGGTTAGTTTGCGAGTTTAAAAATACAAATTTGAAGAAGAAATCCGGTCATGCCGAATTGGTAAAAAGTCTGTACATTCTGTGTCAGGTTCTTGTTAGATTGGGATATTTTTTAAACTTGGAAAAGTGTTGCTTTATACCAACCAGGTGTTTGAAATTCTTGGGAATGTTTTGTGACTCAGCAAAACTGGCCTTCATCTTGCCGGAGCAGAAAAAAGAATCATTTAGAATTTTAAGGGAATCTATCCTTGATGGTAATGACGTAGGCATTAAAACTCTTCAACGTTTCGCAGGAAAATGTATTTCATTTTTTCTTGCTGTCCCCTCTGCCAGGTTGTTTTCAAGGGAAATCAATAGGGCCATAAGCCTTGCTTCTAAAAATAGTAAGAAAATTAACATTTACAAAGAGTTAAAAGAGGAGTTGGAATATTGGCGTTTTTTGGATAATTGGAAGGGAACTGCCTCTTGGAGATTAGAAACCCATTTACAATTGATTTTAGCAACTGACTCGTCGCTTTTTAAGTGGGGTGCCTTTATGATTTGCAAAGAGGTTACGGTAGAGTTTGGTGACTTTTGGAATAAGAATGATAGCTCTCCTATCCACGTTAAGGAGGCAAATGCACTACTACACTCCCTCTGTTCTGTTAAAGAGAGAATTATCGACTCTCGGGTGGACACGTTTTGTGATAATCTTGCGGTAGTTAATGCTTGGAGTAATCAAGGAGGTAGAGACCCCTCGTTGAATGGAGTTTTGCGAAAGATATTCACTCTTTCAAAAACAGTTAACATGGACCTACGTCTTGTATATGCTAGTTCTAGTAGAAACCCTGCTGACAGGGAGTCCAGAAAGTTGAGATTATCAGATGCTATGTTATCTCCTATGAAGTGGAAATTTGTTGAAGAGAGGTTTGGTCCCCACACTTCAGATTTGATGGCATTAGACTCTAATACTATGAATGATACTTATGGTTATCCGTTAAAACATTTTACACCATTCCCCACAGTTCTTTCAGATGGTGTTAATGTTTTTTCTCAGGACTTGAATTTGGAAAAAAATCCTTATGTGTTCCCCCCTTTTTGTTTAATTTTTGCCGTTTTGAAGTTTTGTGCTCAGATTGGGGTTAAGAGTTGTACATTTGTGGTTCCTGAGTTGTTTCCAAGACCAGTGTGGTGGCCTTTTTTCTGGGAACATGTGTCAGTATGGAATGTGTTAGCTGAACGAAATGAACACAAAGCCCTGTTGTACCCATCTACTAAAGGGTTTAAGTTGGACACTAAGGGTTTACCATGGCGTTTAATTGTCGCACGACTTCATTTTTAGTTTTACCTTTTTGTAGAATGGTGTACCACGAGTTTGGCTGCCAGCAGAAAAGTGTTTAGTGTGTGGTTATGCAAATGATGTTGGGTATCAATTTTGCCAGTCATGTGGACAAAAACCCATTTTGATTGAAAGTTCGGAAAGTATCACGAATAATTGTTCAGTGGAAAGGCGTTTGAGATATTTAGACAGTTTAATTGGAAGCACTAGTTATAATAAGAAAAAACTTTCGCTGGAAAAAGAGTTTGAGAAGTTTTTATTTGAAGGTGAACCTGTTAAGTGTTTAAAAACCGCTTCCCCTTTAGAAGTAAGGCGATTTATGGTCATGAAGGATTCAAGGGGGAAAACGCAAGTACATGACTTAACCTGTGAATTTCTTGGTAAGTTGGGTATTCATTCATGTCAGTGTCCGTTAAGGTTAGCAGCAGGAACTGTTCAGTCTATGCTAGGACAATTAAAAGCTATATTTGAATCTAATGGTCGGGGTTCTGAGTGGAATGAAATAACTAAAATTGGTAATCCTGTGTGTAGTCCAGAGGTAGACAAATATTTGCATGCTATTCAGTTTGAGCAGTCAAAATCCCATGTTGTACAAAAGCAGGCAAAACCTCTATTTTTAGACAAACTCCGATCAATTAGTGTTCATATTGATGAGTTGTTGTTGGATCCTGTTATGAAATCCTCTGAAAGATTCATATTCCTTAGAGATCAAGCATTTTTCAAAGTTCAATACTTTTCAGGAGACAGAGCGAATGACTTGGGCTTGTGTATTTCACAAGAGGTTAAATTATTACCAAATGGTGACGGTTTTCTATTTTCACACACAGTAGGCAAAACACTTGGAAAAGGGAAAGTGAATGAATTTTCCATCTTAAGATTTGATGATACTTTAATTTGTCCAGTCAAAGCACTGGAAAGGTACGTTGAAGGTGCCAGGGCACTTGGAGTTGATTTACGTTTTGGTTATTTATTCCGTACGTTGAGTAGAAATCGAAAAGATGTTACTGACAATCCTGTATCTTCGAATGCTATGTATGATCGCTTGAGGAAATATTTAAAGAAACTCGATATTTACGACGGTGAGACCCCTCATGGAATTCGGGGAGCTTGTGCTATTACTTTAGCTTTGTCAGGGGGATCTACAAGTGACATCATGCAGCATATAGGTTGGTCTTCTTCGTCCTCTTACCAAAGATATAGTAGATTGTCAAGTATGGTAGGAAGAGGGTCAGTCAGTTCCATCATGGCTAATACAGGGGTTTCTGAATCTAATATCTGTAGATCTATATTCGAGTCGTATTGTGAGGTCAATAAACTTTCCAATGCTTTTCAGTGACAGTTTGAAGTGTTTAGAGTAAAAGTTTGTTACTTATGATGCTTGTTTAATTATTTTTTGTATTTTGAGGGAATAATGTACTACTACTATTTATGTATATTGACTATGACTATGACTAGCTTGTATTTTGAGGGATATTATGTATTAAGTATGAAGGTATGTAAAAATAGAGAATTTTTGAAATTGGATTTGCCTCTATTTTTCGAGGGATATTATGTATTACTATTTTGTACATGTATGCTAGAATTAAATTTTGTGAAGACGCACTGTATTGAATACACTTTTCTTTAATAAATATTACTTTTCATAATCTGTTTAACGAAATTTGTTTTTGAAAATAAGTTTGTTAAATTTAGAGGGAGACTTGTGGTTTCTGTTCTATTAAGGTATGCGAATTGCTTACACCAACAACATTTGATCTTGGCTGGTTAGTTGTCTCATTAGTAATTAAACAACATCTGATTTTATATGGACAACATATTACACATGTCATTCTCTACACATTCTTTTTATTTCATACATGTATTGGATGTATTGAATATTCAAGAGGATTTCCCTGATTATGGGAAATAAGGGATAAAGGGCAAAGACACAAAACCTGTCTTAGTCACCCGATGTAATACATATAAATCATCTAGAGCTCATGCACCACTTGATCGTTCTCGAAGTATGCAAAAACTACTACATAACAGATAGTTCGCTCTGTCAAACTTAAGATCGGTTCAACTGAAAATATTAACACTTTAATTTAAGTCATAGGTTGCATACGTTTGTTAAAATTTATGATATGGAGCATGCACGTGAAAGTCTCGGAAACAACACAAGAAGTATACGGAAGAGTTAACAGTTGGCATAATCTGCTTTTATCAGTTTTCTGCATGGGATGTATTCATTTGAAATTTCTTAACTTTTTGATGTTTGCTTAGTTGGCGATATTTCAAGTTTTGTCATGGACTCCCATTTGTATAAGAATTTTGACTTCTTCATTTATACAAGACAATTTTTTAAGTTTTGGGTGAGTATTGGGAATGTAAAGGTTAGAATTGGGAATTATAAGTGTGTTGTCGTTATACTAGCTTATAGTATTGAGGTCTGCTGTGTAACCCAATTTTCACCCAATACTTATATAAATTTGGTCATATCGAGCAAGGGCTCACCTATGATATTACTATATCATAAGTGAGTCCCGCGAGATTTGACCAATACATTCAGTTTGGCCGCTGCTATCAGAGCTAAGCGGGACTTGCACATGCTCTGCATGATGTCGATACAAAGGTGGACTTGCACATGCTCTGTGCATGCTGTCAATACAAAGGTGGACTTGCACACACTCTGTGCATGATGTCGATACAAAGGTGGATTTGCACATGTTCTGTGTAAAATGGTGGTACCGTATAGATGGAATGAACGTGTGCCGTCGGTAAAAAAAAAAAAAAAAAAAAAAAAAAAAACACCACGGAAGTACATGTATCTCGATATGGCTAAGTTCAAACCCAATTTTCACCCAATACTTATATAAATTTGGTCATATCGAGCAAGGGCTCACCTATGATATTACTATATCACCTGTACCAAGCAATCTGTCAATTTGTTTTCCGTATTATCTATGTCAATTGTCATCGACTTCCTTTTCTTGAATTTGACTTGGATCTCGTAATTTTTAAAATATTTTTTTCTGAAAAGTTTAAAATTTCTTTATTTCTTCTTCTTCTTCTTCTTCTTCTTCTTCTTCTTCTTCTTCTTCTTCTTCTTCTTCTTCTTCTTCTTCTTCTTCTTCTTCTTCTTCTTCTTTTTCTTTTGTAATTCCCTCCTGTTGAGGAGCAATCTGATGAGACCGATAAATTATAACAGTATCTGTATATTAAAACACAATAAATTGTTTGTAAAATATGAATGAACTGTATCCTCCACCAAAATAACCAGTGTATATACAACAAGTCGTTACTTTATATATAAACATTTATATAGGGACTTTAAAAGTAATTTAATGTTAAAATGGCAAGAGCCAGATAAATTACATGTTTGTAAGGCTTGGGAATCATAAATTTAAGTAAGTGATTTTAAATGCAATATTAACATCAGAAGCCTGACTAATTTGGATGTTTAGTAATATTATTCAAATAGTCAAATGTGTTCTCCTATTTATTTACAATGTAGTCCTGTAATGTTGTGTCGTCATTTTAATGTTATATTTCATATGGCCATTAAAAAGGAAGGTTTGGCATGCCACAAAACCAGGTTCAACCCACCATTTTTCCTTTAAAAAATATCCTGTTCCAAGTCAGGAATAAGGCAATTGTTATATTATAGTTCTGTTCTGTGCGTGTTACATTTTAAAGTTGTGTTTCCGTTGTGTTGTTTGTTTTCTCTTATTTTTGAGTGTGAATTCACATTACTATAAGACGTGTCACGGTATTTATCTATCCCAATTCATGTATTTGTTTTGATGTTATGTTTGTTATTTTCATAGGATTTTGTCTAATGCTTAGTCCGTTTCTGTGTTTGTTACATGTTAATGTGGTCTCCTCCTATAATTTATGTGTTTCCCTCAGTTTAGTTTGTTACCCCGATTTTTTTTGTCCATGGATTTATCAGTTTTGAACAGCGGTATACCCCTGTTGCCTTTATTTAACGTTAGCTAAGAATGCCGAGAGATATTATAATTAGCAAGTTCGTTTAGCGTGAGAATTAGCATTCGATGAAGTTTATAAAATCTGAAACCATGACTTTGATATTTTAGTAGTATTATTTTGATTGGTTTAATAATTTTACTACTTTTAAGATTTAAGATATGAGACTGACTTGATCATACACAGAGATATGCCTCCTAATTCTATGCGCTAGCTATGCATTAGTAATGTCATTCATTGCATGTGCATTAGGTGGTAGTATTTCTATTGTTCTTAGTACATTTTTTGGAACTCAAATTTTCAGGCCAATTTTTCTATTCATCTGTCAACTATTTATCTTTTATAATTTTGCAGAGATTGGAAAACTGTATAGTCAAGTTCATTTTCAGTGGACAAATACTAGCTTCAATGATTTCATCTCTCTTTCATTAGTAAGATTACATACGTGGTCACCTTTTGTCATCATCGATAGTTACCTATTATGCTTGAGTTTTTGTTCTGTCATTATTTTTGTTTCTTCCTGAATGAGATCATAATAATAATACATTTCTAAACTTATTGAAATGTTTCCCGAAAAAGACATGAAGAAATAACTATTAAATAAAATAGAATATTTAAAATATGTTAATCCATAAAGAAAAAGGTGACCTTTGATGAATTTGGCTATTGTTTTAGATGGTATGTTTTTCATATAGCTCTTTTCTTGTTTACAAAACTTTGAATTCTTCGTAAAACTAAGGATTTTTTTATTCCAGGCATAGATGACTTTTGCTGTATTGGGCACATCTTTTTGGAATTTTGGATCCACAATGCTCTTCATTTTCTATTTCTTTGGCTTTATAAATATTTTGACATGAGCGTCACTGATGAGTATTGTGTAGACAAAACACGCGTCTGACGTACTAAATTATAATCCTGGTACCTTTGATAACTATCTTCAACTCTTTCAGTACTTATACATCCCTCGAATTTAAATTTTTTGGCTTTATGCGGTATTGGTGAAGATAAATAAAAAACAAAAGCGCGTCGGACGCTTTAAATTATTAAACGTGTTGTTTTCAATTTTTGATAAACGGATTATGCGTTTTATCAAGAAATTAATCAATCAGAATCGAGAATTACTTCAAACTTGTTCTTCAAAGACAACATTCGAAGTGAACGACTTTTTAGAACTAATAACATTTTACTTTTCTGCCTCATTTGCTACTTTCTTAAAATTTCATTATAATCCTTTATTATCACCATGCCGTTAAATATTTATTTCTTTTGCGAGACTAAGTATACAAATTAATTATGATAATGAAATTCAAAAAGAAAAGTCAAAAGGCAGAATCAAAGACTCAAACACATCAAACGAACTGTCAAACAACTGTCATATTCATGACTTGGTACAGGCATTTAGAAATATGAAGACATTAGGGTATTAGTTTGATAGACTGTGGATGAGGACGTTTAACCATATAATATCAAGTGGTATGAGATGTGTTGTTACTGAAACGTCTGCCATATCAATGTTTTTTTTTTGTTTTTTTTTTATCTTTGATGATATTTTACAAATACAATGCACGTGTCATTGCTATACGACTCTTCAATACATAGTTGTTAACACATTTGGTAAACTGACTCTCTTAATATGTGGAATTGCAAAGCCGCCAAAAATGAACCACAAAACAAAAAAAGGTACGAATGTGGTATGATAGCTAATGAGACATATATCGAGAAGAGACCAAAACGAAGTGAAATTAAACTACTATAGGTCACCGTTCGCCATTCTGTATTACGTATTGTGAGCTATAAACAATCCAAAAGAGACAAACTATAAATAATTTAAACACGTAAACCTCGAAAAGATCAATAAACATACAATCATACATGACAAACAGCAATCAAAGAAAATAGCTAAATTACAGGCACCTACCGGCATAGACATACACATAATATGGCGGGGTCACACATTTTATCTTTTAATCAGATATCGACTGTATCAATCTACTGGGGTTTTTTTTGGGGGGGGGGGGGGGGGGTTCACGCATCGTTGTGACTGTCATACAAGTGAGAGGTTTGACAAGCTATAAAACCAGGTTTAATCCACCATATTCTACATAAGAGAAATGCCTGTACCAAGTAAGAAATATGACAGTAGTGATCTTTAGGTTTGATGTGTTTAAAAGAGGGACGAAAGATACCAAAGGGACAGTCAAACTCATAGCTTTTTGATTTTGTCATTTAATTAAAGACTTTACGTCTTGAACTGAGTTCAGTATATATATTTGTTACTTTTTTTTTCTTTTCTATTTTAACTGTAAAATTTGTTCAGTAAATCATATTGTACATTTAACTACATCTGCTAACACACAAATGAAAAACATGTTAACCTAACTAATGCTTCAACGGAAATATGATAAAGTTATAAAAAAGTTAGCAAATTGAACAGAAAAACAATGTAATAGTTATGAAAGGGCATTCAGGTTTAATGTCGTCTTTGAAGAAATTGTCATAATGATTTCTTCAAAGCCTCAACGATTTCTTGATTCGGATTGAATAATTTCTTAATCACACGAATAAAATGTAATGATATATACGGATGAGAATAATAATCTTTTTTTAATAATTCTATTCTAAACAAATCGTAGTTTCTTATCATCTAATCCGAAAAACATTGCAATAAGTGGAGAAATGTATTTCTTACTTGGATCGGGAGAACGTCAATACTTAATTGATAGGGTACCGCTGAGGTTCTTTTATCCACCCTTTTCATTAGGTACAACTGTAACCTTTCCCAATTGTTATATTTTTAAGCCTAAAAAGGTGACATATTCCAGCGCCACGTCCTATCACCTTGTATATAAAATTGGCCACTCCTCAAGATAACGAAATGCTCTTATCCGGGATGAAAACCATACAATTCGTGGTTAAAAAAAGACCCCTATTATATCTAAAGAAAGATGAAATTATAAGAGCTAGTATTTGTCCATTAAAACTGCACTTGATTGTTCCAAATTGTGATAGATAAATAGTTGATAAATGAATAGAGAATGATCTCTGAAAAATAAAGTGCAGAAAATTTCAACCTTTCAGCAAAAAAGCTAGAAAATCATCGAAGAGCCAAGGCAAATTCAAATAGGGATAGTTCATAAAATATGGAGAGAAAAAAAATGCTGTCACTCGGCGGAACATGCAAAACTCAACTCTTCTTTTCCAAATCTATAGGATTATGGGTAATCTTATTGTTCGTACACCAGAATGACGTCACGTTATTGGATGCATTTCTATTGTTTAGAACGTTTTAAACCAATCACAATGTTTTGGTTTACGCCTTTGAAAATATTACCCAGAATGCATTTAACTCTGAAACGGCGAATTGCCAGATAGCTTTGAACAATTGATATAACTAGTTAAAACTATACCTTATTTTTCTTTTAAATATATTATCAGAAACAACTCAACACACAACGCTGTTTCATTCAAAACACATATGTGCAAAATTGCTTTATAAAGATTTATGCTTCCAGTGGTAAATGTGTTAGGCACTTTGATATGAAAATAAGGAGAAGTAGCAGGACAACGTATATGACAACTAATCATCAAAGTACAAATGAAGTTGATGTTAGAGGGTAAAGGTAATATTACAGCTTTCAACAATCAGAAAAATCCTTACTCTATATAGATATAAAAGACCGTTGCATGTAAATCTTCTATTTTAATTTCCTGACAAATCTAAATAATCTGTTTCATGTTAAATGTTTGTTAATATATTTGTCTTTGTTGTCATAGTGAAACCGTATTTTTGTCATTTTTACCTATTATCTTTTTTTTTATCACACATCGTTGACATTATTATGGAACTGTATAGGAGTGCATAGAAGTGAGAGGTTTAGCTAACTACTAGTTTAAAACTAGGTTTGATCCACCATTTTTCACTAAAGAAATAGCATGTACCAAGTTATTTTATTGAAAGTTGTTGTCTATTCGTGCGATGTGTTTGAGCTTTTGATGTTGCCATTTGAATATGGACTTTCCGTTTTAGATTTTCCTCGGAGTTCAATATTTTTGTGATTTTACGCCTAAGTGATGTAAGGACATCAAAGCCATGTAAGATACTTTAAAAGGTCACAGGAACTACAAAAAAAGTGTGGGATATTTTAATCGTATTTGAAATTTTTTGTATGCAATAAGTACTGTAAACTAGAGGCTCTAAAGAGCCTGTGTCGCTCACCTTGTTATATGTGAATATTAAATAAAGGAAGCAGATGAATTCATGACAAAATTGTGTTTTGTTGATGGTGATGTGTTTTTAAATCTTTATCTTTATCTATAATAATAATATTCAAGATGATAACCAAAAACAGCAAAATTTCCTTAAAATTACCGATTCACGGGCAGCAACCCAACAACAGGTTGTCAAATTCATCTTCCAATTACAGGGCAGATAGATATTGATCTGATAAACAAATTCACCCCAAGTCAGATTGCTCTAAATGCTTTGGTTTTGAGTTATAAGCCAAAAACTGCATTTTACCCCTATGTTCTATTTTTAGCCTTTGTGGCCATCTTGGTTGGTTGACCTGGTCACGCCACACATTTTTAAAACTAGATACCCCAAAGATGATTGTTGCCAAGTTTGGATTAATTTGGCCCAGTAGTTTCAGAGGAGAAGATTTTTGTAAAGATAACTAAGATTTACGAAAAAATGGTTAAAAATTGACTATAAAGGGCAATAACTCCTAAACGGGTCAACTGACCATTTCGGTCATGTTGACTTATTTGTAGATAATACTTTGTTGAACATTATTGCTGTTTACAGTTTATCTCTATCTATAATAATATTCAAGATAAAAACCAAAAACAGCAAAATTTCCTTAAAATTACCAATTCAGGAGCAGCAACCCAACAACCAATTGACTGATTCATCTGAAAATTTCAGGGCAGATAGATCTTGACCTGATAAACATTTTTATCTCTGTCAAATTTCCTCAAAAGGTTTTGGTTTTTGAGTTATAAGCCAAAAACTGCATTTTACCCCTATGTTCTATTTTTAGCCGTGGCGGCCATCTTGGTTGGTTGACCAGGTCACGCCACACATTTTTAAAACTAGATACCCCAAAGATGATTGTGGCCAAGTTTGGATTAGCTTGGCCCAGTAGTTTCAGAGGAGAAGATTTTTGTAAAAGATTACTTTAATTTACGAAAAATGGTTAAAAATTTACTATAAAGGGCAATAACTCCTAAACTGGTCAACTGACCACTTTGGTCATGTTGAATTATTTATAGATCTTACTTTGTTGAACATTATTGCTGTTTACAGTTTATCTCTATCTATAATAATATTCAAGATAAAAACCAAAAACAGCAAAATTTCCTTAAAATTACCAATTCAGGGGCAGCAACCAAACAACCGATTGACCGATTCATCTGAAAATTTCAGGGCAGATAGATCTTGACCTGATAAACATATTTACCCAATGTCAGATTTGCTCTAAATGCTTTGGTTTTTGAGTTATAAGCCAAAAACTGCATTTTACCCCTATGTTCTATTTTTAGCCCTGGCGGCCATCTTGGTTGGTTGACCGGGTCACGCCACACATTTTTTGAACTAGATACCCCAATGATGATTGTGGCCAAGTTTGGTTTGATTTGGCCCAGTAGTTTCAGAGGAGAAGATTTTTGTAAAAGTTAACAACGACGACGGACGACGGACGACGGACGACGGACGCCGGACGCAAAGTGATGGGAAAAGCTCACTTGGCCCTTCGGGCCAGGTGAGCTAAAAAGTAATCTACAGAACAATACAACAAGTGCTTTACTTTATAAGGCCTGTTACAATGCTGGCTCAAATAGTTTGTTTCATATGTTTTGTGTACTATTGATATGTTCATTTTTAACGGTCTGTGGCATTTCATTTTCGATTTATGAGTTTAAATGTCATTCTAGTATTGTTTGCTTCTCTTGTAAAGGTAAAGGTAGGTTTAACTTAATTCTAGGTTTTCCATGTAGTGTTGTGTTTACCGATATTAGTGTTTAAGTCGATTGTTATAATATTGTAGTTTTCATCTACTACTGTGATGTAAAATAACCATGTGGTATCTGTTGTATTTTTTTATTTTAATTTTTTATTAAAAAGCGTCAAAATAATTTATGAATGGTCTTTTAAATTGATTAACTCTGGCAGTCAGTTCAGGACTTTTGATAATTTCAATTATAAATAGATTTATCAAGGCTATTTTTTATTTTGGTATTTCAAAAAAAGTGATTAAAAATTCGATGCTTATAATTCAAAGGTTGTGCACATCCGAGATCATTAAAAGAGGGACGACAGATACTAGAGGGACAGTCAAAGTCATAAATCTAAAATAAACTGACATGGCTAAAAGGAAAAAGACAAACAATACAACACATGACACAACAAAGAAACTAAAAAAATAAGCAACACGAACACCACCAAAAACCAGGGATTATTTCAGTTAAGTAGACTTTATAGCTTATGGAAATTAACAACCAGTCAAAATATTCAGGATTTTCGAAAATATTACTGAACTTGGTAGAAATAAATCTAAAATGTTCTTATAAAATTTATAACATAGGCATACATATCATGACATTTCTTGATACGTTTTACCTATTATGTCTGTTTGTTTTGTTCAAGTATCGTTGTTCATATAATATAAATTTATTCGATTGAAATACAAGTGAGTGGTTTAGCGTGCTATAAAACCATGTGTAATCCACCGTTTTCTACATACGAAAATGCATTTATTAAGTCAGGGATATGACAGTTGTTATTCTTTTGTTTGCTGTGTTTTAGTTTTTGATTTCGTCTTTTTCCTCTGGGCTAGGTATTTTTGTCTTTATACTTTTTATTGATACTACATACGATAAATATGGAGTATAAAAATGGTAACGCATAATTAATTGTTGCGGGTTACATTTATTAATGAACTTCATCTATACAATAATGATAACGTGATACAGCTCTTGGTGTATGAGGGAATGTTACAGAAACCAAGAACTGCTGTCATAATGGTATGGATTCATTATCATTAGGGACTTTCTTCATAATCACTTCACCTGAAAATATAAAAAAACAAAATAAGTAATGTCTATCATTTGTCTATGTATGTTTGAATGATCATTACGTGTCCATTCTATCAATTAAAACTTGTAAACTTTTCTAAATTTAACATTTTAAATAGCTAGGAAAACTCGAGTTAGGAAAATTAGACCGCTCAACGACATGTGAACTGTAAAAATATTTCCGTACTAATGCCAACTAATCAGAAATAATGTCCTTTTGTATTTGTTTCAATTGTCGTGTTCAATGTAAAACCACAAAAATACTGCGAGGAAAATCAATCTTAAATTTTTGCTAGTGTGCTTTGTCAGTGTGTTTTTTTTTTTTTTTTTTTTTTTATACATATGACGTAGCTCTGTACTTTAAACATCCCGCCATTATGAAACTGCTCGATTATAATTTTTAGCATACTTTGAACGACATAATTATTTTAAATCTCTTCCTGTGTGACGTTTACATTCTGACGTCAAACGTGCGATTCTTCATTACAGTGTATCTTAAATTAGCCATTTTTTAACAGGACTAAACATATTTCAATCCTAAATGGGCTGGTTTAACATCAATAAATATAATGCAAACATAGCTGTAGGCAATGCACTCAGTTGGTAAATTTGATATACATTTTTTGTGCTTTTTGGGTTTGTTCGATCGACATGGACGAAACGGAAATGACAGCTGAACCCGTATTTTTAATTTGCCTCGTAGTTCAGTAATTTTGATTTTTTTTAAGACTGTCAAATAAGTTAATATTTATAACTTTGTAAATCCTTAAGAAAACGGACACAACAAATCTATATCGACATGTTGATCACTTACCATATTGTAGAAAAGTCTTATCATTCATACTTCGTTTTTTGTATTGTGTTTTGATAAGAATGCATACCTTAGTATTGGGATCCTTTTCCGTAGCCATAACCACCTCCGACACCGACAGCTGCAACTGAGACTGGTCCGTAACCTGCTCCGACTGAGACTGGTCCGTATCCAGCTCCGTATCCAGCTCCGTATCCACCGCTTACAACAACTGGTCCTGGACCGTATCCGTTACCTCCTTTGACTGGTCCATATCCATATCCAGCACCAGATCCGCTTCCGACAATAACTGAACCCAAAGCGATTCCTGAGCCATAACCTCTGGAAACTGGTCCATATCCGCTACCACCACCTCCTAAAAGGACTGCAGATCCAACTCCGGATCCATATCCAGATCCATATCCAGATCCGTATCCACCACTGACAACAACTGGTGCTGGTCCGTATCCACCTTTACCTCCGGAAACTGGTCCATATCCGCTTCCGCCACCTCCTAGAAGGACTGCGGATTCAACTCCGGATCCATATCCAGAGCCATATCCTGAACCGTATCCACCACTGACAACAACTGGTGCTGGTCCATATCCGCCTTTGCCTACTGGTCCATATCCGGAACCGGAAACACCTCCGAGAACAGCTACAGATCCGACACCGGATCCGAGTCCGTAACCACCATATCCGCTGCCGCCACCTCCTAGAAGGACTGCAGATCCAACTCCGGATCCATACCCAGAGCCATACCCAGAGCCGTATCCACCACTGACAACAACTGGTGCTGGTCCGTATCCGCCTTTTCCTACTGGTCCGTATCCAGCGCCGGATAAACCTCCTAGAACAGCTACAGATCCGATACCGGATCCGAGTCCGTAATCACCATATCCACTACCGCCACCTCCTAGAAGGACTGCGGATCCAACTCCGGATCCATATCCAGAGCCATACCCGCTACCATATCCATATGAGTCTTTGCCAGAGCAGTAGGCAGAACTGAAGACAGTTAGCAAAACGACGGCTAAAGTGAAAACCATTTTGATATGGATCGTCTGTACTGCAAAGAAAACAAAGTAATTCGTTATAAATGTTTTTAGTTGTACAGAAAGTATTGCATAATTTTCTTTTTTTGTTACAGGAACTTCACTCATAGTACATAAAAGTTTTGCCGGATACTAAACCATTTTGAAACTTTCAACATGAATTAGCAAAACAGATTGTATCATTATGGAGAAATTCCTTGTTTAAGAAAAATCGATGCATCTTGATATACATCATACATTAATAACGGTTCAAATTTTTTTTTTTTTTTTAATTTGATTACAGACTATGTTTTAATTACGGACTTTTCAAATTTATTTTTTGGTATTTTTGTTAATTTCTTTTGACAACATTTCATAAAGAAAAGTAATGAGGAAATTAACACACGGTCTTCAATGATAGATAATTTTTGAAACGATATTTCAATTTCTAAATCCGACAATTATAAAAATCAATGTGACTGTTATAGTTGATACACTGTGTGATTTTGAAAAGGTCTTCAACGCCTGCAAAAACAACAGATACACAAACAACGTGCCATTAACACTGCGTTTCCTAAATTGACGCATTAAATGCTTTTCCTGTTGATCTTCCTTTCGACAAAAGTTCTTAAGATTTTTTGAGATGTAATATGTAAAGCATGATCGTTTCATGTTTAGATCCTTTCAGAAAATATGTAAAGCATCAGATAATTTTTTTATGTTTGGTTTAACAAAAAGCACGAAAACATACATGTTTTGTGAACCAGATTGGTCGAAAAAAATATTATTCTTGGTGGATCCTTATTTATATTTTCAATATTGACATACTTTGTCTATAAATGCATATTTGAATGAACACATCTCTTAATGGTAAAATTTAAAGGTAGCATTCAAACGTTCTCAAATCAGTTAAATTATTGACTAAGTAAATTGATAATAGAAAACTACAATTTCTTTACTCTGCTGTTAAAAACAAAACTTATACTATTGACCTATAATGGTTTACATTTATAAATTGTCTAATTTATAAACTATTTTTAAAAAGTAAGGCATACAATACGGAGCCTTGGCTAACACCAAGTATATTATATTAAATAGAACTAGCAACCCCTTAAAGGAATACAAAAAGTCGCCTTCATTTAAAACTATCTTAAATTTATTAAATCAAAAAAATAAAAAACCTTTTTTTTTTTAAAGAAATCAGAAAATCTTACCTTACTATTGAAGCTGGATATGAACTGTGCTGATACCGTCAAAAACTCTTTCTTTTATACTGAACATTTCAATTGAATAAAAGACTGATTACTAACCACAAAGTCAATTCATTCATAATAATGCATCATGATTGCATCACCTTTGACCTTTGATGTTCCTCAAATGATCAATTTCTCTACATTTCATTAAGAAGAACTAAAGAAACGATGATGTATAATAATTTCATCATTTATATTTGCATGAAATTAGATAATGTATATTTTTTGTGTTAAAGGTTTTTGCTGTCAAGGCATTTTTATATTTTTCAGTTATATTAAATGTAGGCTGCTCCTAGCTGTATTAGGTGTACGGTAATTCATTATGTTATGAAAATAAATATTTATAAAAAAAAACAAGAGGAAATTCAAAATTAACTTATTAAAATGATTAACAGACGTGCGAAATTTATCATTTCACAAGAAACACCATTAATAATTGTACTGATATTAAATGTATAGGTAGAAAAGTCGAAACTGCTGAATTTGGCAGAAAAAATAAATAATAATCTGGTCACAGTCATAAATAAACTTTTTACTCAAGTTTGATTTTTTTACAATACTGAGGAATTTTTATGCAAGGAACGAAATATTAGCTGATTTTGCTAAAACTAAATGATTTGGATTCATTAAGAAGAACTAAAGAAACGATGATGTATGATAAACAGAAACACAAGGGGAAATTCAAAATGCACTTATTAGAATGATTAACAGATGTGTGAAATTTATCATTATACAAGAAACGACATAAATAATTGTACTGACGTTAACTTTATTGGTAGAAAAGTCAAAACTGCTGAATTTGGCAGACCAAATAAATAATAATATGGTCACAATCATTGTTATACTGTTTACTAAAGTTTGAATGGAGTTTAAAGGATTTTCTATGCAATAATAAGTTAATATTAGCTGTAATAGATTCTCAATGTTTCGTAATAACTTGACAATATGTTCAACTAACTATATGATTTCAGCGTTACTGATGGGTATTTTTTTAAAAACATATCATGTTGAATATATTGAGTGTCTTTTTTTTTTTTTACCTCTTACGAGGATCTTCAAGAAGCAAAAGTTTTTCCTCTCAGTACACAAAGAAGGTATTTGAAATTTTCGCTGTTAGGGTTCACGTTTAAGGGTACGACAAAATGTCTATCTGGTCAGAGAAGTATCCCAGGCTCATCGCATCTCATCAATTTGCGGTCTAGTGTATACTAAGATATCTTTTTGATTATCGTTGTGACATATCATAAACCCATCTTTGTATCATTGAATTCAACACTTTAGCGGAGGTCAAAATGTATCTCTGATGTTCGCTGTGATACGTAAAAAAAATTCATTACATTCAACACTTTAATTTAATACATTCGTTACATTAAATTGTAGATGTGTTTTTGTTCTGTTGTAATCGTTAATGACTCTGTCCTTTTAAACTGGATTATCCATCACTGTATCACATATTACTAGAAACTTAGAATATATAAATGTACTTACAAACAACAGCATATTGCTCCATGGAACCTTTTTCTAAATCATTAACATCAAGTTGATCAGAAACTAATGCCCGGTTTCTTAGTTGTTGTGAAATTAGACATTTAGAAGGTGTGCATTCTAAACAATTCTAAATATAAAAAAGAACATGTGGTATGATTGCCAATGAGACAACTATCAACAAAAGACCAAAATGACGCAAGCATTAACAACTATAAGTCACCGAAAGGCCTTCAACAATGAACAAAGCCCATACCGCATAGTCAGCTATAAAAGGCCCCGATAAGACAATGTAAAACAATTCAAACGAGAAAACTAACGGCCTTATTTATGTAAAAAAATGAAGATGACCTTTTTACACTTTTCACAAGCATGCCCCATTTCAAACTATCAACCAAATTAAAAACATTTGTATTGCATTTTTTTCGTAAAAAAAATGGCCAAAGAGAATGCAAGTACCTTGTTTTAGGGAGGAATACATTCTGCTTTGTTTAAAATCACACTGATTCAGAAAAAATATTCTCTGAAACTGACATTTTTAAAATGCTGGACTTCTTGCTTGACGACATATTTCTTGTTTACATCAACTCTGATTTAATATGTTACAATAAGGCCAAACTTGATTAAAAACACAAATAAGTAAGCGAAAGTTCTAATACCTATTCGTTCCTTGAAGATAATGGGCGTTTAAACAAAACAAATTTTAGTACAGATAAAAACTTATTTGCTTCAATACAAAGTTGTGGACAAGACACAATTCTCCATAGTACCTCACGAACCACACAATATATTAAAGCATTTATTTATTAGATATGAGGGTCCATTCAAAGGTATGGCTGACTTTTAAACCGAAAAAAATCAAACGTTAGACTACACCAACCAAAATTTATATTGAAACCAAAACAGATAACGAGCAGCTATACTATTCAAGTTGAGGTAAGAAATATTTATTTTATCAGTTTCAATTCGAACAATATTTTATTCCAAATTCTTAAAAAAACATTGTTTTGAAATGAACACTAACAAATCTTATAAAACACTATGCAAAAAGATTTTCAGTACTAAAACACCAATAAAACAAAAATCACAACAGATACTTTGACCCATTTTAATTTGAATAACAGGCAATTATTTATTATAACAATACCAATTACAATCATCAATTATAATGTCAAAAATTCAATACATCTGCAAAATCTATAAATATAAGTAGAATCAATATCTATAAACTCATCATATATACCAGAACTAAATTTTCTATATACGCCAGACGCGCGTTTCGTCTACAAAAGACTCATCAGTGACGCTCGAATCCAAAAAACTTAAAAATGCCATATAATATAAAGTACGAAGTTGAAGAGCATTGAGATCCAAAATATCTAAAAGTGTTGTCAAATACAGCTAAGGTATTCTATGCCTGAGGTAGAAAAGCCTTAGTATTTAAAAAACCAAATTTTGTGAACAGTTTATTAATTTTATAAATATTACAATATAAATGATAATTCATGTCAGCACAAAAAGGGTTGACTACTGGGCTTGTGGTTTCATCAGGGAAATAAATCTCCACCAGTAGTGGCATCGACCCAGTGGTTTGTAAATAAACTCATCATAGATACCAGGACTAAATTTTATATATACGCCAGACGCGCGTTTCGTCTACAAAAGACATATCAGTGACGCTCGATTCCAAAAATGTTCAAAAAAATAAATACATAGAACTCCAAGGAAAATTCAAAACGGAAAGGTTCTTATCAAATGGCAAAATCAAAAGCTCAAACACATCAACAAATAGATAACAACTGTCATATTCCTGAATTGGTTCAGGTATTTTTTTTATGTAGGAAACGGTGGATTAACTTTAGTTTTTATGCCAGCTTAATTGCTGATTCGTACGACAGCCGCATAAAAATTGTTGTTTGACACGATGTGTGAACAAAACAGACAGACAAAATAGGTAAAAACTTCAAAATAGGTAAAGCAGTAAACCTTTTTTATTATCTTAACCACAACAAATGCATAGAAACAAATAGATATGTTACAAAGAACCCAAAAGGGCATTTAGACAAAGCATATAAAAAACATACAAAAATTTACCGTTCGACTCGACAAATTTCCGATAGTATTTAATTGTACTTAATTGCACTGGACTTTACTTCTGAAAATTCTTAATTAGTATTTGATAATCTCGTTACACCTTTTATATTCAGTTATTTCAATCCATTCTTTTCAAAGCGCATTTTCTTCTAACACAATCTTTAAACAGACTTGATGAGAAGGGATATAGTTACGATACTGTTGTCAGGTCATTTAAAGATGGCATATGTTGGCTTTAATATTTATTCGCTTCTAGAGTCTTTGAATCGTAAATAATCATATCTATTCTAAAACTAATGTTGGCAAGATACGGGTTATGTTCTAATATATTTTATCATGGTTTGATACTATAACTCTAACGGGCGGGATTGTGCCTGATACTCATATGATAAAGACATAATCTTTCAATCAGTTTAATTTAAGTCTGGAACTGGCATGTCAGTAACTGCTAGTATTCCTTTGGTTATTAGTTATTACTGCCATTTTGTTTATATTTTTCAAACTGAGATGTACTGTGCGTATTGCTGTGTATTTGGTTTTTCTACATTGGCTAGAGATATAGGGAGTGGGTTGAGGTCTCACAAAACATGTTTAACCTAGTTGCATGTTTGCGCCTGTCCTATATCAGGAGACTCTGGCCTTTGTTTGATAATAGTCTTCTATGATTTTTAATTTTAGTTCATTTACATATTTCGTAGTTTAGTATGACATCCATTATCACTAACTAGTGCTATTTAACTATTTTAAGTTAGAGGCCAGCTGAAGCTGAGGGATTTTCTAGCTGTGTTATTGATCCATTGGTAGCCTTCGGATGTTATCTGCTTTTTGGGCAGGTTATTGGCTTTTTGAGTAATTTATTGTTAAGACTTTTTGAATGATGTTAAAACATCAAAATAACCGTTTTTAAGACTTATCTTCCTTGTTAAAAGACACATAGTGTCGATTTAAGATCTTATCAATTTTAAGATGTAAGTTACTGAATAAAAATAAATCTGAGAAAGAAAATGGTGAATGTGTCAAAGTGACAACAACCCGACCATAGAGCAGACAACATCCGAAGGCCACCAATTGGTCTTCAATATAGCGAGAATTCCCACACCCGTAGGTGTCCTTCAGCTGGCCCCTAAAAATATGTATACTAGTAAATTGTTAATCGATGTCATACTAAACTCCAAATTATACACATGAAACTAAAATAAAAAATTGAAAGCTAGTTCAAAGCAAATTAGTCGCTTTTTAAAACTTTTAGGAATTTGTGGTCCGTATGTTCTTCAACTTCAACACTGATGAGTCTTTTGTAGACGAAACGCTCGTAAAATTTGAATCCGGGTATCTATCATGAGTTTATTAATTAATTGCTATTTATTTTTTTGGCCTTTTTAACTTTATTTCGAGCATCAGTGAAACGCTTTTTTGTCGATGACAAACACTGTCAGTCAATCAGAATATTAATTATATGTTTCTTTGTCTAATAAGTATTTATTTGTATTGTAGTCCTGTACTTTTTTGTTGTCATTTCAATGTTATATTTAACATTGCCATTAGGTTTGGCATGCCACAAAACCAGGTTCAACCCACCATTTTTTCATTTAAAACGTCCTGTAGCAAGTCAGGAATATGGCCACTGTTATATTTTTGTTCGTGTCTGTGTGTGTGTTACATTTTAACGTTGCGTCGTTTGTTTTCTTTTATTTTTTAGTGTAAATTCAAAATTGCGATAATACGTGTCACGGTACTTGTCTATCCCAAATTCATGTATTTGTTTTTGATGTTATATTTGTTATTCTCGTAGGATTTTGTCTGATGCTGGTCCGTTTCTGTGTGTATTACATTTTAGTGTGGTGTCGTTGTTCTCCTCTTGTATTTAATGCGTTTCCCTCGGTTTAAGTTTGTTACCCTGATTTAGTTTTTTGTCAATGGATTTATGACTTTTATTACAATGAATATGTCGGCAAATATATCAGTCCTAGGAGGGAACCTCCATCTATCATTTTTTAAATAAGCCGTTTCCATAAAGGAAATGAAATTTACCTCTTTAACAAAATATCAATCTATTTTTTCCACTTTGTACTATTTTAGTTTGAAATGTAATTTTTGTTTAATGTTTTTGCTTTCATTCAAAAGAAAGTGGGTCTGACACCAACTTTATTTCTCCTTTCCTTCTCCAATATCTTTCTTTTTTAAATCTATATTTAATGGTTTTGGGAGCTCCATATTATAGTGTTCAAATCTGATTGTTTGTAGTAGAGTGTAGTATGGTACCTTCGAAATTCTTTTGTTTTCTGCTGCTGTTACCTAACATTTCCATTTATTCTTGATAAATAAGATTAGTAGTAAATGAATTGCTGAAGAAAATATATTTGTACTCTCAAATTGGAAACAAACTGATAACGACATATAAAAAATAGAAAGACAAATAACATTCTACAAGTAACATGCACAAATATTGACTACCTCTAACTCAACAAAAAAATGAAAAATCTATCTGGAGAGGGGTTTTGAATATCAAAGGTGCTTGCAAGTGCTTTCAAGATCCTGCTAAAAAGTAGCACCACTCGTGTTGCTAATCGACAACAAGTGATAAAAAAACATTTAGTGATATGTCATATTCCAGGAGAAGAGAATGGGATTGTAGTTACGATAATTTGAAGATATTCGTCGTCATTTGTTAAACGTATGTCCAGTAACGGTGAACCCAAACAGAGAGTGCATAACTTTAACAATGCGACTAGGGTCCATTTTTTAATATAACAAAGTTTCAATCTGTAATTGTATCGGAGGCAAATCTTTATTAATGAATTTTATCTACATAATTCTGTAGTAACATCCTCGACCGATGTAAGGGATGAGCTTACACGGACAACGGACTGTTCTTGACATTGAAAGTACTATGGAGTCATCATCTTCGGGGATCTTGTAAGTAATCACTTATTCTGCAAATATAAAACATAATGAATAGAAATATGTAATGGCTTTGATTCTCTACAGCACTTGAAACCTTAACTGCTATTGCGCAAGGTAACTTTCAATGGTGAACGTTACCCATAAAATAAATTGGCAAAAGTCCTCATTCAGTCAGAAATAGCGTAACAATCTATATTCCAATACTATAAATATGTTTTTTTCTGATGACAATGTACAAATCGTTTCAAATCGTCGCACCTGTTGTTTTTTTTAAAGCAAATTATATTACTAGTATTTTTTTATAGTTTAATTAAGATCAATGTTCCTTTTACATTCATAAAGAAAGGTTTGTTCCAATGTTCACTTTGATATGCTTATTTTGCATTGGCTTTAAAATACTTTCACAGCTTTAGTTTGACCTTTCACGTTATACATTGTAGATACAGTCTATTATAACATTGTTTCGCCTTAAAAAACATGACGGAACGGACATATATTGTGTTTTCATACGGAAAAATACCTAATATTGTGATCCTTTTCCGTAACCATAACCGCCTCCGACACCAGCGGAAACTACGGAGACTGGTCCGTATCCTGCTCCGACTGAAACTGGTCCATATCCGCTTCCGCCACCTCCTAGAAGGACTGCAGATCCAACTCCGGATCCATATCCAGATCCATATCCTGAACCGTATCCACCACTGACAACAACTGGTGCTGGTCCGTATCCGCCTTTACCTACTGGTCCATATCCAGCGCCGGATAAACCTCCTAGAACAGCTAAAGATCCAACACCGGATCCAATTCCGTAACCATCATATCCACTACCGCCACCTCCTAGAAGGACTGCAGATCCAACTCCGGATCCATACCCAGAGCCATATCCAGAGCCGTATCCACCACTGACAACAACTGGTGCTGGTCCGTATCCGCCTTTACCTACTGGTCCATATCCAGCGCCGGATAAACCTCCTAGAACAGCTAAAGATCCAACACCGGATCCGAGTCCATAACCACCATATCCACTACCGCCACCTCCTAGAAGAACTGCAGATCCAACCCCGGATCCATACCCAGAGCCATACCCAGAGCCGTATCCACCACTGACAACAACTGGTGCTGGTCCGTATCCGCCTTTACCTACTGGTCCATATCCAGCGCCGGATAAACCTCCTAGAACAGCTACAGATCCGATCCCGGATCCGAGTCCGTAACCACCATATCCACTACCGCCACCTCCTAGAAGGACTGCGGATCCAACTCCGGATCCATACCCAGAGCCATACCCGCTACCATATCCATATGAGTCTTTACCAGAGCAGTAGGCAGAACTGAAGACAGTCAGCAATACGACGGCGAGAGTGAAAACCATTTTGATATGGATCGTCTGTACTGCAAGGAAAACATTATAATATATCATAAGTTATTGTTGCAAAGAATATACACTGATACAACAGATAACCTTATTTCCTATCAATATACGTGTACTGAATACTAGGACAAGCCCACTGAGTTGCTTGAGAAACCAATACGTGAATAAAACAAATGTTTCTTTACGTCAGACATATGCAAATTTAAAACATTAAATAGCCAAAACGATTGAAAATTTAAAGGAAAGTTCTTTTTTTGTAAATTCTATATTTTTTGATTGAAAAAAACAACAACTGTGTTTACGATAATTGTTAATTTTATATATGAAGAAAATTTATCGAAGATAAATAAACCAAAATAGAAAACTCGGGTTATTTATAAAATAAACTTTAACAGAGCAAAATATACATTAATATATCATAAGTGGATATGAGCTTTTCGAATGAAATCATAAAACATTTATTTAAATAGAAAATATTCTCTTGAATATTTATTCTCTCTCAAGCTCCCAAAAATCCATCTCTAAATGTAGAAAAAACACAAACAAGTGAAAGTTTGAAACACAGAAAGGTTCGAAAAAATAAACCAATCTACATCAATAAATTGCGGGACTTTGCACGTGATCCTTGGTGACTGACTATCTTAGATAGTTTTCATTTAAAAATGAACTTTCGAAAAAAAAATAGTGTTCTCCTTATAACAGTGTTTGATGGATTCTTAGTGTCTTGATATCTCAAAGAATAAACATAAAATTCAAACACGATATTGAAAATTAAAAGCAGACAATTCTAGTAAGATTTTAGAAAACGTACCTTAGTATAGGAGTTAGATATAACCTGTGCTGACTCTGTAAATGTTCCTACTTTTATACTGAAAAAAGACGATTACATACCACATAGTCAAGCCATTTGTTATCATGCATCATAATTGCTTTGATGTCATTTATACGATCAATTTTCAAAATATTAATTTATTTTATATACAAAAAAAAAATGAAAGAAACCACAAAAAAAGATTGAGATGAGTTTTCGGACGATTTTATACATTATAAAGATAAGGATTTAGATCATATATTTTAAGTGTGTCATCATACATAACCGTATCTATATTTATATATTACTTTTAAGGTCCTTAATTTGGTAAAATAGCTAATTCCTTAAACACCCATTTAATAAATATAGAGGCCCTACTATAAAAAATCAATTATATATTTATAAGTTACATTTTTTTTATTTCCTTAATAATGCTTTATCACATGCATTGGTCAAAAGAGATATTTATCATGACTAGAACTGATTATTTGTTTGAATTGAATTCATAAAAAAAACTTAAATTTGGCAATTTTCCCGTAAAAAAATGATGAAAAAGATGGCGCCACAAAAATCGTCTATCAGTTAAAATTTAAGCAAAAAATTTTGCAAGTGATATTGGGATTGCCTAAGTATTGTGTGTACAAAATTTAAAGAGATTCCGCAAAATTCACTCCTCGACACTTTTGCATGATTTTCTGTGAGACAAGCTCTTAAAGTCACAAGAATCGGACACGACTTATGATACACTATCGCTTAAACTGACATCTTCCGATATTTGAATAATATTTCTTTCGTTAAATAATTAAAAAAAAATCTTAATATACTGCGTAAATTAACATAAATGAACTAACTTTAGATAAAAAAATTAAAAGGAAAAAACTGTCCTTCCTACATGTAGATTAAGATATTTTATTGTTTTACCGCAATATTCACACTAAAATTTACGACAAAAAGGGTTGTTAATTTTCCATTTTTGGATGGTGATGTTCCTTTGGCACCACCTTATGGTGTTTATAGTTCACAGCTCGTTCGCTATGCCCGTGTCTGTTGTAACGATTTCAATTATAACGAACATAATCCATGTATTGCTGATAATTATTAAGCCAACTTAGTTACTTCAAACTGAAAAAATATACTCATTTTTACTGAAATATTGTTTACCGTGCCCAGAAATTTAAATTTGAAAAATTGTTGGTTCTTTTTAAAAAACTTATCCTAAAAGGTTACCAATTCAACACAGTGACTGTAATTAAATCACTTAATATTTTGTTTATTGGTATTAAAATTGATTTTGTTATCAGTAAATCAAAAGCAAACTAAATTCATTGTTTTATGAACATTAAAATTATTCAATTTCTTCTTAAATCTTGTTTATTTACTTTTGACCTTAAACATATACCCCTAAAAACTTTATTAACTATGTATTTACATTCCGGCGTCGCAGATCAAATTTGTTCGTTCATAGTGTTTTAATATACGTTTTTTTTTTATTGAGTTTAGCTTTCCTATTGATATTTTATCGTGTGGTTTTCTGTGTTGTGACGTTATACTATTGCCTCTGAAAAAGGGAGAGGGATTGGTACCATTTAAATGTTTAATCCCGCTGCAAATGCTTGCACATTTCCTAAGTCAGGAATCTGATGTACAGTAGTTGTCGTTTGTTTATGTAATTTATACGTGTTTCTTGTTTCTGTTTTTTTTTATAAAGGTTAGACCGTTGGTTTTCCCGTTTGAATATATTTTATACTGTCTAGTTAGTTTTGGGCCCTTTATAGCTTGTGTTTGATGTCAGATAATGCTCCGTGTTGAAGGTCGTTAATTGACCTATGATGGTTTACTTTTATAAATTGTTATTTGGATTGATAGTTGTCTCATTGGCACTCATACCACATATTCTTATTTATAAATATCATTGTTACATACATATACACATTCATGGATCTACAATATTTCTATACCTGTATCCTGGTATTGCACAAGGTCCTGTTTTGATTCTGACTGTTTATGACGTCTTTACACTAAATTCACTTGATGTTTAACGTGTTCTGATTGATAATAAATTCTAAGATGCATGATGTTTTGTATTAGTTGTTAGTGGCTTTGAAGTAGCTGTCAGTAATTGCGAATACTTTCAGATCTGTACTTAGGATCTTTTTGTTGTTAGGACGAACATGTAACCGGCCACGTCTACTTGTATTAGAAGTATATGTTTCTTTTTTATCCATCTGCCTTTTTCAACTGAATTTTAAAGTTCATTCTTTTTTTGTACTGTTACACCACTTTCGCAGATTATGGGAAGAATTGTGATCCCACTAACATGCTTAACCCCGACACATTCTCTATGTATGTGCCTGTCAGGAGCCTTGTTGTTCAGGTTTTGTGTTTTTTTATGTGTTACATTTTTGTTTTTTGTTCATTTTTTTTCGTAAATTAGGCCGTTAGTTTTCTCGTTTGAATTGTTTTTCATTGTCACTTCGAATAGATATAGGAAGATGTGGTGTGAGTGCCAATGAGACAACTCTCCATCCAAATAAAAATTTAAAAAGTAAACCATTATAGGTTAAAGTACGGCCTTCAACACGGAGCCTTGGCTCACACCGAACAACAAGCTATAAAGGGCCCCAAAATTACTAGTGTAAAACCATTCAAACGGGGAAACCAACGGAGCCTTTTTAAATCTGAATATGTTTTATTTGCATGTCTCATTGTTAAGGACCGGACGGTGACCTTTAGCTGGTAATTTCTGTGTCAGTTAGGTGTCTTGTTGAGAATAGTGTCATTGGCAATCATACCACATCTTCTTTTTCTATAAATATAATGCAACATTTAAACACTTTTTATATGAAAATATATATCGTACATAAAACAAAAAATACACATAATAATTTCTTCTTTGCATGTTTCGTCGATAAAACTTAGAATAAAATAAAGAAGTTAAAGGGATTTCCATTTTGTTGATCAAAGATTTGATATTGAGGTCGTCAAATCTACTTAATAATCTCTAATATTTTCTCATTTTTTAACAGCAGGAGGTTAACAATTATCGTAGAAACTCAAAATGAATAGCTCTAAAAAGAACTTGAATCCCATAAAACTACACTGATTATATATGAATAATTCTAACAGGCCAAAAAAAATCATTTCCTTTTTTTTGGGAAACCGTATATTTCATAATCCTTTTACAACAATGGATCAAATTTCCAACCTTAAAGATATATATTTCGCAAAAGTAATCGTAATCAATTAAAACATTACATCAACACTTACAAAATATTTATGGAACACAGACATATGTGTCAATCTGGTTATAAATATGTCATCGTAAAACAACAAATAAAATATTAACCCTCGTTATATGTTATAATGTCCCTAAAATATAGCGTAGTCAGAAGTTAGTGAAGATACAAATATCTTCTATGCTACAAGTAACAAAATCACGTACTGTCCATGCACATTGTATGTCTGTATAGTGAGTGTAACAGAAGGTCATTACACTTGGTGGATTAGTTCAAACAAATGCATCAAAACTTTCTTGTCATTAAACAAATATTGTTAGACGCTTAATGTGGCGGATTTTTTTTTTTTTTACAAATAAAACAAACGGCAATTAGAGGTATTGAGCGTTTGATGATTAACTTTTTGTTTTCATTATAAAAAAAAACTAAAAAAGTTGTGAACGGGGTACTGAAGCATTTCATTTGTTAAAAATTACAATTTTTATTATTATTATTATAAATATTATTATTATTATTATTATTATTATTATTATTATTATTATTATTATTATTATTATTATTATTATTATTATTATTATTATTATTATTATTATTATTATAATAACATAATAATAATTATTATTATTTTTATTATCATTATCATTATTATTATTTGGGGCGTGGTTCCTCTGTTCAGAATGAAATCCCTTCGATACATTTGATTCGTATGTTTTTGTTATTGAAGAAATTATAGAAAACTGTATTTTGTAGTCATATAAAAGAGAAATGAAAGATGCCAGATGGAGATTCAAACTCATAAATGGAAAATAAGCTGACAACGCCATGACACAACATCGGAAACTAAAGAATAAGCAACACGAACCCAACCAAAAACTAGGGGTGATATCTGGTGCTCCGGAAGGGGAAGCAGATACTGCTCCACATGTGGAACCCGTCGTGTTGCTGATGAGATAACAAATCGGGTAAATAGTATAATTCGTAAAAAAAAAATGCACTCAACTAAATGGCAGTAATTTGTAGTTATCTTTAGGACTGGTCTTTACACTTCATAAAATTCAGCTTCCCAATTGTGACCTTTCCATTGAGAGTTCCAGATGGTGTTGTTGAAATCACCAATTCTTAACTTTTAAAGACGCCATCACGAGTTGGTTGACCGTTATGAAAAATCCGTTTCTCAGATCTTTACTTAGTGTTGTTTTGTTGTTGGCATGTACAAGTACCTGGTCACACTTTGTTTTAGTTACTAAAGTATGTGTATTTCTATTTGTATCCATCTAATGATTTATTCTTTTTTACTGATTTGTAGTTGAAAATATGGTACTGTGACACCAATGTCCCAGGTTAGAGGAAGGGTTTGGATCATCCCTCTAGCAGCGTTAAACCCACCACATTTTGTTTTTATATGTGACTATCCCAATTCAGGAGCCTTTAATTCAGATGTTGTTGTTTGTTGCTGTTTTGCATATTTGTTTTAAGTTTATTTTTTGTGCATTAACAAGGCAATTGGTTTTCTTTCTTGCATCCTTTTACATTTGTAATTTCGGGGCCTTTTTATGTGGCATGGGTTTTGCTCAACATTGAAGCCCAAATCTATAGTTATTGATTTCTGTGTCATTTGTTCTTTAAAGTGTTATCTCATTGACATCATACATCATCTTCTTTTTTTATATTCTTATATTTTTCCTTCATGCATGATCTAGTAACCATCTGAATGATCATACAATTATACAAGGAAAAACCTAACTATGAGTACGACCAAAATGTGTTTCTGGTATATTGCTACTATAGATTTTACCCTAAAAGCCTTTTTCGCTTAAATTTTTTTTTACATAATTCTTTGTTTCAATTAAAAGAAACACTTGAATGGGTAAGGACACTTGTCTAGTACTAAATGCGTAATGTAACATAACATAACATTGCATATAAGAAATTAACCATCACCAACAATTATCAATCGTATTTGACCTTTTCTTTCTGGTGTTCAAGCTTCAGTAATAATGTAACCCCAAATTTCCAAAATATTCTATATACAAAACATAAAAAAAAACACCAAAGATATATGTTTATAACTAGACATTTTTAACTGCAATTAAATAAGGAATTAATTTCCTACACCAGTCAAATTCAAGGAATATTTTTCGACAATTGTGTCAGCAACCGGACGTGACGTTATATATTTTGTTAGTATTACTCCATGCTATAAGAAGAAGCTGCAAATTTAAATTTACCTTACATAACCATGGATTTCTACAGTTTATTTCCCGCATGACGGAAAATAATGTTTATTCACTTTGAAAATGATTTCAAACGTCGTCAACATCTTTCAAAATTTCAACTAGTGAAATGATTTAGATTCTTCATTTGTTAGATTTTGGGTTTGACATTTTGTGTTGGGTTTCTGTTGTGTCGTTGTTCTCCTCTAATATCTGATGTGTTTCCCTCAGTTTAAGTTTGTAACTCGGATTTGTTGTTATCAATCGATTTATGAATTTCGAACAGCGGTATACTACTGTTGCCTTAATTTCATACAACTGCCAAAATTCAAGTTTATATTTTTTTTTTACTCTTTCTCGTATTCAACTGGATGTGACTTGCTATGATTTGGAGGTATTTTACCTTGTCATTTGAAGAAGCTGCAAACGTACTTCAATTAACCATATCTTTCGATAGTATATTTCCTTGCATAACAGGTACGTTGTATATCCACTTTAATAATGAGCCTAAATGTTGTCAACAGCTTTCAACGATTTCAATAGTGAAATGATTTTCATTCGAGTTTGGGTTTTGTTTTAATGACATTTTAAACGTAAATTTATGAAGCCACTTGAAAGTACTTACACAATAGCATTTCTGCTGGCCCTTATGAAAGATGTATTCATGAATACTTCGAATTCGACACCATAAGTATATAAACAGGATAGTTAATTCGTGTATAAAAGAGAAAACACTATACTTTTACCTCACGTTTAGTGTAATTGAATCAACCAACATTGAAGATAAAACCCGCCTAAAACCATAGTCGTTGGTATTCGTGAGGGGAACTATAATACACATTTTAAGTGAAATACAACTTCAAATGTTCTACTTTGAAAGAAGTTTTTTTGCTAGAATGCATTGTAAACATATTCTTTTAAAAATCTGTTGAATCAAACACTTACTTATTATGGGAATATTCTGAAAATGTTTACGCTGATTGTTTAAATATCAGATGGCTTTTTACGTAACGGTAGATGTGGAAATTTCACAATTGATGTAAACTATAACTCATAGTATTACTGTAGGTCATCACTGTAACAAGATTTGTCATCTATGTCAATCAATGTGTGTGATAAACATAAGAGATAAATCTTCCACTGATAAGGCCCGCCAGTCGTTTTGAATATCTGAAATCTGACAATGGAGATTTGTGAAATATCGTATTGAATAAGATTTGTTGGTGAAATTTATTCCGCTGGATTTCTGATATTAAGCAGACAAATTTTTACCTTCCATTCGAATGAAATGCAAAAATATGTTTTTGTTCTAAGTGACGTCTTCAGACATGGTCGCATATCATCTCACAATAGGAAATTCAGAGGGATGCAAGACCATTTGAATTCAATTGCCCAATGAAGAACTGAGATCAAACAAACCTTACGATGATAAAATAAAAATATTTAACAGGTCAGGAAAAGAATAAATCATGTAAGAATCAGAGAAATTTTAATATAAAATTCACAAATACTCAAAAATACTCCAAAACCTTTAAATTGCATTAAATACTTTTTGTTTTCGTACAGCTCATGAATGATGTAAACATACATTACAGTTGTCCATAACAAGAAATCAAAGGGAGGAATAAGAAAAGAGTATTTGAACTCATGAGTCGAATACAAACTGACAACGCCATATCAAATAAACGAACGACAAACAACAGGTGTATAAACACAACCTACACAATAACAAATAACACGAACTCACATCAATTCATGAAAAGTGAGAGGGGTTAAGACCACACGTGTTTCTAAATGATAATCAAATCGTGCGTAAAATGTATGATTCCTCGGTATTGCCAATGCATACCAATATCGTGATAATACACTTTTAGTAAAATCCTATTCGAGGACAAGATAATATGATTTTGGTTAAGATAAATGGGACATACTCGTCGTACGTAATCTGTTACATTTTTCTGTAATGGTCAACAAACCTCGAGGAGGCGATCGTTAAACATGACTTCCATTTTTTTATTTTTGAACATTTCATGGAATAAATAAGTTCGAAGTTCCAAATCTATAAATGTTTTGGAAGCAAATCTTTATTACTGAATATCAGCTATATAATTCTGTATCTATGGTACAGTCTTTGACCGATGTAAGGGGTGAGTTTACACGGACTACCGACTGTTGTCTGGCATTGAATCATCATCTTCGGGGATCTTGTAAATAATTAAACCTGCAAATATAAAACAAAACATACTAAATTACAAATGTCACATGTCGTTTAATGTATGCTTTATTTTTTTTCTCATTTGAATTCTTATGCATTTTTCGTAAATTGTTTGAGAAACAAAACGCTTAAAACCTGAACTGTGATAGTTCAAAGTCATTTGAACTGATGAACATCAACCATGAAATAAATTAACAACAGTTCTCATCCAATCAGCGGATTACAATCAATATTTCAATAGAATTTATTAATCTTACTCTGACAATGTACAGTTTTAAATCGTTGCAAGTAAAGGATTTAAAGCAATTTATAATACTAGTTCTAGATTTTCTCACAGAGTTATCCTACATTTATTTATAAAAAAACAACGACATTGTTTTTCACGTTTTGTTAAAAAAACAACCTTTCTTTTACTTTCATATAGAAAGGTTTGCTCCCATGTATATTTTGATAATAATTTGAGAATAGAAATGGGGAATGAGTGAGACAACAACCCAACCATAGAACAGACAACATACCTTTTTGCATTCACTTCTTAGTTTTGATGAAAATCCTTTTGAAATGTGAAAATACTTTTACAGTCAAGGCTTTAGTATGACCTTTCATATTATACATAATAGATACTAGGACGGATAAGTAGATATAACGTTATTTCTACTTATAAACATGACGGAACGGACTTATATTGTGTTTCAATACGGATACATACCTAATACTTTGATCCTTTTCCGTAACCATAACCGCCTCCGACACCAGCGGAAACTACTGAGACTGGTCCGTATCCTGCTCCAACTGAAACTGGTCCATATCCATTTCCGCCACCTCCTAGAAGGACTGCGGATCCAAGTCCGGATCCATACCCAGAGCCATACCCAGAGCCGTATCCACCACTGACAACAACTGGTGCTGGTCCGTATCCGCCTTTTCCTACTGGTCCATATCCGGCACCGGATACACCTCCTAGAACAGCTAAAGATCCGACACCTGATCCGATTCCGTATCCACTACCGCCACCTCCTAGAAGGACTGCGGATCCAAGTCCAGATCCATACCCAGAGCCATATCCTGAACCGTATCCACCACTGACAACAACTGGTGCTGGTCCGTATCCGCCTTTACCGACTGGTCCATATCCAGCACCGGATAAACCTCCTAGAACAGCTACAGATCCGATACCGGATCCGAATCCATAACCACCATATCCGCTTCCGCCACCTCCTAAAAGGACTGCAGATCCAACTCCGGATCCATACCCAGAGCCATACCCAGAACCGTATCCTCCACTGACAACAACTGGTGCTGGTCCGTATCCGCCTTTACCTACTGGTCCATATCCTGCACCGGATACACCTCCTAGAACAGCTAAAGATCCGATACCGGATCCAAGTCCATAACCACCATATCCACTACCGCCACCTCCTAGAAGGACTGCAGATCCAACTCCGGATCCATAACCAGAGCCATACCCGCTACCATATCCATATGAGTCTTTGCCAGAGCAGTAGGCAGAACTGAAGACAGTCAACAAAACGACGGCGAAAGTGAAATACATTTTGATATGGATCGTCTGTACTGTAAGGAAAACATTATAATATATCATTTATATTTGTGGCAATGTTAATACACAGCAGATAATTTGGTTTCTTAGTAATGTACGTGTACTGATAACGAGGACACGTTTACTTAGTTGTTTGAGAGACTAATACTTTAACAAAAAAAAAAGATTTGCCTTATATCAGACATGTATTAATTAAAAATATTAAGAACCAGTCATGTATTACAATTCCTGTTTCCGGTGCGTGTCAAAACATGGAGGGAAACAAAGTATTATAAATTTTTCTGTTGTTTTTTTTTTGACTCATTTTTTTCGGTTTGATTATCAATGAATATAGGTTTATGCTGAATTGAAAAGTTTATATATAGGTTAAAAAAAATCTTGATTTTTTGGGGGGATATGGGAGGTAAATGGAAGGATATCAAACAGTAAACAGAAAGTAGAAAAAAAAATGTTTTGACCCCAGCGTTACGCAACTTTTTATTCTTTTTTCCCGATTAAATCACAATTTCACATTAGTATATACATGATATGAACGTGAAAAAAAAAATTTAAGCAGCATTTTCTATTTTTTTATATTTTTAGAGATATAAGATGTAAGCCTAAAGGGCGTTCAATTACAAGACTGCAACCTAAAATAGAACAAAGAGTTTGGAAACAAATCGAAGTTTTTTTTTGTTAATGCTTTATCGTTGATTTGAAAAAAGTAAAAAAAAAGTTGTATTCGGTAAATTTGAATTTTGTATATAAAATAGATGTATAAAACAAAACAGCAAAATCTAGATGGCTTTTTTGTGAAATAAACACAAAAAAGATTAGAAAGTAAAATCACAACGTGAAAGAAAGTGTGAAACACAGTGAAGATACAATGTATAAAAAAGTGAACCAATCATAATATCTAAATCACCAAATAGCGGGACTATGCACATGATTCCTAACTGAAATAATGGTGACTGACTATCTTAGAAAGTTTTCATTCAGAAATGATCTTTCAAATAAAAAGTTAGTGTTTACCTTACAACAGATTTTGATAGATTTCTAGTGCCTTGAATTCTCAAAGCATAAACATAAAAGTCAAACACGATCTTGAAAATTAAAAGCAGACAAGTTTAGTTCAGGAAACTTAATTACCTAAGGATAGGAGCTAACTGTAGATTTAAATGATGCTTATCATCACAAAAGACACAAAGTCAAGCAGATTTTACATAATATTTCAAATAAACAGCAGATTTGTTTGTTAGACATCAGAAAACTTACCTTAAGATAGGAGCTAGATATAACCTATGCGGACTCTGTACACTCTTCCGGCTTTTATACTGAAAAAAGACAGATTACATACCACATAGGTCGATTCATTTATAATCATGCATCATAATTGCATCACCTTTGTCATTCATAAGATCAATTGCCCCAATTTTAATTAATTTTATAAAAGTAAAGGTGCTTGTTTCATCATTTACACTTTTGAAAGATAATAATTTGTATAATTGTATATTAAATTTAAACAACCAGGTAAACAGTTTAGTCTTGTTTATCTTAGATTACAAGATATTGAATGCATGGATAACAGTTATCCTTAAACCACGAGAGAGAGGGAGACAGTTGTTTTTGAACCACGAGAGAGAGAGATAGATAGAGAGAGAGAGAGAGGATGGGAGTTTCCGGACGATTTTAGACATAACATATATAATGTTTTGAAGAATTTTTTTTATAAAAATTTAGAAAAAAACATACGGATACAATTTCTGTATTACAAAATGCTTTCGTCTGTAAAAAAGAATACAATGATTTAGCTAAAAGAGGAACCATATTGCTGAAGTTAAATATAAAAAAAGAAGATGTGGTATGATTGCCAGTGGGACAACTGTCCACAAGAGACCAAATATAACACAGACATTAACAACTGTAGGTCACTGTACGGCCTACAAAAATAAGCAAAGCCCATACTGCATAGTCAGCTTTAAAAAAAACCTATAAGACAATGTAAAAAATTTCAAGCGAGGAAACTAACGGCGTTATTTGTATAAAAAAAGACTAAAAAATACTTTATTTTGATTATTTTTCTTATTGTTTTTTTTTTTTTTTTTATCTCAACCACCTTAATGTGTGTATAAATATACAAGTATATATTTGAGGATGATAAAAAATTTGCAATGTACTTATTCAGCTAGTTATATACGTGTCTAAAAATATACAGAATCTTTAATATTTTCTATCAGTCTCAATATTTCTTAATTTTTTTTTACATTATAGTTTGTTACCATTCGGTGTTGTGTCTCTGTTGTGTCGTAGTTCTCTTATATTTGATACGTTTCCTTCAGTTTTAGTTTGTAACCCGGATTTGGTTTCTCTCTATCGATTTATGCATTTTGAACAGCGGTAAACTACTGTTGCCTTTAGTTACAGCAGGAGATGAAACTGAAAAGTTCATCATGTCTAGCTAAGATAAAAACCTGAATCCTGTAATAGTACAATGAATATACATGTATGAAAAAGAAGATGTGGTATGATTGCCAATGAGACCACTATCCTATGATTCATTTTAATAAGCCAGGAATGTGTGTACTTTTTTGAAAACCGTATATTTCATAATCCTATTACACCTATTTAACGAGTTACTAAACCTTTGCAAAATATATCTGCACATGTTATTTATTATGATGTATTGAACATATCGCATAGTCAGAGGGAAAGTGATGACACAAATATCATCTATGTAACAAAATCACGTAAGGTCCATGCACATAGTATGTCTGTATACAGAAGGTCATTATACCTGGTAATAAGGACATACAAATGCATCAAAATATTTTCGTCATGAAAGAGTTATTTTTAAACGGTTTGATGTACGGAACATTTTTTTTTTTCACAATATACATGATTGATTTTAATAACCCAGGAATTTCTGTACTTTTTGGAAAACCGTATATTTCATAATTCTTTACACCTAATTAATGATTTACTAAACCTTTCCAAAATATATTTGCACATTTTACGATTTTGTAATGAATTACGACAATGCTTCTACACTTTTAAAATGTGTTTACAACAGAAATATGTCAGTCTGGTTATAACTGTGTCATCGTAAAACAATATGTACAATATTAACCCTCGTTATTTATTATGATGTAATGAAAATATCGCGTAATTAGAGGGAAAGTGATGACACAAATATCTTCTATGTTAAAAGTAAAAGAATCACGTACGGTCCATGCACATTGTGTGTCTGTATAGGGAGTGTTACAGAAGGTTATTACACTTGGTGGATTAGTTCAATCAAATGCATCAAAACTATCTTGTCATTCAACAGTTATTTTAAGAATTTTAACGTTACTGAACATCTACTTTTTCAAAAAGAGAAAACAATGATAAAATATGTAGGACTTGACCGTTTGTTATTATTATTGCATATAATATTTCCCACAGAAAGTAACCAAACGTTAGCGTGCAATAAATCTTCAAAATTCATGACGTCATCAACGACAAAATCTTAGTTTTTACCAATTTTTACTTTCAAATATTATATTGATATGCAATAAAAGGGTTAGTGCATGAATATTGGGGAATATTGTACCTCGTAGAACATATATGGCACTCGCAAGCTCATGCAATACAAAATTCTACTAGGGACAATATTCCCCAATATTCATGCAATAACCCTATATTATTATTATTATTATTGGGTAATACTTAGCTTTCTTAATAGTATCAACATGCCTAATAACATTTTTTATTCTTCAATAAAATATTCAACCGGTCTTTAACAGAAAAAAGGGACAAAAAACACGTTCGTTTACGGACTTTTACATTTTAAGAGCACTGTGGCGTGGTTTCTCTGTTAAGAGTGACGTCCCTTTAATAAATTCAATTAATATGGTTTCGTTATTTTGAAAATGTAGGAAAACATTATTTTGAATCCATATACTGAAAGAAATGCGCAAAGAGCAGTGACTTATAGTTATCACTCAGACTGGTCTGTACTATTTCCTATAGAAATTGTACAGTAACTCGAGTTGGCCTAGAACAATTTGAATTTATGAGATTTTTTTTAAAACATAGTTGCATCAATAATATGAATAGAACAGTTTTTATGGATTATTTTTATCCCAGGAATATATTACCTTAGCCTATTTTTGGCACATTTTTAAGCTTACAACAAGGGCTATGTTTAGCTCCCACTTAACTTATACATTGATTACAGTATATTCTATAAAGAGAAATAAAGATAGAGATATATCATGTATAATGGTCATAATTTGTCAATGAAAATGTTCAGATATGTCAAGTCATACTGAGACTTTAAAAAGTAAAAACACAAAAATACCGAACTCCGAGGAAAATTGTGATTTAAGTGACGTGCTAATGAGACATCTCTCCATCGAAGTCACATACAAACATTTGAATAGTGTTTAAGTTGTAAATCTACAAAACAAGGTTTGGTTGAATTCATGCAAAATATTTGTAAAATAAAACACTGAAATACGATGTGAATTAAAAAGAAAGACGCCCGTCACATTTGACATAATCAAACGTAAGACTCTGTCACCGAACGGGTATAGGTGTAATATCACCTTGATTTCTCCCTATTAGTCTTTGTTAAATTTTCACTTTCCATAAAAATGTGGAGAATTTATTTTTGTTTCAAAGTAAGAAATACATTTGTAAAGTTTTATCCTGTCCAGTACAATCTCACATAACATTTCATTGATAGAATAATAGTGACACAGAAATAATTTTATTGTAGTAAAATGTAGGATTAATAACCTACAACTGTCAAATTCAAGGGAATATTTTTTGTCGACCTACTTTCGTTAACATATTACACCTATTTGGAAGACTAACGGTCAATCAGCACCGGTACTATTTACCAAGTGTATTTCACGCAGCATCTGTTATCTTTTTTTTATTGAAAAATATCATATCCAAAATCTTTGAAACCATAAGCGATTAACAGTATTACTAGATTTATTTCACCTGACTGGGTGGAGTTTAAGAAGTTCGCTCATTTAAGACCAGTCAATCTATAGACAGGAGTGTTGGGATAAGCTCATCAATGAAGTGTCCAGTTATTCGTCCCATATCATACATTCAGTTCATTTGTATATGCGTTTGGTGACACTGATAGGTGATTATAATTCAATAACAATTATAACGGCAATCATCCTTATCACACACATCTTCAAATAGACTGTCCTTATGCAAATTAAAACATAAGCTCCGCCCGATCAGTTGAAATAACATTGGTAATACCAAAATAATATATAAATTTAAATGAAAAGGTTGAAATGCCAATTGGTGAAATACTGTTCAAAGTGTTCAACCTGGTGTTAAATAAAAAAAAAAACACCAGACAAACAATATCAAACAAAACAAAATGTGTTAACAAATTAATCTGTGTGATCAAACCTCAAGTTGTGTGCATATTTACAAGTAAAATATGAAGACTAAATATGACTTTTATAAACATATACATTTCCTTGAATCTACAATCTGTCAATTCCTGCATCTTGCATTGCACTGTTGATGACGTATTTAAACTAAATCCATTTTATGTTGGATGTGTACTGATTGATAATATAGTCATTGATGCATAATTTTGAATTTAGATGTTTTTGGCTTAAAACTAGTTTTTAGAAGCTGCGAATACTTTTAGATATGTACTGATTTGTCAGGTAATTAATTATTGCATATTTTGGCTTTACTATTGATTCACTTATGGGGTCTTTACATCTGAATTAAACACAATTATTTGAAATAAAGGCAACAGTAGTATACCGCTTTTCGAAACTCATTATTTGATAGAAAAAATTCCAGGTTATAGCTAAAACTGATATGATGAAGACATAATCTTTCAATCAGTTTAATTAAGGTCTGCTGTTATTTATGTATTATTGTTATTTTGTTTATTTTCTTTTGTTTCATATTCTGACATCGGACTCGGACTACTCTTAAACTGAATTTTACTGTGCGTATTGTTGTGCGGTTTTTTTTTATACATTGGTATAGGTGGAAGGTTGAGATCTCAAAAAACATGTTTTACTACGCCGCAATTTTGAGCCTGTTCTAAGTCAGGAGCGTCTGGCCTTTGTTAGTCTGATTTAATTTTTATTTTGTAACTAGTGTATAATTCGGAGTTTAGCATGACGTCCATTACACAGGCAAATTTTGCTCACGTTAATTTCACGTGAATCTCATTTCACGTGAAAGTCACGTGAAATTCACGTGAGTTTAACATGAATTTCACGTGAAGTTTTGTTGATGTGAATTTCACGTGAAAAATTCACGTGAAATTCACATGAAAACTGTTCACGTGAAATTCACGTGAAATTCATGTGAAACTCACATGATCTGACTTACGTGAAATTAACGTGAACGTGCTAACGTGAAACTCACGTGAATTTCATGTGAATTTCACATTAATTTGTTTTCACGTGAAATTCACGTGATTTAACTCACGTGAAATTCACATGATTTCACTCACGTAAAGTTCACGTGATCTGACTCACGTGAATTTCACATGATCTTACTAGCATGCAATTCACATGAGATTCCAATGATCTGACTGATGCTAAAATGTGCTTACAGATATAATGTTTGTGCCTGTCCCCAGTCAGGAGCCTGTAATTCAGTGGTTTTTGTTTGTTTATGTGTTACATATTTGTGTTTTGTTCATTTTTTAATATAAATAAGGCCGTTAGTTGTCTTGTTTGAATTGTTTTACATTGTCATTTTGGGGCCTTTTATAGCTGACTAAGAAGTATGGGTTTTGCTCATTGTTGAAGGCCTTAAGATGGCCTATAGTTGGTACTGTCTTTGTTATTTTGGTCTCTTTGGTAGATTTCTCACATTGGCAATCATACCACATCTTCTTTTTATATTTATAGAGTTCAAAATTATACAGTGTATGCACTAGTTATTGCTATTTTGACATATTAAATCAACCAAAAAGTAAAACAATTATTGAAGAAGAATTAGAATACGAATATAAATATTTTACTGGTTTGAAATGCAAAAATTCACAAATGTTAAACAAATTTCACAATGAATATTTTAAACACATTCATAGGATAATATTATTACTAGCACTTGTATGTATGATTACATATACCCTTTAAAATCTAATGGTAAAAAAGATACTTTCAACATTAATATTTTGTTAAATTTTTTAGTGGTTTCACCCTGAGGTACATTTACAACAAAATGATTAATTATGAAAACAAAGCATTTTTAGTATTGTACATATTACAAATGGATTTAACAATGACTTTTATTATTTCAAAATCTCTATCTACAAATTAAACCAAAAATTATCCTTGTTCAAAAATATAAAAATTTGAATACAACTTTATCTGACTAAGCCTTATTAATAAAATACAGAACTATTTTCAATGCATTTTGTGCATTTTGTGCATATTTTTCTGGAATGAATTCAGTACATGTAGTAAATTCTTATTTGTATTTGTTTTAAAGCTGGATTGGAAAGGGTGATCTAAATAAAAAAAAATAGGAATTTTTAACAATTTGTATAAATCGTGTTTATTTGTTCTTGTCCATTATATACACACACAACCAGTTTTGAAAAATTGTCAGATTTTGTACAGATTATGCATGGAAAATCAATTTGCTTTTGAAAAGAAATCAACACTACAGAAGTTTAACTTTAAGTGCGAGAGGATAGGTCTAATAACCTGCTTTCTGATAATAAAAAGAAAAAATTGGGTCACCAGACTTGTTTTCTTGCTTCATATTAACATTCATAAATGCACAACACTTTTTTTTATAATGAATCACTTTATCAGAATTATCTCCCCTTGTGTGACAATATTGAAAAAGTAGGAATCAAATAAAAATAATTATGGTTTTTTTTTCTATATATATATAGATAATACACCCAAAATATGGTAAAACACACAATTTTCTTAATTAACATTGAAAAGTCTTACACATGAATTACATACTTCTTTAAAACTTTGCTCATTTCATTAAAAATCTAGATCAATAGTTATCTGCTACTTCAAAATACAAGTTGGAGGACAGCCACCTTATGTCATCTATGAATTCTTACCTTTTTACAGATAATTGAATCAATATAACAATAAACATTTTATTTCCAATATTTCCAATATAATCTATCATTAAGTATAGTATATACTGCATGCATACAATAAAAGTTGCTGTCTATAACAAAATGTTTTGATTTTCCAAAAAACATGTTAAAAATTAAGCTAATGACTCTCAACGTGTTGTGGCAAAACCGTTGCCTACTTACAACATGCGCAAAAATTAATTATATATGTGTCTAAGTAAACAATTATTGTCAATTTTTACATGCAACCAAAAGACATTATAGACAATTTCAGGGCTTCTTTTTATTAAAACAGGATACATACCAAGTTCAGCCAATACTGTTAAATTGACAAGAGGTATAGTTAAAGTCTTAAAAAACTAATCTGGCCAACAGTCTCTGCTAACAGTTTTAAATGACTTCTTGAAATTAATTATTTACTTAGTTATTTATTCAAATGCTTTATCAATTACAGTTTTACGGGTTAAAAGATGACCACTAGTTTGACTAATGTGATTGTTTCTAAGACATTTTTCTCAGTGACTTTATCTAAAACTTTCCTGCAGCATTTTTAAAGGGATATTACTGATTGATTAGGAGGATCATTAAAATATCCAACCTGAAAAATGGGATGAACAATTTATGTGATTAAAGTGGAAAAAAGCTTACAAATATATATGTCAGATTTAAGAAGGAGAGTTGAAACACAGCTGTTATTCAGTGGTTGTCTTTTGCTGATGTGTTACATTTTTAATTTCATTCATTATTCTTTAATATCCTATTCACATTATACATTACTGTACATGAACTTCATGAAGGTATTTACTTTGCTCATTGTTGAAGGCTGTACAGTGACCTACACATGTTAATGTCAGTCTCACATGTTCTCTTGTGAAAAGTTGTCCTTTTGACAGTCATACCACATCTTCTTTTTATAATTAATTCTGATTTGGTACTGCATCATGTTCTAAATAGCCAAATTTAAAAAACAAATTTATCCAAAGAATGTGTTAATCTGTATTTGTTAATGATATAAACATTATGCTGTGAAGAGTGTTTAAGGTATGTTCTTTTGACACTTCTGTTTTCCTGTTCAATTCTTTTGGTTACAGTTCCTTCCTTCAGATGGCAATTCCCTCCTCTACAGTCATGTACAGTGTGAATTAATGACTGCAATTTAACTAATTTTACACAAAATGTTGTCTCTGTTGTAGTTATATATTGCAGTCTTTCATTTCTATGATTAACAGGAATAACCTTCTGGATAAAAACAACCTGGTGACAATTTCCTTTCCACGCCAACCTAAGAAATTTTGTAACTTTTCCAATTTTAGCCTGTGAAATAAATTAAACATTACTTATAAAAAAACATCAATATCATCTGTCTGAATGATAACAGGCTGGTGCTTTCAAACAGATATACAACTGTGATAAAGTGACTTCAATCTGCTCTTAACAAATGTGATTATACATATTTCTCTAACTCTATGGAAATTTATCCCTTTCCGAACCCATTGTATAAAAAAATTTAATCAATGTGTGGTTGCTAGTGATCTCAAAAGATCATTGGATGATTTCAAAGGTCATGACCTTTTTAGCTAACTGAATGAATCAAAATATGATACATGTGTTAATGAAATTGACAACTTCGTGCAATGTGAAAGGCACTCGAAGGGGATTTTTGGTTAACAAAAAAAGAAAATGTCTTATTAATCATTAGAGAAACAGATTCTTACATAGTTACTCGTGGATTATCGGATTTATCCAATCTCGATAGTTAAATTATAAATTTTAAAGTCCTCGCCGAGGCGGCTCGGACTTTAAAATTGATAATTTAACTATCTCGATTGGATAAATCCGATAATCCACTGGTATCAATGTAAGAATCTATATATATCAATAGATTGAAAAAATAGTTTATCACTATAGCCCAAATAAATTGCAGATATACAGACAAAGTGTTCACGTAATTGCAGTTGTTCTAAAAATTTACTGATTGCCATGTAAAAATGAATCAATGTTAAAAGTGCTCAGACAATAATTAATAAAATCACTTTTTCCTATTTTGGGTGAAAAGGATCTTAAAAATGAATATCCCAGTCTGTATTTGTTGAACCTTTAAATTTGTGTACAGTATGTAACAGTTGGAAAAAATAATACAGTAAATAATGGAATTTTAGAAACAGTTATGGATTATGGGAAATACTGAATAATGTTTCACAATAAAACATAATAATTAAAGGTGAAGCCCAAGTTTGGGTTCTTTTTTTTTCATAGTGTTGAAGACCCATTGGTAGTTTTTAGCTGTTATCTGCTCTGTGGTCAGGTTTATGACCCTTTGACATTATCCACATTTCCATTCTTGATTCTTATCATTGCATAATATGTATGTAAAATAAAATGTTGACAATTTTATAGCAGACTAGCTACACAGCTACTTTTGCATATATACTATTTTTGTACCAAATATCTGTAGTTCTGGAAATTTACTTTTAATATTCAGTACTATTTTGTTACTTTAAAATTATTGTAATATTTAGGTACCTGTATTTTACAGTACTTAATTTGTACTTGAAAGTTAGGAACAGATTTTTGGTTACTACCGTTACATTTCCAGCATTTTGAAATTTTTTCTATTTCAAATCTCTTAAAATCATGATTTTCAAACATGGAATATAGTATTATTTCTTTACTTCTTTACCAAAATATTAAGTACAAATCAAGTACTATAAAATACAAGTACCTGAATGTGACAATAATTTTGAAGTAAAGAAATAGTACTAAATATTAAAAGTACTACATATTTTCAGTACAGAAATAGTACCTATGCAAAAGTAGCTGTGTATGGATTATGGGCTTTGCTCATTGTTGAGGGCAGTACATGGAGCTATAGTTGTTAATTTCTGTGTCTTTTTGTCTCTTGTAAAGAGTTGTTGCATTGGCATTCATACCACATCTTTTTTTAATAAGATTTATAAAAATTATAACTAAAATTGTTAGATAAAAGTATGATATACATAAAGTAATACTTGTGTAAATTGCTATTATGGTATTTATGTCTCGTAGTGATATGGTGTGCACATGATTTCAAAATGATGGATAAAGATGTACAACATTACTATTTTTTCAATTGCTTGTGTCGATTAAAACTTTTTTTATTCTAAATATTAAAGTGATTTTGATGAAGCTAGCAGTCTAAAAGATTTTACAAGGTTTAACAGAGTTGCACACAAAGTAGAGTTTTATACATACGTTTTCTTCTTCATCAAGGTATAAAACAAAACTTCCAATTCTTGCATTTTCGCCCAGCTTAGTTGTGCCCTTTGAAAACTCCTGCACTGTGAGATCTTTGCTGCTTATAATATTTGGACTTCCTCCACAATTCAAAATGGCCTGTAGGACTTGTACTTCTATGTACATTAGGTCATCAGGACTCTTCAATATAGAAAATGAGCAAATATAAATTAAATTTTATTTCAAAATAATTCCTATATGATTTGCATATCTATAAATACTTGAATTGGATTGGTGAATTAGAATTTTTCTCTTAGTTTAAACTTCTATAAACCAATTTTTCGAAACTACTTTCGTAATCTATATATTCATGTGCGATACACAAACTTTGTTATATATGCATTAGAAAACTCACAACTGTTATGCAATTGTTTTTAAATCTCAATTTGTTGAAAATCCCGAGTTCACTGCAAGTTTGTGTATCGCGCATGAATAGATTACAAAGGTAGTTTCGGAAACATGGTTTATCGAAGTGTAAACTAAGAGAAAAAATCTAATTGACCAATCCAATTCAAGTATTTATAGATATGCAAATCATATAAGAATTATTACTAAATGCTTAAAGTATATATTCATTGCTTTTATTGGTGGTATAGTACCGGCTGCAATAAATATCTTGTGATGAGCTCTGATTGTCTTTTTATATATGGCAGTTTAATCAGCATTGCCAAATTCTGACATTTTATCATTACAGGTAACTGAAGTTACTGAACTTAAGGAAATATCAAATCGTCATATATTTCCATACACAAAACATAAAAACCAATAAAACACAAAATTTTCTACTATTGTTGTGAAAAATCAAAATTAAACATTTAATTTATACATCATCTAGATTTCAAACAATTAAGACTTTCCGCAGAGTCAAACTCACAAGATATTGTGAAATTATACTGAAAACATTAAACAGAAAAATTAAAAAACTGAAGCATATTCAAGTACTCACCATCTTTTTATTTACAATGTTTTTTAGAAGTCCAACTCCTTTATCATGGTTATTCGGCATTCCTAAGAACTTCAATAATTTGCCGTCCTTCCCACAGCTAATCACCAAATCAGAAGCACAACTCCTTAAAAAAAATTACAATGTGTTTGATTTCCAGATTAAGTTTATACATTCATCTATAATTATTCTAAGATTTTATAGTAGTTTTTATTATTATGCTCCTTATAAAGTTACTTTTCCTGGTTGTGTCAACAGATTTTTTAACATTAATACTGCTGATTCCAAGACATTTGGAACCCTTTTGTATTCAAAACAAATAGTAATGTCATTTGCTACTTTTTTTACTTTCAAGTTCCTAAACTGATGAAACCAGAGACACTTTTTGACAAATTTTTTGAACTGAAACAGTGATTTTCTGTAACAACCATTTTTTTTTTAAATTGAGAAATCAGAGACTGTTATAAGAGTTTATTAAAAAGGTATTTGGTGAGGCTTTTTGAAATTTTCTATACCATATTAACAGTGACTTTGTGGGGTTCATCAGAGGTCAGGATTGATATAAAAGTTATCAATGACAATGTATATCTGTTGACATTGTCTTGGATTTGTATAACACTCCAATATTTCAATGTCAGATCTCAAAGTCATATGAAACCAATGAAATATGAAATGTGCATATGTTCTTTATAGCTAAATGAATAGTTTTCATTAAACAACTTATGCACATATATACTTTTTTCTGAGGAAAAATCTTTAATTATTTAATTTGTTCACATTTAGAAGAGGTTTACTTATTTTTAATTGCTTGATTCCAGGAAGCTATTCCCCAACATATTTTCCATATATGCATAGTTACCTTAGCATGACCCTCCCTGTAAAAAAAACAGTGATCGCAATACGCATCGATCTCTCATTAAAATAAACAATTATCTAATTGTACATGTTAAACCCCTGCTCGATACCCATGCTTTTTGTTATTTGTATACTATAAGGTGACAATTGGTAAACTTCCACTTCAAAACACAGCATTTAATGAGCAATATTTATTAAATCATAACAGACAGAAATAAAAAATAAATGACGATTATAGGTAGTAAGACCAAAGGAAAAATGTGCTAATTGGCGATAAAATTTCATCCTACAAATTATATCAAAAAGTGTTATTTATAATTTTTGTGATCAGTTTTTGTTTGGAATTATTTAATCTATTATCCTATTACCATTGTGTAGAATTTAGAAAAAATCCTCCAGCAATCACATGTGACATCAACTCACTGTTGGCAAACTGACTGGCTGTATCCCTTGACCTAGCATGGCCATTTTGGTGTGCAATACTGCTTCTGATCGTCTTGTGGTTTTTTTCGAAACTGTCCTCTGTATAATGCAGTAAGTGGCCATGTCTTTCCATGTCATCAGCCTTTGAAAGAAAGATTTTTTTTTTGAAAAAGTTATAGTCTTCTTAATACACACTTGAAATTACAGAATTGAAATTGGTGGCATTCTTAGTTACAGACACAGACTAGTAGTCTAGTAGAACCTAAAATCTATCCTCTCAAAATATTTGTCAATGTCCAATGAAATTTATTGTTCAAACTAATCGCAATGAAATAATGGATTTAAAAACGCAGAATAAAATTAAGGTCTCACCGATAAATGCGCTTATTCTGGAGAAATAATCCATTGAAAATTTGTTTGAAAATAATTTTCTCTTTGTTTTTTATACTTTTGACATTGTCCAACTTTCTCTTTAAAAAATTACAAAAGAAAAACAAGGATTAATATAATAATTTCAAATGGAAAAAAAAGTTGGGGAAAGGGAATATTTTTCTAAGGGTATAACATGGATAAAACCACAAGATAACAAAAATATCATAAACAAGTGGATCAAATACCTAAAAAAAATTATTATTTACCAAATGAACACAAAGATGGGTCTTTCTTTTTGTGCCAATTTCTGGTATGTTTTCCTGTATCAACAGGAAATAATCATCAAATTCTGACTTGATTTTTGGCACACCACATCCTTGCAAGATATACTTTGAAATCTATAAAAGAAAGAGTTTGTATATTATTTTTTTTCATAATTATTACCAAAATAAAATAAACAAAAAAAAAGAACAGATAAAAAAAATCCTTGTTATACTTATAATATTAAAAGTTGCATTAACAAAATTATATTTTTTTTCTCATGTAAATGGCCAATTATAGATGTTACTCTGTGGTAATATATTTTTTGAGGTAATTATGTTACAAATGTACTTTTCGTTGAATTATAAAATGGTGCAATACAAAATCTTATATGAGTAAATCAAGTCAAAAGAAATAACAAGTGAAACTGTGAGCTTCTGCTCACTGATGGTACCCTGCCGTAAGTGGATAATTTCAATAGTGTAAAAATATGCAAGTGTTCGGTAAACAGGAAATTGTCAAGTGATGAATCTAAAACACATCACAATGTATAGCAAACTTATATAAACCTTGAAAGCAAATTTCAGAAATCCTTGTATTGTAGTTCCTGAGAAAAATTAGACGAAAGATATTCATTGGATGGACAGACTGACAGACTGATAGAAAGACAGAGGTTAAACAGTATACCCCCTTTTTTTGAAAGCGGGGGTCTATAAATAATGAAATTGACTTAATTGGAAATACATTGTCATGTATCTTTCTTACCAATGCAAGTTTTTCCAACACCAATATGTACTTTGTACGCAATCCAGCATATTCCATATTAATAACAGCAATTTGGAGCTGCAAAACAAATAAATAAAACCAAAATTAAAAAAAAATGTATGTAAAAATAAAATAAAAAATTTAATAGTTTTTAATCAACAGAAACGTTATGCATGTCAATGTGATGTCACCATACTATCATGCGGTTGTGCTGAAATCAAATTTGAATTTTACAAAATTGACTTTCCACCTTTTTTATTTGACAACAAAAAAATTCGTTATAAAAATATATATCACCCTGTCATCATTTATATGGTAATCCCACTGTACATTGCATTGTAACATCAAGTTGTACTGCACTTTTTTTTTTGTCTGTGTTATACATATACAATATATGTACAAGGTCGGAAAATATGTATGAGCTTTAGAAACAGGACGAAAAGCACCGCTCTGTACATATATTGTTTTTATCCTGAAATTGCTCCCAACACTTGTAACTTTAGTTATGAAATCGAAATTATTGTCTCTAATTTCTCAAAGAAATCGACATACCGTAGTTGAAATGTGGACCACAAAAAGGACCCAAAAGAACTGGTTTGGAAACAGAAATATTCATATAAGCACTAGCTTAACCTGTAAGTGGGGTAACAGGAGACTTTATTTGTACAAGTACTAATAACGCAAAAAGTTAGTGTATACCTGTTATTTGTACAATAGTTGGCTAGTTGCAGGATAAAAACTAAAACATAATCATCTATCCTTTATTTCACGCCAGAAATAATGTTTAAATGTTTTACATTGTTTTTTTCTGACAGAAGCATCTTAAATAGCAAAGGTATAGCAAGGACAGCTCAGTTCTTATGGAAAAATAAGACAAGTCTGATTATTTCAGCAATGTTAATATGTTCTTGTTCAGGTTATTGTCTCTTTGACCATTCCCAATTTCCGTTCTCAATTTTATTGTATTGATTATTTTCATTTGTAATGAAAAGCTGTACTCACATAATGTTTGAAATCTTTGCCCTGTCTGCTATCAAAGTATTTGAAGAAACTGGTATTGATTTGATAGGCGAAGTCAGACTGGTCTATACTTTCTAAATGCTTTTCCAGTAAATTTTTTTGGTTTTCATTTAAGGTATCTAAGCAGTACTGTCAAATATATAAAAAAAAACTAGATTGATTTTTAATGTATACATATTTTTGAGACAGTAGCTGTTCTTAGTTACTCTACTAAGTCGTCAATTTCTAACAAATTTACATGTAAGCTATCATAATTTGGAAATTGAATAAGAAAGATATAAAAAAGTTCAAAGAGAACACAGACTGTGCAAAGTTTGTTAAATTTTAGATGATAAGGAGCACTTTTTTTTCATTGCAAAATTAACAGACTGAGTAATGTAATACATTCCCTTATAAATTCAATTAAAACCCATTATCCTAATTAAAGAATGAATTGTTCTGATGTTTTAGTATCGCTGAAATCTCAATCTGGAATTATTTCTAAATATTTGATTCAAGTGGAAAATAGCAATGAATTAAAAAAGTTTATAATCAAACTTAACTCATGTGAAAAAAAATTAGGTAGTTCCAATGAGTGGTTTTTGAGTAACGGTAATCAATTATTCAAATTTTATTACAATCAAGTCAGTGTTTTAAGTCAAATTTTTTAGATATGTATTTTATTAATCTCATTTATGACAAAGAAGTTAAAAAAATATGCAATTTGTACTTAACACAGGAAAAAAATCTCAAATTTACAAAATTGATAACATGGTAAATTCGATCGTCACATAAAAGCATCAAAATTTGATAAAGCTTTCTTATATCTACACCTACTCATAGTTTTTTTAATTAATAATTAATCCTTTCTGTCCCCTACTGTTAAGAATTTGGATCACAATCATCCTCCTCAATTTTACCACCCATAATAGAAAAAAACATTTACCTTAATCAAATGCTTAGCTAGTCCTAAATACAGGAAATGTAAAGTTCCCACTGGTGTATCTCTGAAAAAAAAACTACATAAGAACACATATATATATATCATTTCTAAATATAGTAAATACATGAAGTCAATACATGCAGACAAACAGTGAAAAAACACAAAATGTGAAATGGAAAAAACATGACCAAATAAACCAATGATAAAAAAGAAAAATTAAACCATAAGTGATATTGTTAGTTACACAGTGTGCAATTATCTTAATACGAAAATATTGATACAAATTTTATAGACCTATCAGATTTAATGTATGTCTTTTTTTAAACTACAAATTTATATATATAATAAGGACAACATCAAGCAAGAAAGTTTATATATCTTATCTAAAACTGTAAAAAATGGAAAATCTGAGGACTATATACATGCAGTAAGAATGTTTTATTGTAGAATCAATAATTCAGGGAGATAATTCCATCTGAGATAATAAAAAAATGGTACATGTACTTGATAACTAGGACAACATCAGCCAATCAAATTATGAAAAATTACTCTAATTCAGGTTACTTATATAAGACAATTACCATCCATCCCAACAAATTAAATATATGTCATATTGATATCCCTTAAATTATACTAAGCTTATAAAGCATGTGCTGCATACCTGTGTGGATCCATAAATTGCCATAAACAATTTTCATACAATTTCACCCCTGTCTGTCTTTGTAATGATACTTTGTCTCGCACTAACTTGAGCCTTTCTAGTGTCCTCTTTGTGGTTTCTGGAGTTCTCAAATCCCATTTCTTAAAAGGATCTGTGCCATCTGCCTACAGTTAAACAAATAAGTCTCACTAAACAAAGTAAAGTTTGGTATAAAAAAGTAATTTTTAATATGATGAACAACCATCAAACTTTTAGGTGTTGTTTTTTGGGGTTACTATAACTATAGATTATTGTTTATCATCTCAACGAGATTGATTTTCTAGCTTGAGCTGGTACAGTGAAAGTGAGAAAAGCAATCGAGTTGAGATGACCAATGATAATCTGTTTATCGCTATTTTACCTATGACGACGTTGTCAATTTCATGTCAATTTCGTTAGCAAAGCCACATGGCCTCCTTAGTTTCTAGCGATAATTTTTCCATCTCAAGCGAGAAGCATGATATGAAAATTATCACAAACTAGATATCATTGAGATTGGAGCCATCTCTGTGGGCCCCGCTGTCAATAACGTGGGGTATATAAATAAGTTGCATGGATAATCTGATATTAAGCATTATTTGAAGTTATTACATACATGTAGTCTCATGTGTGATTTTGATCTAAGATTTTAAGTTAAAACTGATAAATATTCTCAATTTACTTTCATAGTATAAAAGTGATATGACTGCATGATGTGAACTCATTGTTGACTACTCTAAGGTGACTTCTGGATATATGGATTGATGTTTGAACAATATGTTTAAAGGTGCTGCCCAATTGATATTTGTCACTTATTTTTAGAATTATGCCTTCAATATATTATGACCCACCAAGTATAAAGTATGAAATATTAACGGTTCTCGAGAGGTAGAGCGGACACAATTTGTATAAAGTATGAAATAATAACAGCTGTACTCTCAAATTATAGTGTGGATCAAATTTGTTAGCGATGGACAGACCAACAGACAGACAGACCTTTGACCTAGGAAGTGGTGCATACATCATGACACACCCTCTGGTGTTGGTTAAAATGGATGTCAAGTATAATATTTGAAATCATAACGGTTCTTGAGATATAGAGCGAACACAATCTTCACCACAGGACACAAGGTTGTCAACTGAAACCAAAGTTTTTTTGACGTTGACCTTTGACCTACGAAGTTGTACATACATCATGACACGCCCTCTGGTGGTGGTTATAATGGATGTCAAGTATAATATTTGAAATCATAACGGTTCTCAAGATATGGAGCGGACACGATCTTCACCACAGGACACAGGGTTGTCAAAGTTTTTGACCTTGACCTTTTACCTAGGAAGTTGTACATACATCATGACACACCCTCTGGTGGTTGTTAAAATGGATGTCAAGTATAAACTTTGAAATCATAATGGTTATCTAGATATGGAATGGACACGATCTTTACCACAGGACACATGGTTGTCAACTGAAACCAAAGTTTTTGACCTTGACCTTTGACCTAGGAAGTTGTACATACTTCATGACACACCCTCTGGTGTTGGTTAATAATCATGTTAAGTATTAAGTATGAAATCATAATGGTTCTCTAGATATGGAGCGGACACGAAAGTGTTACGGACGGGCGGACGGACAGACTGATCACTATAGGGCGTCCCGCCTTTGGCGGGGCCCTAATAAGATCATACCATTATAAGATACAAACGTTTTTTTGGTGTCGTATACAAATATTACCTGTACTGTGAATACTTACATTACATTTTGGGCAATATTTATTTGCAGATGGGCCTAAATGGTTGCAGGCCAAACTCATCATTTGGTAGTCTGTAACAATAAAGGATATGTCAGTTGTCAGTATAACCTTTTGGTTAAGTGAAGCATCAAATGCTTCTATACCTGATCTGAAAGATGAAAAAATAAAAATAAAAGTTCCATTTCACTTCATATCCTGTAAATGTATTTTTTTCATGAGCACTTATTTTTGCAAATTGTGTATTTCAAACAAGTTTAGAGAGCTACCATTTGATTTTTATGGGTGGGGGGGGGCTAGGATGAAATTTGAAAAAAAAAGGCAGGACAGGATTTTGAGTAAAAAAAAAAGGCAGGACCGAATAGACTGAAAAATAAAAAGGCAGGACAGAGATTACAACTAAAAAAAGAGCAGGACACAATTTTTCATCCTAGCCCCCCCCCCATAAAAATCAAATGGTAGCTCCCTTACTGGTAATTTATTTTGTGATTTTATTCTCATAAGTAAACAAAAATTTGTTTTATAGTTATGATTATTACCTCACATGTTAATCTGAACTGTATTGAAGGTAAAATTGTAAATAGCCGTTGGAAATATTGAATTAGACTGTGGTTAGTGCATACATTTAAAAATGTAGAAGATGTAAATAAGTTATGTGTGTATATATTTGTGCTTGTCTTATTTTCAAAAAATCTAATTAAAGTTATAATTTTGTTTGTTATAAAATGATAACAGTTTAAAGCTTTCATTGTCTACTACTATACACATATGTTTTTGTAAATAAATAAATAGTTAAATTAAGGGGGTTCGCGGGTCTAAATCATTTATATAGGATTTCTCTATATTTTTCTGTAAATGAACTTTATCTTATAGTTTATAGAAAAATGAAATAAAAAAGTGGGGTCACCGTTCGATTGCGCTCACAATCTGCCTTCGGAAGAAGCATACATTTTTGTAAAAGGTGGGGATTTTCTGTTGAAGTGATAAGAGAAATGAAAGGTAATATCGAAATAAAAAATGAAATTTATTACAGAAATCGCTCAAATTTTAAAATAATTTAGTTTAAGTACAGCTTATATGGAAATTATATTAAAAAATATAGGTCACTGATGAGTTAAAAAAGATATTTCAATTTTAAAGCAAAAAAATGGCATTTTTGCACCAAAGGGAGATAATTTGGAGCTTTTTCAATGATATATACATTTTAAAAGTCACCTGGGGCCAAAACGAATTGATTTTTTGGAATAATTTTTTAACCATATGATTAAGTAACAACTACTAAAGGCAATTAATGAAATTTGTAATGAAAAATAAATGTTTGATATTTTTCTGAAAATCTTATACCCTCGAGCCTCCTTAAGCTTATGACAAATCCATATACATTGTAAATCAGAAATTATTGCATGCATTTAATATTGTGATTTTGTCATTTGAGACTAAAAAGCGTTTTTTTATTTTTGCGATATTGAGAAAAATCCTGTTGAAATCAAAAAATTTCAAGGTTGCGATTTTTAATTATTGAGATTATAATCCTGTCACATTTTTTGCAATAATAAAAAAATGCAATAATTTCTGAATTTACAGTACCTGTTTGTTGAAATTGAAAGTTTTAGATTTAAGAACATCTCAATAACCCTACCCATAACAAGTCCTGTCTTATATACACATTATGCATATATTATTTCACAAAACATTTCAATTTCTTTAAACAATCATACATACTGTTTACAATTTTCAATGTCCTTGCAAATAGGAGACACAAGCTCAAGAATATCCATTCTATCAGCCACACCTAACAAAAACACATTCTTTCCTCTGTTCTTTTCTTCAACACTCAAGCCAGAAAGCTGACCCTGGATGGCATGCAAGGGTGACCACCTTTTGGACTGATTGGCTGACATGTCATCCATGAACAGATTTAAAGGTACTGTTATAACAGGTAAACCAGTGTATAAAGATGACTGCTTTAAGATTGCATCTTTTCTCTGAAAAAAAATAACAAGATGTACTGTAAGTAATTCCTCACTTAAATGATATCATTGTTTAAAATTGCATTTGAATAAGTTGAACCTTACAGTAATTTTTTTTGAAATGTTCATGTTGATTGGATTAAGTCACTACTCTTCATGGCATCAGTTGACAATTGGTGCTATGAAAACATACATGCAAGTGCAGACAGCATATAACAGATTTTAGAATTAAGATAACAATATTGTATTGTAAGTTAACTTTATTTGTAACCTTCAAATCATAGGTGGATCCAGGGGCCCTGGGGTGGGGTGTTGTTGGGACATCCCTTTTCATGGGAACATTTTTGTTGATTTGTATAGTGAATCACTGAAGCATATCACTGGCGAATAAATCTATAAAGTGGCAAAAATATATATTGTTTTTGCAGAAGAGGTGGCGAAACAAAATTATTTCAAACAGCAGAAACCCTGACGGATAGCAATGAGACTATATAACTAGAGGCTCTCAAGAGCCTGTGTCGCTCACCTGTTACTGTATTTACTGATGTCGGTCATCTTGGTTGGTAGGTCATTAGACACCCTAGTTATGATTGTGGCCAAGTTTGGTTAAATTTGGCCCATAGTTTAAGAAAAAAAGATTTTTGTACAAGTTAGAAAAAATGACGAAAAGTTGTTAGAAATTGACTATTAAGGGCAATAACTCCTTAAGGTGTTGACTGACAATTTCGGTCATGTTGACTTATTTGTAGATCTTACTTTGCTGAACATTATTGCTGTTTACAGTTTATCTCTATCTATTATAGTATTCAAGATAATAACCAAAAACTGCAAAATTTCCTTAAAATTACCAATTTTAGGGCAGCAACCCAACAACAAGTTGTCGGATTCATCGGAAAATTTGTGAGGGAATAGATCTTATTTTAATGGACATTTAAATCTTTAAAGATTTGCCCTAAAATGTCTTGGTTTCAAAGATATAAATCAAAAACTACATTTTACCACTATGTTCTAATTTTAGCCATGTCGGCCATTTTGTTTGGAAGGCGGGGTCATCGGACACATTTTTTAAACTATATACCACAATGATAATTGTGGCCAAGTTTGGTTATATTTGGCCATGCAGTTTCAGAGAAGAAGATTTTTGTACAAGTTACAAAAACATGACGAAAAGTTGTTAAAAATTGACTATTAAGGGCAATAACTCCTTAAGGGGTTGACTGACAATTTTGGTCATGTTGACTTATTTGTAGGTCTTACTTTGCTGAACATTATTGCTGTTTACAGTTTATATCTATCTATTATAGTATTCAAGATAATAACCAAAAACTGCAAAATTTCCTTAAAATATCCAATTCAGGGGCAGCAACCCAACAACAGGTTGTCTGATTCATCTGAAAATTTCAGGGCATATAGATCTTGACCTGATCAACAATTTTACCCCATGTCAGATTTGCTCTAAATGTTATGGTTTCAAAGATATAAGCCAAAATATACATTTTACCCCTGTGTTCTATTTTTAGCCATGGCGGCCATCTTGGTTGGATGGCGAGGTCACCGGACACATTTTTTAAACTAGATACCCCAAGGATGATTGTGGCCAAGTTTGGTTAGATTTGGCCCAGTAGTTTCAGAGGAGAAGATTTTTGTAAAAGTTTACGGACGACGGACGACGGACGACGGACGACGGACGCAGGACGACGGACGACGGACGCCAAGTGATGAGAAAAGCTCACTTGACCTTTCAGGTCAGGTGAGCTAAAAATCTAATTGATATAATAAGTAGTTCCTTAATAACATGTCTTAAGCAAAAAAAAAATACTATGAAAATAGCTAATTAATAGATATAGGAAGATGTGATGTGAGTGCCAATGAGACAACTCTTCATTCAAATAACAATTTTAAAAAAAAAGGTAAACCATTATAGGTCAATGTACGTCCTTCAAAACAGAGCCTTGGCTCACACCGAACAGCAAGCCATAATGGGCTCCAAAATTACTAGTATAAAACATAAACAAACAACAACTACTGTACATCAGATTCCTGACTTAGGACAGGTGCTGCAGCCGGATTAAACATTTTAATGGATCCAAACCGTCTCCCTTTTTCTGAAATAAGTCCTTTATAAAACTTATTTCTAACTTGTTCAAATAATCGTCTTTCAACAATGTACAAATGTTAAACAATGAAACACATACTTCTCTGGAAATATTTATCAACTCCCCATTTATGAGCTCCATCAATGATGTGTCACTTGGAATTGAAACCACCTTGCATTCTTCTAAAGACACCATATGCAGTTGCCCATACTTCACTAAACATCTAAAAAACAATTAATCTTGCATTTATCATTGTTCAAAATTTTGACACTAGATTGTACTTACAGCAAATGCACATAAGGGGTAAGTTTTGGCACTAAAAAAATAATCCAATTTATTACCCGTTTGGAATTTAAGGGACATCTATTATGACTTTGTGGTTTTGTATCATTATTGAAGGTCATACATTGTTTTATGGTGAATTATTTGATATTTGTGTAGAATTGTCTCATTTAGGCACTTAAACTTATTGTAAATAGTTTGATCAGGTCACTTATTCTGTTTGCTCTGTTCTTTTACACCAATCTAAAAGTGCATTTATTTATGGGAACCACAAATATTTGCCTCTACCTAGAGCGCTTCAATTCAAAAGAAGTTCCGTTTTTGTCCTATTAGAATCAAAATAATAGAATATATCTAGATTTTACCAGGGGTTGTCCCTTTATGCCGATATTTTACTCCTCGCTATCGCTCAGTGTAAAATATTTGTAATAAAGGGCCAACCTGTGGTAAAATCACAATATATTCAAGCCCCAATGAATTATTTCTTAAAGCGTACAAAATTCGAACAGGAGAACCAACGATCTAATTTATATATCCAAACAGGAAAATACCAATGAACAGCTGATGAACAACATCAACAAACAATAACTGCTGAATGACATTTCCAGATGCGGGAAGCAGGAATATAAAAAATTAAAAAAATCTGTTTTCCAAAAATAGTGTTGGCGGGTCTGTCGTACAAGGAATCAAATTGGTGTGGCTTTAATGATATTTCAACCTTTACAATTTTTTTTATGCTCTAAAGACAGCTAAAATATCAAAAATCAATACAATCTGTTGAACAGAAGCAGTGAAATTATAATTTTGTGTCAATTTTTTATTGACATTCTGTCTAATTTTTGCAGAGTTATCTCCCATATCAATGGAAATGTCCATAGGAATTTTAAATCATTATTTTTTACTTTTCCTCAAGTTAGATTTTATTGGATTTTTTCTGTGTATATTAGGGTTATAATGAAAAGTTTTAAACTTCTTCTGATGCAATTACTTCATTAAGTTCAGTGTCAAATTTATGCTAGATTAACTGAACTTAATACCATGGCATAACTTATGTAAAATTATACATACTTATCATCCATATTCATTTCAGACATGTATCTGTGTTCCTTGCCAATAAACACATCTACTTTGGCATACATCAATTTGTCTTCCTGCAAAATAAAATAAAATATAACAGCAGTTATGAAAGCATTCACACATAATAATGATATTGAAACCTCTAGATTGAGTTCTATAAGGTAAAAAATAAGATATCAATACACTATTTAGTAACTATGTATAGTTTAACATTAAATTAATGAGATTTAGAACCGAAGTATCATGAAATTTATAACATCAATATTAAATGCATCTCAATACTGACAAAAGTTACAACTATCAAATTTAAACAACAGCATCTTACCATTATACAACAATATTTTTTGCATAAGTCACAGAACAACTCACAACATTCCTGATTCACAAAATTTAATAATTATAATGCAACATTCAAAACAAAATGCATGAACATGACCTATACTGTCTTTTAAAAAAAAAGTTTGATGTTACATTAGCATTGTTGTAGGACTGAGTAACTAAGTTAAATTATCTCCCTTTGTCAGAGACTGCAAATCAAATCTTTCATTACAGTCTGGAAAAATGTAATAAATTAAATAGTTCATATTTTGATTAATTAATGTTTTTGTTTCAAATTTTACATAAGATTATAAGGGATGTAATATTCATCTTTTATTTCCTGTTTAAACCTAAATCTGCTAATATCATCTATATTATTTTTTTACAAAAAATCATTTTAAACGTCCCTATATCTTGTATATCAGGTTTGCCAAATGTAATACAATACCTGTACACTTTCCAGAAACTGCAAAATCTTGCCGTAGACTTCTTGACCATCAAGTTCAAAGGATATGAACTGCCCTTTAACAAATTGGTGTTTTTCACTGTTTATAGTCCAGTGAAATTCCATTTCTTTCCACTTACTGCCTGACACTTGGTAGTTTGACTGAGAAGAAGTTTCTACAGTTGGATATCTATTTATATATATAGAGAGAGTATTTAATTATAAAATATATTCTTCAACATTTTGTTATATTTTTTAGATGCAACAAAGGTTTGGGGGTACTTATACAGTTGAAAAAAACAAATCTCTTATTTCATTGACATGTGCTTTGAATATTTTCCAAGTACGTGGAGTGTCTTTTTCTTCAAGGGTTTTCCTCTGAGAGTACATAGAAATGTATAAGTTGGTTTTAATGTAATTGGGTACCTTTGCGACAAATAACGTTAAAAAAATGATGGTAATAAAAATAATTTCAGACCTCTGACAATTCATGATAATAATATTTTGGTAAATCCTTATAAAATTTTAATCAATTTGATGCTTTATAGCTTAAAATTGTTGTTTCACCCCTAATGGTAAAGTGCATTACAACCCTTATATATAAAAACATTTACCATCAATCAACCATCCTTAATTACAAAATTACAGCAAGCTTGCAAAAGACTGAAATTTCACTCTTTATGAAACATTTTAATACCTGAATATCTGGTTTGAAAGCACTGGATTAGCCAGTTGCAACTTAAGCATTGAAGTTGGCTTGATCATCCAGGAAATATTTCCATCTTTATCTTCATGCTAAAAGTAGATTAAAAATTCTAATGCAATTTGGATGTGACAATTTTTTTCATGGCTAAAAGTATCCGTCAAATCCACAGTTGACCAGGCGTAACTAAATAGGGACACGCCATTTTGAATTGATGAATCAATAAATGTTCGATTACTACTATATAATCAAAAATAAAACAACACCTACCTCGCATTCGTCCGTTTTAATGCAATTTTATTCAAATTTGAAGTTTACAAGTAACGTCATAACCTCCAGTTTTTAAGTTTTCATTTGTATGATGTCACGTTTAGCCATGACGTCTTTGTGCCAAAATCATTCATGAAGTTTCACAGATTTTTTTGATTTTTCAAATTTAGACCTTATTTCAAGTTTTATCGTATTATTGCAACTTTAGCATTGAAGTTGGCTTGATCATCCAGGAAATATTTCCATCTTTATCTTCATGCTAAAAGTAAATTAAAAATTCTAGGCTACGCCTCGACAGTAAAACTGCATTTGCGACCGTCAAATCTACAATTGACGGTGGCAAGTCTTCAACTACAGTACTTTTATTCCTTAATTGTACATAAAAAAGTAAGGTTAAAATCATTATTAATAGTATTGGATACTATAGATTATAATTTATTAAATATATAAGATATTATTATTTAAGATAAAGTAATACTAAAAACTGCAAAATTCCTTAAAATCACTAATTCAGGGACAACAACCCAACAGTTGTATCGTACATTGTAGGTGGGGCTAAATACTGCATTTTACCTCCATGTTCTATTTTAAGCCATGTCATTTATCTTTAATAGTGGGGGATCATTGGACACATTTTTTAAATTTAGATACAAGACAAAATTATTTCTCATGTTTTTAATAAAGAAAATTACTATTGAAAATTATAGCAAACATTAAAGAGTGTGCCCATTTCCTTTTAGGGGTATAATAGCAAACTTTTTACTTATCTTTTAAAATTGTAACAGTTTCACAGTTTCACATGTTTGTTTATACAAATATTTTTTTAAATAAAGGCAAAACAAATATTATACAAAAAAGGTCATTATAATAAAACAAATAACTCAGATTACTTGCTTTTTAACTAAATTTTTTAATATAATTATTTAAAAAAAATAGATTTTAACAATTAAAATGAATGAATTACCTTTTGGATCATATCTTCCATTTCCATTTTTGTCTGAAGATACTTTTTTATTTTGGACAGTGGAGGCACATTACGACACCCACACTCCTTCATTATGTACATAACGAAAGTCATTACCTCATCACTCTGAAAAACAATAAAAAAAATGAAAAGTGAAACATGACTGTCAAATATTGATATCCATGTATATCTGCATGGCCGCAACATCGACAAAAAAAAATATATGGTATAAATGAAAATTCAGAATTTTGATTTGGTGATTTTGGAGTATGGGTACAAAAAAAATGACTAGAAAGCTTAATGACTTCAAGGCCTGGCCTTAGGATCATAAAACTTGTGAGCATGATTTTTTTACTAAGATGCAAGAATCAACCAATCAAAATACTGGATTTTGTGTAGGAGCTCAAATTTTGTACTCCTTGTACAGTATTAAATAAAGTTTTATGACCAAGAGCTTAATGTTTGAATTCAGTTGCAGTCCAATTGTTTGAAAGTAAATTTAATTATCATGTTATTTGTGATTAAAATATTTTTTATGGACTGCTTTAAGTTTCTTGTTGGCCATTAGGCTAAATTGACTGCATTTTGTTTGAATCTGTACTCTTGAGTAAATTTTGAGGTTATAATGCAGTCAATTTATCAAAAGGGTTCACTTGACAATACAAAAAGTACTCCATTTTTGAGAAAGATGTGTAAAAATCAGTGATTGAAATAGCATATCACATTTTATACAAATGAATGATGCTTATAAGTCTTAAAGACCCTGGGGAGACCACGAAAAATAATTATGATGTTTTAATGTATGACTTTTCCATATTAATTTTTTTGGATGCCTTCCCATTTAACTGGAAGGGGTTACAGAAAACAAAAATCAAAAATATATAGCCTTCTTAGTTCCTAGACATCATCAATTACAAAATTACATTGACCAGACTATGAAAAGAATAAGATTATTCTAGTTCTAACTGAAAGGCCCTAGCTACAGCTATTAGTCCAAATAATTATGAAGTCTGGAAAGGCTTTTTTATTATTTTTTTTGGGACGCCTTCCTAAACCTGTCACAGAAAAAGAAAATTAAAATAGCCTAGCCAGACCTCATAATTATTTTACATGTAACTAAGTATATAAATAGCTATAGTATTCATGTAGGTTATAAAGAGCTTTCATCATAATACAAGTTCATTAGATTGGACATTATATAAGAAACATATAAGACACCAACTATAGTCGCCGTCAGCTGAAATTCGTAGCGGTTATCAATTAAAATAATCTAAACTATCAACCACGTTCACTCGAGATATAGTTATTCACATTCCATTCATAAATCGCAAAAAGAATCAAAGAGCTGATAGCTCTGAAGTGGAAGAAGGTGAATAAAAAGTAACTTGAATTACCATAAAAGCAGTCCCACTTACCCAGGCTGCTTTGTTCCATTATTGTTAAAATGTATTTTTTTCTTCAAACAAGAAAAGGTCATAAGTACATGGATTTCCCATCCGTACAATCATTTTCTATGTTCAGTTGACTATGAAAATTAGGTAAAATCTTTAATTTGGCAGTAAAATTAAGAAGATCATATCAAGAGGAACACATAAGTTTCAAGTTGATTGGATTTCAACTTCATCAAAAACTACCTCGACCATAAACTTTATAACCAGAAGCAGGACGGACGGACAGACTAGAAAACATATTGCCCATAAATGGAGCTTAAAAATAGTAAGACTTGTTACATACCCGCCAACTTTTGAAAGTTCCCATATGGGTTTTTAAAGGTTATCATTTTTAGCGACGTATTTTGCAAGATCTGGATTGTTTAGAAAAAGTGTCATATTTGTATGATGAACTTACATGCCTTTTCCTTAAGTCTGTTTGCATGATTCTACTTATATATTAAATCGGTAGAAAAAATATACATGAAGCTATGAGACCAGGGTTTATTTTCCAGATTAAGAATATTAGATGCTTGTTGAAATTTCCAATTTTGAATAATGCACAAAGATGGACCTTTAACAGGTTGGGAACAACACTCCAAATGAGGGTAACCTAACTGGAAGATCATCACAACCCACTGTAAAAAATGAGCACAAATAAGTCATTTATATTCATATTATTTGATGAAACTTTTCCCCAAGAACTATGCATCTATTAAGTACTGAATGGTCAAAACATCATGTTTTTTATCGACATAAATTTTGTCGTAAATGTGACCAAATGATGTAGAAATTGTGTTTTTTCTTCAAATTTCCATCAAATTGTAATGTTTATAGTTCCCTTATTGACTCTCTATTTGAATAAAATAAAATAATAAGAAGAATCTGTTTCTTGTTTTGTTTTGTTTTTGACAAATGATTGTTCACTGCTTGCAAATAAATCATTATATTTATATATCTTATCTGTATATATTTTTGTTCATGTCTCCATCTCCTTATCATTTATAAATGTTTAGACAAATAAGAAAGAAATAAGCTCCACATGTATATTTGCAACATCGTAAATTAATTAAAAAAATAACACACACTAACACTAGTACTGCATGGATTTTAAGCATTATGAAAGTCATATTTGTAGAAAGCTTAAAAAGACTTAAAAACAATGTAAAGTATCTTGCTATTTCTTAGCTTACACAATAAAATCTAATATATACTATCATTTACAAATTTAAATTTCAAGATTTTACTAGGAATTAGTCTATTAATCTGACTACTAGACCTTTTATTAGTCTAGTTGTACATATTGTATGTTAACTTCTCATCATTAATTCAAATCAAATTAAATCAAATCATTTTATTGGTGTAAAATCCAAATATTGGATTGTTACCAGGACAAACATGACAATCATTACAAAGATATAAAATATAAATTTAAACAACATTCATATTCTTATAATAGATATAGGAAGATGTGGTGTGAGTGCCAATGAGACAACTCTCCATCATATATTTAAATGGTAAGGAGGTTTAGAAACAAATTTATCATATAAACTTCAATGTAATCCTTGAAAGGAGGTCTAGATTGTTAAAATAATTTATAAATTTAATTTTTTTATTTCGATTTGTCCAAAATCATTTAAATTCATTTAATCAAAATCATTTTATGATTATTTGATTAAAATATTAATCATTTATAGTCTTTTTACAATTTACACTTTTAAAAGCAAAATAACTGAAAACAGGCTAAAACAAAGGGAAGTAACAAAAAAGTATTTCAATATTCCCAATACACATCGTTTTGATAACACAACGGCAGTTAGCCGGAGGTAAACATCGTTGATTTCCAGCATGTTTGACACCCAAGCTGTCAAGTGAAGCCATATAATTATACATCTTCTTTGATGTTCAGGTAAAATTTAACACAGGTGTCAATTACACCCGTACAGTAGTAAGAAATGATCAAATATGGCGTCTGAAAACTGCAAATTCGTAACTTCAAGGGCGAACTTGTAAACAGGGCGAGTTGTCCCAATACCAAATTCACGCATGCGTAATACAAATATCTACAGTTAAAACATCCTGTTACAAGTAAACAAATAACGTTCATGTGGATGAGATGAAATCTAATAATTTACATAAATAAAAGATCCATATTTACGATAGTGATTGTTTTACAATCATGATTTACAAATTAAATGATTCAGATGCCTAATCATGTGTAATCAAAGCGCGAAAGCGCTGTAAAGGCAGTTAATTACAGGTTGTGTGTATTTCTAGTCCAGTTATATCATTATCTTCCATAGAACAGAGGTGGTTTGTAGAATTTAAGATTTAGAGTTCTTTTGTACCTAGTTCACCTATATCTAGTCTACTGTTTACAGTATATTTTCTGTGCCTCCCATGAAATGCATTTTTAGCCATGGCCTTGTCAGTTTGCTTTAAATTTATGAGTTTGACTGTCCCTTTGGTGTCTTTCGTCCCTCTTCTTTAGACATAATATAAGAACTTTTCCTTTTCAATATAAATAGACTATTTTTAATTATTGATTGTATACACATATTTTATGACTCCCATAAAAAATAGTTCACAAAGATTGACTATTCTCTGTACTGTGTGTATAGCAAGGACATCAAGTAACATAATGGTATATGTACATAGTAACATGTCAACTTTTTTGATGACCATACCTGTCAACTGTCAGTATTTGCAGAGTATTTCCCCCATCGAGCTAAAGGCTCCCAAATGGAAATTTTGTGAGAGCAATTTTGTCGACTATTTTAAGGAAAACAATTAATTCAACAATGGCTATGAGCTTGTTAATGCACGAAGAAGCCAAAAACCACATTGGAATATATTTGAAGGGAATCCATGACAAATCGCCCCACTTTTTCACTAACTCGCCTCACTTTAAAAACAAGAGTGCACACACTGAAATGTCTCGCCTTCTTTACTAATCATTGATATTCTGTTGATAGTCCTAATAAAAAAGCGTTATTACAACTGTCACATAATCTTAACATAAACCAAGAAAACTAAACATTGACCTTTGAACCATGAAAATGAGGTCAAGGTCAGATAAACCATGCCAGGTAGGCATGTACAGCTTACAATTCTTCCATACAACAAATAATATTGACTAATTGCTTATAGTTTAAGAAAAACAGACCAAAACACAAAAGCTTAACACTGAGCAATGAACCGTAAAAAATGAGATCAAGGTCAAATAAAACCTGTGCGACTGACATGTAAATCATGAAATATTTCCATACACCAAATATAGTTGACCTATTGCATAAAGTATTAGAAAAAAAGGCCAAAACTCAAGAACTTAACTTAAACCACTGAACCATGAAAATGAGGTCAAGGTCATATGACACCTACCAGGTAGACCTGTACACCTTACAACCAAGCCATACACAAAATATAGGAGACCTATTGCAAACAGTATAAGAAAAACAGACCAAAACACAAATCTTAACTATAACCACTAAACCATGAAAATGAGGTCAAGGTCAGATGACACCTGCCAGTTGGACATGTACACCTTACAGTGCTTCCATACACCGAATATACTAGACCTATTGCTTATAGTATCTCAGATATGGACTTGACCACCAAAACTTAACCTTGTTCGCTGATCCATGAAATGAGGTCGAGGTCAAGTGAAAACTTGCAAGGTACGCACATACCAAATATAGTTATCCAATTACTTACATGTATAATAAGAGAGAATTTAACATTACAAAAAATTTTAACTTTTTTTTCAAGTAGTCACTGAAGCATGAAAATGAGGTCAAGGACATTGGACATGTGACTGACGGAATCTTCGTAACATGAGGCAACCATATACAAAGTATGAAGCATCCAGGACTCCCACCTTCTAAAATATAAAGCTTTTAAGAACTGAGCTAACATCACCGCAGCCGTATCACTATCCCTGTCGAGCTTTCTGCGACAAAAGTCGCAGACTCGACAAAAAAACTGTCCCAACCTGGATTACCAAATCACCCCACTTGTGAACTGTGTTAAATCCCTTTAATATTACTCCTGCCAACTGGTCCCATCTAATGGAAATGGGTGAAATCTAGATAAATATATTATTAACCAGGATGAATTAAGTAATGCCAACTCGCCCCACTTATGGAAAAAGATGTTATTCCATTGAATATAAGTTAAATTCCTTATATTGCATTTTGATACATTTAACTGGTTACTTTTCAATTGTTATGCAAATAACTAAGCTTCAAAACTTAGTAATTCTTCAACAATCAGTTTTTTTTTAGAATTATATTAATCTCAGTATATATCAATAATAGTAATTAAATTAATTTTCGGTTTGTTTGTATTCTGTGTAGATTAGTTTTCATTAAAGTGGTGCGAGTTTTTATTTTTAATTGTATATATATTAATCTAAATATTACTGTTTTTTTATAAGTAGGGCGAGTTGGCAGGAGTAATATTAAACATGATTTGACCAATTTCACATGTGGGGCGATTTGATAAATCAATTTGTGGCGTTTTTTTAAAAAGTGGGGCGATTAGCCAGTGGGGCAACTTGTCCTGCTTCCATTTGAAGGCCCCCTTGAAGGTTTTGTATGACTATATGGACCATCTTTCACGTAAAACCCCCATGTGCATTTTGAAAAGTTGGCAGATATGTTTCTAACTCCAGGCAAAATCTACCGGTATGAATGAAAAAGAAAATTTCAATTAAGGCTATGTGGCCATAACAGCTGTCTCATTAGCATTTTAACCACTTCCCATATTTGCAATTAAAACAATAGAAGAAAATTATTTAATGCAAAAACAAAACTTGCTTGTAAATATGAAATTCTCTTTTATACGGTATGAGTTTTTCTCATTGTTTGAGATTGTACAGTAGTACCTGTAACTGCTTATTCCTATTTCTTATTCACTTTTGCTTGATAAACTCACTAAATATCAAATACATTGTACCACATCTCCTTATTTTTATAAGCATTCCAATAACATGAACAATTGTAATTCAATTCTATATACCAAAGCAAAATGAACTGCACCACTTTCATTCACTAGTATGCATCTTTTGGCAAAATACAAGTTCTTAAATGACACAATATATATTTATTGATAGAAGAATATATTTATTGATAAAAGAATAAAATTTAGTATACAACTCTTAAACAAGTATAAAAAAAAGCACAGCTGTGTCATAACTTGTGAAATCTGTGCTGAAAACATAGACATTGGTTTTTGAGTAATTCCATATGTGAAGCTCAACATTAGCTTGTCAGTTGGTGGTGGACAGTTAAATATATAGTTCCTTTCTGTAGGCTAGGATGAATGACTTTTCAGGAAAACCAATTTCACAAATCAAAACTTTCCTCTAGATTTCTCCTACAATATTCATCCAGTTTAGTTCTTTTGTTTTAATTGGACACCGTCCTGATTTTTAATTTTGCAAACCATTCAGTCTCTTGCTTGCAAATGGAGCATGAAAATAGGATGGGTATGGCAGTAGACAAGTCTCTTTAAAGTGGGTTTGTGCCCTGAAAAAAAAGTTTTATAACCCAGGGGTGTGGAAATGCTATGCCCGACTCGTACATTTGAACAACCGGACAAGTAATTATTTTTGTCTTGGTTGCCCGTGGACAAGTAAAAAAATACACAAGACAAAGTTCCAATCCAACAAAAACATAAAATTAATTTCAAAACGTAAAGAGATGTTTAATTTATGTAAGAGAAACAAATGTTCAGCAAGTAAAAACATCAATGTTCATGACGATAAATATTACATGATACCGGAAATAGATCGATTACCAAAATAAATAAAATAAGTATGCGAACCCGAGTCGCGTAACATTGCATTGGCTTTGTCCATTGACCCGGGATCGTCGATTAGGTTTTATCCGTCATTTGCCGGAAGTGTCATTTTGGCGGGAAATCATGTACACATACACACGTAGATTGGCTGGTACCCGATCGTAATGTTACACATCACATATATCAAATAGCTAATACCCGGAACGTAGTACCGGAAACCAGGATAAAACGTGGACAACATACATAACTAGAACCGAAATTGAAAACGCTTTACGGTTTCTCGTTCATAAACCGAATTCCGCTTTGAATTATAGAAGATGCAATATTAATCATGTTCAGTCGACTTTTCATTGTTATATCAACGTCTGAACTAATTAAAGAATCTTTAGATGTCAGATAACACTCGAAATTGACCCGACCTCTTTCCACACGGAATACACATAATGATAGTTTGTAGTCAGGTTGACTGCTTATAATGCAAAATACACACTAATAACAAGTTCTAAAAAACGAACAATCCACACTGATCGTTTCTTTAGTCCCCAATGTAAATGAAAGAAACAAAAACCATATTATACCATAAAAAGAAGAGGAGAAATTCGAACAATTCCGGATCTATTTCTGGCCAAAAGACCCCCTGCAAAGATTGCGTATGAAAAGATGAACCTCATGACTTAAAAGTCAGGCCTTAAAGCACTGCCTTTAAAAATCGGTGTAAGGAATCTAAGTTGTTTTGAAATTGTAATGCACGAAATGAATGCGGAATACAGAGACTCAATGCCAAGGGTCGGCCCCTTAAGTCTTCAGAAGACTTGACGTCTTCTTCCACTAAAAACCACTACTGACCTACCTTTTAAGTGATTGCACTGTGATAATCCTGACCTTCACATTTTCCAAGACTATTTTCAATGGTGGAATCCGCCATTGTTTTTTCCGGAAGTGTTCCCCTGGAGTTCAATTTCATAACATTTGCATAAAGCGCGGGAAACCGTATCACATCAATGAAAAGAACATTTCAGGAAACTGCGTAAATGACGAATTTCACATGTAAACAAATGATCCTCATAGAAACGAAGATGGCGGAATTACAATGGAAAACATTCTGGAAAATGTGAAGGTCAGGATTATTACAGTGCGATCACTTAAAAGGTAGGTCAGTAGTGGTTTTTCTTTTTGCGATTTATGAATGGAATGAGAAAAACTATATCTCGAGAGAACGCGGTTGATAGTTTAGATTATTTTTACCGATAACCGCTACGAATTTTAGCTGACGGCGACTATAGATATATGCAATCAGAATGTTAACTTACAACTCTGTGGGTTTTAGAACTGTATAATGAAGTGAGGAGAAAGTGGATTTTGGAGTCGAAGGGGAACCACTCTGTATCTATCCTGGCGTCGTGGCTTCGTTCCTCGTAACATTCTTGTTCATCATTATCCTCTACAGCTTCATCTTCTTCTTCTTCTTCTTCGAAATCTTGATCGTCATTATATGTACCGTAACTGGTTTGACATTCTACTGTCGCACCATCTACGATCATGGGCTGAGTACTTGCGCTATCCGTGCACAAGTCATTCTCGTTGATTTCACACTCACAGTTAATCTGGTTTGAAAAATTTAGTACCCTCAGATGTCGATCTGATGCCAAATGCCGGTGATAATTTGCACTTTTCCCTGTTACGTATCCACAACAATCACACTTAAAACTACCCGGTGTCTCAAATTTTGACGTCCGATTGCGAGACATGTCAGCGGCTTCATTGACAACCATCAACATCGATGAAACGCTTTAGTATAATCAACGAAATCGCATCTCTTTGAAACGTATACGTAACCCGGTTTATACATGACGTCATAATACAGACGACAGTTCTGTCAAAATTATTACAGTTCTGTCAAAGACGCCAAACATCAAAGGAAAGACTGAAGAAAGACAAGGAGATTAAAGAACGACAGATTAGACTTCAAAGTCATGTTTCAGGTATAAAAAAAACACACAATGCCATACAATGAACTAGAAATTTTAAATACATTTAAATATTCTACTTTTGAGGGGGGATAGGAACTTTATCGGGACTCCGGGATCGGGTGTTTTTAAGCTCGGGATTTTGGGATTGACTCTTTAGGGATCCGGTAATTCTTGTTTTCGAATTTCGGGACGTCAGGATTACTTTATTTAAATTCGGGACCTCGGGATTTCGTGTTTTTAAGCCCGGAATTTCGGGATCAGGACCCCTCCTATCCCCCCTCTACTTTTGCTACGATTTTTAATTTGGTAAAAATTTATTAACAAGTGGACACAGTTGTAGGTGAGGTTATAGTGGTGGAAAAGACAACAAGTATTACAGGCGAAAAATTTTAGAAACATTTGTTGCACTGCCTGACAAACATGTGTTGCAGTAATGGACTTATCTTTTATTGTCTGGGAAAAGGGGGGGACCTGGTCAAAATACTGGGGGTGTCATTTTTTCTGTATGTGGAAAAGGGGGGTTCAAATCTGTTTATAAATTCAAAGTGGGAGGATCAAGTTTTTATACACATGAAAATAAGTATTTTACAAACTTCAAGAGACAAAATGTGTAGAAAATTACAAGTTAAATCAAAATATATTTTAAACATTTATATACAAGTAAGACATCACAAAAGGTGAGGTAGGAAGCTGCAGCTTTATCATCCAAATAAATAATTCAGTCATTATACATGTATTTTACTCACTTTGATCACTATATTAAATTAAAAAGCCTTACAACCAAACTTTATTTAAATTAGCTTATTTGTTTGATAGAAATTAAATATCAATCAAAACGAAATTTACAGCCATTTGGGCATTTTTTTTTCCAAACATACAAATCAGGCAATTTTATGAAAAGAACATAGTGTACAGCAATACATGATTAAATATTTATCTACTCTGCATTTGAATATTGATACACATTGATAATAATTCTGATCACAATGCATTCTTTTGTTTTCATAACAAGATCCCTTTGGGTCATTTTTTACCTCTAACTCCCTCAAGCTTTTTGGGCTAATATAGAATAAGAAAAAGGTTACTATCACACATTCGTTAGTGAAATGTGACAATAAATGAGTTTTTGAATTGTCAAGCTGAAAACATGAACTATCTATATATAAAAGTTTAGGGACTCAATTGACAAAAAGCTTAAGTTTAAGCATCATTTATATGATAGATTCCTGTTAATAAATAATGTGTTGTTCCTGTTGTTACTGTTTCAAAAAATTATTTTTTGAGTTACTTAGGATAAAGATTTCTTTTAAAGCACAATATTAGCAAATTAGAAAAAAAGTCAGAAGAAAATACTAATTTTAGCACTGGCTTGCTCTACATACTTATATTCATGGAAAAGGCCTTATGGAATAGCCCTATTACAAAACAATTTCCCCTCAAATATGTTTTCATTTGCAATATTTTTTGTAGATTTACATGTTGTATGTAAATAGAGGGGGGTGGGGTCATTTAAAAAAAAAATGTTTTTACCTTGGGGATCAAATAAAAATAGTGAAATATTATTTGGGGGTCAAGAAATTTTATATGTTTGATTTCAAAATGACCAGCCCTCCTCCCAGGTAAATAATGATAAGTCCATAAAAGAAAGTATTTGAATAAAGTTTTTTATTAACTCACAAATAGACATTTTAATATGTCACTAGTGTAATTTTCTGAAAACAGAATTAGATAATTAAAAAGCAGAGTTTCAGTAAGGCAATGCTGGTAATTAGTTAAAAACTTAAATTTAACAACACAATGTGTACATAGCCTTTCAATCAAAATGGAGAGAATCAAAACTATAAGAACAAATCATTAAAAGCAACAACAAATTTTTTTTTTTAGTTTTAAAAAGAATTAATTTTTAACAGGACAGCCAAGATAGCAATGCTAATGGTATTGGTGAATTAGGTTCACAGCAGGACCTTTTTGATGACTTGGTAGCACCACTCCCTAACCTACCAAATGGTCACTTTTGTTGTGAAGGGTGCAAATGCAACTCTTTGTTGTTGAAAGAAATAGGTATGTTATGTTTTTGAATCTATATATATATCTCTAATTATGTTGAAATGTATAACTACAAGTTTTAAAATTTAATATCTTGGATTTCTCTTAGAAGTGTTTCCATCCAAACTTGCACTGTTTTATAGACCCATTGGTACAACCTGCCTGATTTTTTTAAAAATTAATCAAATTAATTATGCAATGTATTGGAACCTACTTCTAGTGAAAAACTTGTTGCAAATTGTCAAAACAGGGGAGATAACTCATGAAACTACAAAAAACTATAAAGTACTAAGCCATGTAAATGAATTAAAAAATAAATGGGCACTGTATGATACTTACTAATTAAGCCTGCACTTATTAGATTAATATAATATAAATATATATTGTGTAAGTAGACATTTCCTTTTACTTTGAATTTCCTGTAGTAAAGATACTAAAGAATAAATTATTTTACCAATTATTTTACCATATGATAAATGCTGAATATCTTTCTTTGCTTGCTTGTCTATTTAAAAAGGCATGCAATGATGAAATATAGATAATTTCTTTAGTAAAATGCATATATTTATTTTAATTTTATACTTTACATTTAATTTTTTATTATCATTTTTTTTAAAGTACCTGAATCATTTTGTGAATGTGACATCAAGACCTTAAAATACATGTTTATAGCTTTCTATTTATTTTTTTTAACTTATAACTATTACAGTAAAAGAGTTAAAAGATTTGAAGAAATGTGTAAACACAACAGCAGCAGCAAAACCTGGAAGGTCTTTTACCTGCATTGAAAAGACAGATATGGAGGTAACTATTGAGAAAATTTTAAAAATATGATACAATGTGTAAGAATTATAGCTGCAGTCGGTCAATGTAATCAATATAATAGATCTTTTATGTCTCATGATCAGCAAATCACTGAATTTATCTTTGCTCAACATATTTACAGTTGACTCTTGTGAGCACCAATATTCCCAGTATTGAAACTATAGTATGCATTCTTAAATTTATGGTAAAGTAATTATAAGTCCTAATCTACAATATGAGACAGAAATCTTTGATCCTGTTTTTTGTCATTATTATGCCCAAGTAGTAACAGAGATCATTAAGTAATACCCATCGGCCGGTTTGTCCAGTCTGTCCGTCCTCTCCATAAAAAAATGGTTGTTGTTCTCTCATTTTAGTTTGCCTTAACCAAATATTGTAAAACTGAAATAAAATGCATACTACCACAAAACAAAGATCATGGTTAAAATTGGGTGTCATCACTTTATTCCTTCATAAGCCCCTTTATTAGCCTAGACAATTGCTAATTTTTTTTTTCCATTCTATATATAGCTTTAGTTTGCCTCTACCAAATGTTTTAAAACTTACTGTAAATACAATGCACATTACCACAAAATATAATCATATATCAAGTTTTAAATTGAGTGGCAAAACTTTTACCATATATTAGTTATGCCCCTTTATATATGTAAAAATCTCTCAATCTGTTTCTGTTCTCCAACTGTACTTTGCTGCCACCAAATGCAATGAAATTTATTCTCTTGCTGGACCCGGGAAATGACAAAAAAATGAGAATTGTTTACGTACATTGTGTAAACGGTATACTTAAATCTGACAAAACAGTAAGCGGAATCCTGCTAAATTATCATAAGGCCAAATTAGACATATTCTCCATTTTTTCACTTTCATTTATAAATGACAGACCTCTATCATTGCACTTAGATTGTACCTTATAATGATAGCTTTTGCTGGTTATAAGCAAAATCAGCAGTGACATGTGTATATCATTAAAAAGTTCAAAAGAATGATCCGGTAAAAAGAAAAACTAAATGTAAATCGACATAGAATGAGCTATAACTTGACTAAACATGATGATTCAAATAAAATTAAGATCTTATCATAAATATAAAGGGAGACAGAAACTTAGAAGACTGAGACTACTGATGCTTTTCCTTTTTGTAGAGACCATTGACAGATTACCTGAAAAGCCGGTTCCCAAAGAACCCATTTTTGGCAGACCCAGACACAGAGTTAAAAGTAAGATTTATTAGCAATGAATAAATACATATGCATGTTTAAACCAAGAATTAATAGTCATCTGCCTTTTATTTTCAGAGGGAATGTTCAGTCTCTCCATTTATATGGAAATGCACATGTTCAGCATTACTGATGACTTTCCCTTTATTGATTTTCATGAAAAAGTGTCTCAAAAAATCACTGCTTCATTCTATATTTTATATTTGGCAATTTGGCACCAAGTTCTATGTAGGCATGACAATTGCAAATCAATTAATTTTTTAAAAAGAATGGCAATCAACAACAGATGTTTGTGTCAGCTGAATACTGCAAACTCACAGTTTATAATTCCTGATGTTTGGTAAATTAATACAGCATGTCATGTATAAACATGCCTCATTGGCACTCACACCACATTCTTCCTATATCTATTTATGATTCTGATCAACTTGAAAAATAGAGAGGCTGATTACACACTTCTCTTGCTTGAAGGACTGAATCGTACTAGCAATATAAAATTTAAAAAAAACAACATATAAATTCAATGGCATTATTATTAAACTGGACAAAAATACAAGAAATATGAAAATTCAGTGTTTCAATAACAATTTCTAGATTTGATAATGCATGTACCAAGTCAGGAATATGACAGTTCTTGACCATTTGTTTTTGATGAGTTTAGTTATTTGATTTTGACATGTGATTATGGACTTTTTGAATTGACTTTCCTCTAATTAAAAAAGTATTAAAAGTATTTTTGTGATTTTACTTTTTTCTGATTGAATTAATATCATATTAAATGGTTTATTTTGAATAAAGATGAAAATATAACTTATATATTGCATGCTTGTTTTTATTTCAGGCCAAATTAATGTCTTTAAAGAGGAGACTTGCTCCAGAGGCAGACTACCAAGAAGTTCTTAGAGCAGGAGTGAGGTTCAGCACCCGGAAAATGGTTGACTTTAGGTCTCAAACCAAAAACAAGGTAACAATGAAATTTATGAGAGTGTTAGAAGAATGACATACAAGCATTGTAATTCAGGGCTTGTCTTTTTATGATGTGTTACTTATTTGTTTTTCGTTCTTTTTTTGTACATGATTTATGCCATCAGTTTTCTAGTTTGAAATGTTTTACACTTGTAATTTGCTGGCCTTTTATAGCTTAATTTGCTTATTTTTGAAGGCAGTATGGTGACTTATAGTTATTAATTTCTGTGTCATTTGATCTCTTGTGGAAAGTTTTGTTATTGACAATCATACCAAATGTTCTGTTTTATACTAGGTGTTGTCCTATAACTATTATCTTGATTTACAGTTTTAAAGATACATAATAAATGTATATCTTTAAAATGTATATAAACTGTATATATATATAGAATAACCATACATTGTCTCGAAATATCCATGTCATTTGTACAAGGCTTAGAAACAGGTAGAAAGTGAGGCTGTGCTGAGCATTTCTACCTGTTTCGAGCCATGTACAAATAACCGATTGACAATGTATGGTTATTCTTTATATACTGCAACTCTTATAAGTGTTCTAAATGAAGTATTTAGGGTAAAAACCATAATTTTTAAAATTTGAAGCGGACGACGTAAAATTTCCACGAACTGGTATGTTTTATTGACTTCATAAATAAAACTCTACGGAAACGCATTGTCAACGTCATAAAAAAGGTGATATACGGTCAGTGTCTGTATATCACATATGAATATACAGTCAATGCAATTTGACTGCTCAAATAGCACAGCTGCAGTTTATATATAGTCAAAAGTGGTATTCAAATGTACATTTTTAAAGATGTATATAAACTGCAACTCTGTAAAAATGCACATTTTTTAATTTGTATAAGCTTTATAGATTCTACCACTGCATACAATATCTATTCAGTTTATATATAGGTTTTAAGATGTACAGTTTATATACAGCTTTACTACGGTACAGTTTTGATATACAGCTATTCAGATGCACATTTTTTATGCATCTTTAGAATTTTTTTCCAAAGGTCTTCAGTCTATTCAAGTTTAAGTTAGGTTCGGTTCCACTAATTTTTTTTGAATATACAGGCTTTGGACTTCGATGAGTTGTTGAAAATCAAAGTTTAATACAGGCATTTTTCAAAAACGCCTTCAGACATTGGGCTGATTTTTGGATTGTAAGTTAACTATGATGAGGACATGGACAACATTTTTTTTGGAAAATAAATCAGAGAAATGTTTAGACTAATACAGGACATAAAAATCACATGTATTTTCATGATTTACTCATGCTTAAAATAAAATTTAGAATTGAATTAAAGAAATAATGACTTTTAATTTATATTTTTTCTTTCTCCTAGCTACCATCAAAAATGTGGTGCCCCCTTTAAAATAACCATGTAGATATGTGCACCACATTTTAGATGCTATTTCTTATATAGACCAAATTTTTGTTAAATTATTCCTTAAGAAACATAAGTTGCTTACATGTATGATGTAAACCTATCGTGATGTTTGAATTATTTTTTAGATGCTATCAAGAAATGAATCAGCAGACTTAGGCTGTAAAAGTCTGAAGGACTTGGGAAAAGCTCTCTTTTCCAGGTTTCAATGCCAAGATGAAGAAGCTGTTGAGAATATGACAGTTGCTTTAGTAAGTACATAAATCAGTATTTAAAAAAAAAGATATTTATTATCATATATTAAAAATATAGTCCCCACACAATCACATGTATGGATTAATGGTAATCGCATAAAATACTTATTATGATTATCATTTATAGCTGTAAGAATTCTCAAAATCAATCACTTAAGAGTTAAGCAACTTTTCACATCATTTTGCAGATAAACCCAATTTGTGTTGGTAAAACATTAGTTATGAGTAGGTTAGATATACTAAAAAAATGAAATACAAGATAGTTTACTGCATACCTAATAATCTATTGAGCTGGCTGTTTGCTTACCAGTATATAAATACAATGATGTAACCTTAATATATATAGATTCATTACCTGGGTGAAACACTAAGAACAATTTAATTTTTAATCATAATGTGCACACCTTTAAAATATATATGCATATTGGTATCTTCTTTGTAGAAAATCAAGTCAAAGCCTTTCTAACCTGGGAAAGTACAGACCTTAGGATATAAAATAATTGTATAAACTCTTATTTGATTCTTTAAATTTCCATTTGATATTTGGCATGTTGAACATGATTAGGAGGAGTTGTAATTGTGTTAGCAATTTTTATGTCTGTCCTATGTCAACCTCCTTTGTTACTGTTAAGAAACTTTTAAACCAATGGGGCACTGAAAATGTGTGCATTAAACACCAGATTTGTATAAACATACTATATTATTGATCTTTGATAATATTTCAGAGAGCATTCAGCTATGAAAAGAAGCAGCTAAAAAAGCAGTCTGGGGAGCCCTTGGAGGATTACTGGACAGCCTTCAAGGGTTTCCTGGGCGATATCCTAGATAATCAGGACAAGGAAAAATGGGCCCAGTTGAAAGACAGAGAAATCAAAAGAATTGAAAGATATATTAAGTATGTAATATAAATATAATTTACACTTTTGCTAGCTTGTGACATATTATGTATGCAAAGATGTCATATTATTTCAATATTCTACTTTGTCATCATCATTACCAAGCAATACATACTCTCTTAAAAATATTAGATAAGATTTATTCCATAAGAAAATATAAGGAAAGGTTATACATGTATATGTATTCGGTTCCTGTAATTCAAAGTCACAATCATTTGGAAATAACTTTATTTGGATATAAAGATTTTATTGAAGTAACAATTTAAGTCACATCCCTAAGACATCTTGTATGAGATATATGTCAAGGTTTAAGTACACAATCAGAAACTTTTAAACTGTTAGGTCTTCAGAAAAATAAGTCTTAGGCAGGCAAATTTTGGAATAATTTATATGAAAAGATCATTATATTTTTTACCATATATTATTATTTCTATAATATTAGGATCAGACTCTACATCATACTTTACTGGTTAAAAAAATACTTGGAAAGAAGAGTATGTGTATACATATAATGCTTGAGCTTAAGTATTTCATTATACATCTTATTTTTATTGTGAAAAGAACTAAATTGTCTAAATTAATCAAAATTGAGGGTTTATTCTATTTTAGTCTACTTAAAAGATAACTTTATTGTATTTTAAGCTCTAAGGACTTACAATCAGTAGTTTTTACTGTCAAATTTAGTTTACCTAGGAATGGGTAGACATACTCAAAGCTTTAAATAAATTTTAGTATAAAATCTTCATTAAAGAAAATTCTGGGAAAAAGATGTTATCTTCTTATTTTGGTCCCTTCACTAGGTGACGTCATTATACATGCTTCTGTCCTCAAACTAGACACCAGGTGTTTTCTGGCTTCTGTGCCGCTTAAGCATGTATAAAATTTGATAAAGATAAGATTTATAGGTGCAACATGTGATTTTTTTGTAGAAATTACATGTCAATACATTCAGCAATTCTAAATGTTGGCTTCCTTAGTTACTGACAGGGATATAGAGAATTTTACACTAACTGTCATCAAATCAGAACCATTGATACAAAATGATTGCATTAGAATTAAATATAACTCTTTGTATTCTTCATTGATAGAATAACTTTATTTAAATGTGTCCTGTATAAATAAAAGAATTCTTTTTTTTTTTACAGATAAAGATGGATAGACATGTTCAACTTGATGGAGTGGTCAGGGGAAACACAATATATAAAGAACACTATTAATGTTATGATTTTTTTGTTTATATATTTCTTTCTTTATATGTAATATAAGTATATTTTTGTAATTAATTGTTGTTATTTTTTTCTTATCAATTTAGTGGTTGGCAATTTGGAAGAAAGAATTAAGCATCTTAATTGAAAAAGTATAAGACAGAAAGGGAAAGTTTGTTGGTATGTTGTACAGGTACACCTCTATCAAGGTTAGACGGTGGATTTGTGCATTAAAACCAGTTTAACCCCACCACATTTTGTATGTGCCTGTACGTAATCGTTAGTTTATTGTTTGCTTTGTTACATATGTAATTTTTGGTTAGAAAAGTTGGACATAAATTAGGCTGTTTACTTTCTGGTTTGTATTGTTTTAAAACCTTCTTAAAAAGAATTGGCATCTTGTGCAGGTACTTTTCCATACTGTGATTGGTTTGTGTCAAAACTGATGGCCATACAATACGACTTAAACATACATACATACATATTAAAAATCAACTAAAATGAAATATTCATCAGTACATAAATCTTTTGCAAAAAAAAATTGAGACTCGAACACAACCATAATTGTACTTGGAGTTAACTAAGGTGCCCTGGATATTATTTAAAACCTGTGATGATTTTCTTGTTCTTCATTTAAGAGACCAACAACATTTGGATGCAAAGAAAGTAGATATAGAATAGAAGTATGAACACATGGTCAAGACTAAGAAGAATGTTAAATAAGCTCAAATCCTGTGAAATATGTGGGATTTCAGAGGCTGAATTCACTTTAATTTCATTGAAAAAAAAAAAAGCTCGATTCATGTTAATTTCACGTGAAAAGTTCACGTGAATTTCACGTGAAGGCTCAATTCACGTGAATTTCACATTAAAATTTCACGTGAATTTCACGTGAAATCTCAATTCACATGAATTTCACATCAGATTCACGTGAAATTCACGTGAAAAATTTCACGTGAGTTTCATGTATAAGCTCGTTTGAGGTGAATCTCACGTGAAAAATTTCACGTGAAATTCACGTGAATTTCATGTGATATTCACGTGAACAAAATTTGCCTGTGTATAGGTAAAAATGTCAAATATACAGCAGTCAACATTGTGTTATAATCTTAAACACTACAAAAAAAAAAAAAATGTAAAAAAGAAGCACAAAATGGCATAAAGACCAAGCTTATAAGCATATGTTAAAGACAATAATGCACAAATTTACCCTTGTACAATAACACAATGCCGGGATGAGTAAGTACAGCGCCACGTCATATATGTAGCGAAGAAACATAAAAAGGCGTATAGACAAAGCACATAGCAAACATTAAACAAGCAACAAACAAGTTTTCGAAGTAAAACCAAAAAAGCATATAGACGCTATAAAAGTAAATGCACACACTACAATGACCGAATGCATAAAAACAGAGCCACGTCAAATGTCACAGTTTGTTCCCATGGGAATGCCGACAATTTGTTGAAAAAAATAATTCCAATTTAAACAGATATGTTGTCGATTAAAAACTCCAGCATACTAATCACTTGTAGCCTGTTTTACTCTTTTGTTCACATTAACAAAATATTCCTTATGGTATCACAAAGTAACACATTTATAGCGTATGGTACCATTTATATGATGAAATGAATTGTGGTTTATTTCTTGTAGTCGATTTTTCGGTTTAACATGGGTAATTGTTGTATACAGGCTTGAAACTTCAAAAGTTTTGATAGTAGTTATTTCAGAAAAAGACTTAAAAGATAAAAGATTTAAAATTATTCAGAAGTTCTTAAGAATTTTCAAGAATCCACATATGGTAAATACAACTACGCGAGTAAACTGTTTCACAGTGTTTCTGGGGACGGTCTCTCACTGCAGAAAGAATTTTAGTCAGTCTTATGGACAATGTTTAGTGGAACATGCAGATAAGACGACAATGTACCGTTTTTGAGAAGCTTAGATATCCAATACAAACAAGGTAAGCCCTCCATATTTGTTTTACGTTCATTTCTTTGTATATAAATTATAGTTAACTAGTGTTTTCGTTTGGATTGTTTTACATTTGTGATTTTGGGGACTGTTATTGCTGACTTTGCGACCAAGTCATTGTTGGAGGCCGAACATTTCGTTGCATATAAAGGTTATACATCACTAGATGTTAACCAATCATAATTCGACCCTTTTTTTACATGTTTAAAGCTTTAGTTACCAAAATTTATCTGGAAACACAAAATAAAAAATATTGGTGCTTTGAAACACCAAACACATATGTTTATGACTCCAGGGATTTTAACTTGTTTTTTAAATGTAACGTACAATGATTTGTTGGTATTACACCTTGTTATAAGAAGAAGCTATAGACATAACTCAATTAACCATAGCTTTTTGTAGTATATTTCCTCGCATTGAAGGTATATTGTATATCTGCAGTAATTAGGATCGAAAATATCAACATTTTGTTTTTCATTAAGTGTAGTGAAGAATATTTTGTTAAAAATTAATCCTACATTTCATTGTAGTAAAAATAATATAGACAGATACTTTGTAAAATTTGTCAGTTTTTTGTTTGTTTTTGTTTTTTTCGCAGATGATGAAATTTCACTTTTGGTGGAAATTATAACATTATATATCATTACCGTTGGAAATCCCTATACAAAACTTCATCTCTGTCAATCAATGTTTGTGATAAAAATAAGATATAGATTATAATAAAAGAGGGACGAAAGATACAAGAGAGACGAAAGACACCAGAGGGCAGTCAAACTCATTTAATGATATCAAGTACCAGAGAGAGTATCTTTATGGTTGGGGGACATACCCGTCGTCATCTGTAACGCATTCTTTTTTTTATAACAAACCTCGAGGAGGCAACCTTCATACTGTTAAAAAATGACTTCAACTATTGTGACGTTGAACCTTTTATGAAAATAAAAAAGTTTTCAAACTATGAATGTTTCGGAAGCAAATCTTTATTTCATAAACTGCATATATATAATTATGTACATGTGGTACAGTCCTCGTCCGGTGTAAGGTATGAGTTCACATGGACAACGGACTGTTTTCTGACATTGAAAGGACTATCGAATCTTCATCTTCGGGGGTCTGTAAATAATCTATTTGTCTGTAAATATAAAGCAATACATTTTTAAATTGTTTGTATGAACATTGGACGACAAATATATGTGACGTATAAAACATTTCTAACGTCAGACACACAAATCAATGAATGTGTTTGTAGATAGATGTTTTTGTGTTCTGTTTAATTGTTCCGTTTGAAACACGATGATGACTGCTGTATCCATATTTTGTCTATTTTATTTATGTGTCTGTTAAGTTAACGCATCATTAAAAATATAACGGAATTTGATGAGACTGTCATCAAAGTCAGAGGGTTAGCGCTATAAAACCAGGTTAAATCCAACATTTTATACATTTGAAAATGCCTGTACCAAGTCAGGAAAATGACAGTTCTTGTCCATTTGTTTTTGATGTGTTTTGTTATTTGATTTTGCCATGTGATTATGGATTTTCCAAATTGATTTTCCTCTAAGTTTTTGGGATTTTACTTTTTTCATAATTAATATAAATATCACATGACTTTGATTCTTCTATTTCAATTCTTATGCAATTTTCCTATTTTTTTCCCACATTTGGCACATGTCCTGTTGCTTATGTTTTAACAAATCCGGTAAATAGTCTAATTCGGTAGGTCACAATCATGAAAGAGAAGGGGATTGTAGTTACGACGTAAGGAACATATCCAATTTCTTTGTTGAACGCTTATACCATAACGGTCAACAAAATCGTGATGGCGTTCAAAAAATTTACGAAGGGATGATTTTAACTTCACCATTTGGAACTGGTATAATACCATGACGAAACCGACTTTGTATTGATTTGATTCATATGGAAACATACCTAGTATTTTGATCCTTTTCCGTAACCATAACCACCTCCGACACCAACAGCTCCAACTGAAACTTGGCCGTATCCGGCTCCGCCACCTCCTAGAAGGACGGCTGAACCAAGTCCGGATCCATACCCAGAGCCATATCCAGAACCGTATCCACCACTGACAACAACTGGTGCTGGTCCGTATCCGCCTTTACCTACTGGTCCATACCCAGCACCGGATACACCTCCTAGAACAGCTACAGATCCGACACCGGATCCGAGTCCATAACCACCATATCCACCTCCAACAGATCCTAGGAGTAATCCAGATCCAACTCCGGATCCATACCCAGAGCCATACCCAGAGCCGTATCCACCACTGACAACAACTGGTGCTGGTCCGTATCCGCCTTTACCTACTGGTCCATATCCAGCGCCGGATACACCTCCGAGAACAGCTACAGATCCGACACCGGATCCGAGTCCGTAACCACCATATCCACTACCGCCACCTCCTAGAAGTACTGCAGATCCAACTCCGGATCCATACCCAGAACCATACCCAGAGCCGTATCCACCACTGACAACAACTGGTGTTGGTCCGTATCCGCCTTTTCCTACTGGTCCGTATCCAGCGCCGGATAAACCTCCTAGAACAGCTACAGATCCGACACCGGATCCGAGTCCATAACCACCATATCCACCTCCAACAGCTCCTAGGAGTAATCCAGATCCAACTCCGGATCCATACCCAGAGCCATACCCGCTACCATATCCATATGAGTCTTTGCCAGAGCAGTAGGAAGAACTGAAGACAGTCAGCAAAACGACGGCTAAAGTGAAAACCATTTTGGTATGGATCGTCTGTACTGCAAGGAAAACATTATAATATATCATTTATATTTGTGACAAAGAATATACACAACAGATACTTTTGTTTCTTATAATTGCACTGGCACTGATTACGAGGACACGTTTACGTAGATGTTTAAGAGACAAAACAAACAAAAATACTGTCATATTCCTGACTTGGTACATTAATATATCCTAAGTGTGTAAGACCTTTCGAATTTAAAGTTTAAGAGATCAATAAACATTTATTATATTGCAAATGATCTCCTTAAGTTTTACAAAAAAAACAAAAAAAAACAAGAGAAAGTGTAAAACACAGGGAATATAAAATGCAGTTCAAAGTGAACAAATCATAATATCTTATTCATCAAAAAGCGGGATTATTAACATGATCTCTTAGCGGAAAGTTGGTGACTGACTTAGTTAGTTTTTACTTAAAAAATAACTTTCAAATAAAAATAGAGTGTTTCCCTTATCACAGTGTCTAATAGATTTCTAGTGCATTGCATTCTCAAAGCATAAACATAAACGTCAAACACGAAATTGAAAATTAATAGCAGACAAGTTTAGTTTAGAAAACTTACCTTAAGATAGGAGCTTGATATAACCTATGCGGACTCTGTACTCTCTTCCGGCTTTTATACTGAAAAAAGACAGATTACATACCACATAGGTCGATCAATTTATAATCGTGCATCATAATTGCATCACCTTTGTCATTCATAAGATCAATTGTCCCAATTTAAATTAATTTTATAAAAATGTAAAGGTGCTTGTTTCATCATTTACAATTTTAAAAGATAATAGTTTGCATAATTGTATGTTAAATTTAAACAACCAGGTAAACTGTTTAGTCTTGTTTATCTTAGCTTACAAGATAGGAACCATATTGATAGGGCCCCTTGCTGAAGTAAAATATAAAGGAGAAGATGTGGTGTGATTGCAAATGAGACAACTGTCCACAAGAGACAAAACATTAACAACTATAGGTCCCCGTACGGCCTTCAACAAGGAGCAAAGCCCATACTGCATAGTCAGCTATAAAAGACCCCGATAAGACAATGTTAAACAATTCAAACGAGAAAACTAACGGCCTTATTTATATAAAAAAAAACTAAAAAAGACTTTATTTTGATTATTTTCCTTATTGTTTTTTTACCCAAAACATCTTAATGTGTGTATAAATATATAAGTAAACATTTGATGATTATAAAGGATTTGCAATGTACTGTGATATTGTGGTCTTAAAATCTACAGAATCTTTCATATTCGTTTCTCTGTGTGGTACGTTTCGGTGTTGTGTCTCTGTTGTGTCGTAGTTCTCTTATTTTTTCTACATTAGAAAATGCCTGTACCAAGTCAGGAATATGACAGTTGTTACCCATTCGTTTGATGTGTTTGGACTTTTGATTTTGCCTTTTGATTTTTGATTTTCCTTTTTGAATTTTCCTCGGAGTTCGGTATTTTTGTGTTTTTACTTTTTTTTTATACGTTTCCTTCAGTTTTAGTTTGTAACCCGGATTTGTTTCTCTCTGTCGCTTTAGGCATTTGGAACAGCGGTATACTACTGTTGCCTTTATTTACAGCAGGATGTGAAACTCATCATGAAAGTTCATCATGTCTAGCTAAGATAAAAACCTGAACAATGAATATACATGATTCATTTTAATAAGCCAGGAATTTGTGTATTTTATTGCAAACCGTATATTTCATAATCCTTTTACACCTATTAAACGTATTACTAAACCTTTGCAAAATATATTTGCACATTTTATGTTTTTGCACAAAGTAATGAAGTACGACAATACATCAACACTTTTAATTTGTGTTTAAACACAGAAATATGGCAGTCTGGTTATAACTGTGTCATCGTAAAACAATATGAAAAGTATTAACCCTCGTTATTTATTATGATGTAATGAAAGTATAGCATAGTCAGAGGGAAAGTGATGACACAAATATCTTCTATGCTACAAGCAACAAAATCACGTACTGTCCATGCACATTGTATGTCTGTATAGTGAGTGTTACCGAAGGTCATTACACTTGGTAAATAAGTACACACTAATGCATCAAATTTTTCTAGTCAGTAAACAGTTATTTTAAGAACTTTCACGTTACGGAACATCTACTTCTGAAGAAATAAAAAAACAAGGATAAAAAATGTAGGACTTGACCGTTTGTTTGGTTTTATTTTGTTTGTTAGATTCCTTTTTTTTAAAAAAATATTTTCATTATTACTATTATTATTATTATCATTATTTTTATCATTATTATTATTATTATTATTATTATTATTATTATTATTATTATTATTATTATTATTTGGGTCGTGGTTTCTGTGTTTAGAGTGAAGTCTCTTCGATAAATTTCATTCATATGTTTTCTTATTGATTTGTTTTTAGATTATAATTATGATTATCATGATTAGTGTTATTATTATTATTAATATGAGGAAGGCGCTACTTTAAATGCCAGCTCAGTTATACTAAGACAATGTCCTAAATATTGATTGGTTGTTGGTTGTTTAACGTCCAGTGGCAAATATTGCATGCATGTTGAGAACGAACGAGGCTACATTAATATATTGTTTATGTCTAAAATAAAATTATAAGTTCAGATGGAAAATGTGTAGGGAATGAACATTGAACTTGAAAAGGCATGAGTGGTAATGGTATTTTTCCTGAAAAAAATATTCTGATTCCAAAATTGATGAATAAAAAATCTATTCAAGCATACGACAAAAAAATTATTTTGAATCAAGATCTTCACCAAAAATGATTTTATCTTTCAGAAATGCAAAATAATTGAACTTTTATACATCTAAAAACATAAAACCATCCTAAACCGTACATGTAACTCTGTACACAGTAGTTTTTAAGGTGATAATAAGGCTGTATTTACCAATTTGTTATAATATACCTTTATACTAGTGTTAAATTTTGACTAAATAAGTTTAATTGATAGCGCTGAAGGGCTTTCGTAAAAAAAATCTGACTTTTATAAACAATCATTTGTATTTCTGATCATCTTCAGTGTTTGAGTTCTACATAAATTTCTTGTACAGAGTCGGTTTAAATTATTATTATTGTTTTATGTTATTTCTTGCATATATTTTTTGTTTGTTACATGTACATGATGTAGCTTTCTTTTCAAGTTTTTATATGGCAGAAAAATAAAATTGAAATGGGAAATACAATTATTTTTGTATGTGCCTGTCCCAAGTCAGGAGACTGTTGTTCAGTGGTTATCGTTTGTTTATGTGTTACATATTTGTTTTTCTTTCATTTTTTTTTACATAAATAAGGCCGTTAGTTTTCTTGTTTGAATTGTTTTACATTGTCTTATCGGGACCTTTAATAGCTGACAATGCGGTATGGGCTTTGCTCATTGTTGAAAACCGTACGGTTACCTTTAGTTGTTAATGTTTGTGTCATTTTTGTCTTTTGTGGATAGTTGTCTCATTGGCATACCACATCTTCTTTTTTATAATACAAGCATACAAAAGTAATTATGTCATATTTTTGTGTCATAGTTGTTTTCCAGAATACACATTTGGTTACTAGACAATAACTTGAGTATAAGTGAATGGATCTCTATGAAATTTTACTAGAAGGTTCAATACACAAAAGGAAGATTAGAATTGATTTTGGGGTTATGGTACAACATTATTGGGGTGGGTTCTTTTCAAAATTTTGGGGTTTTCTTCCAAAAATTACCTTATTTACATTGATTATACTCGTCTAACATTTTAAATAGATGCAACAAATACTGATATGGCAGAAGATGCATTCAACATAGGGTATTTTTAATATTTTGTCTCTAATTTGTGCACTTTTCCTATGATATGTACTTCTTGATAATGTCGATGTGAGTATCATGATAAAGAAAATATATTTGGTAAGTATATATTCACAATTGACAATGCTCCAGTGCACTGCAAAAGGATCTTCTTTCCCTTCAATTCCAAAAATTGTACATGACTTTTTTTTTCTCTCACAGAAACACATGAGTAATTTGGTAGATAAAACACTTGTCATCGTTTGAAACTTTCAGTAATACAAATTTAGTTTAGCCTGTTTGAAAGTTTCACTGATTGTGTGAAAATTTTGAACAAAAATTGTACAAAACACTTGATAAAACTGTATTATCTGCAGAATTATTGATATCTTTCCTCACAATATATTCACAAGTACATAGAACGAACATATTGTCCATGCTATTCTGATCTGAGTTTTTATTCATATACTGGCATGGCTGGTGCTGCTTCAAGTTCTCTTCTTTTTCGATTTCTTGAGAAGTACCTGTTCAGTCACTATAAAGTATTACAATTCTTATTTAGACGCAACACATAAATAGTGACCAAAAAGGTACTGCTTTCACACGAGAGAAGCTAGAAAAAAAATTAAATGTACACATTTTCAATATTTTTATAGAACTTATTATCATTTGAAATTAAGGAGATATGTAGTTAGAGACTGCTGCTGAATAAATATATGTGGGTTCACCTGATACCTGTTTTTAAATTAGTCCATATTGAAGTTAAAAGGATCAAAAATTAAAACATGTTTGATTTCAACTGACATAAATATATTTTATATGCTAAACATACATCTGAGGTATCAGGCTGTGCATATCGAAGCATTTTATTGCCTTTAGGTTTGTACTTTTTTTTTTTGGTCATGAAAATAAATTTGTAGCTCTGTTGTGAAGTTGCTTACATGAGAATACCCAAATTGCACCTAAACTGTCAGTTTTTTTACCAACTTTTTTATGTACCAGACAAAAGTTTATTCTATGCTAATTTTGTAGACTATCCTTGTTTACAATATAGATACACCAATTTAATTTTGAGTCCATGTAGAGTCATTAGAAATGGGTTTGAAATTACATCCAAACAATCCATGATACTTTAATGAGGTGAGTTCCCAAATTCCATACATCATTACATGTATGGTTACTTTCAAATCCTTCAAACTGGGATATAAACAGAAATTTTGTTTTATTTCTTCAAATATTTCAAACAATTTGACATTATTTAATACTTTAAACTATTATTTTTTATAAGAAAAGGATGCTGGTAACAAATTTAATTTGCTCATTTTAAAAAGATGATAATAAGATAACTTCACATGAAAGAAAACTTGTAAGATTTTTGCAGGTTTTTTTTTGCTGAATAGGTGCAATTTGGTTACTGAGTACAATTTTGGTACTCTGAGGTTATATAACCATAAGTGTGTATTGCTAAATAGGTGGAAAAGTGAACCTGATAGTGATATAGCAATAAAGTACTTGGTAGAGTGAAAATATTTTGATCGGGTTTAAACTGATGCATAAAATATGCAGTCCACTGCTGCAGCTTGAATTTTAAAGGATGTAGCCCACATACTTCCAAGTAACATGCCCTGTATATACCTATCAAAGTTATCATCCTCATGGGTTAAAATAAATCCATCTTCCAATAAATTCCAATTTTGGACTATATGGGAGCAAACAATATATACAGTAGTCAGTTCTAAATGTACTTCTCAGACTCAAGTTTCCATCTTCTGGGACTGTACATGCTGTATAAGGTGTGACATAATCATAGAAAAGATTTGTTGAGATTTTGCCAAAGATGTACAGAATCAGAAGATTTTGAATTATTTGAATATTTGTTTGTGTTGTAACTTTTGTTAAGTTTTTAATTAGTCTGTGGGCTTCCATAGGAATCAGAGGGGGCGGTCCCTGGGGAAAAATTGTTAATAATATAAGGAATCACTCAAGCCTGAAGCATGACTGGAGCACCCCGTCAGCGCCCCCCCCCCCTTTATGAAAAATGGTGGATTCGCCATGGACTCCATGAATAACCGTGACCACCAGTCAACAGTATAATTATCACTGTTCCTTGATGTGGGGAATAATGTGGCAGATGAACATTAGTAGTCGTGGTCAACCAGTGCACCGTAGTTTACCACGCTTGCCGCATGGCCATTATAAAAAAAATCCGAAATGTATTGCTTGCAGAGTTCTTTTCTGTTCCTATGCCTGGATGGAACTTTTACACTAAATATGCTATCGTTAAGGTAGATTGATGGTATACCGCCATCTTGGATTGTACAATCACAGTACAAAAACGGTCTAGTTATTTGTCTAAATCTGCAAATTTAGAGACATATTTGCAATTCAATAGTTAGACTGTTTTTTCTATTTAAAGAAAACCTGTTAATTTATCGTATTATACAATATATTTTAACAAATATGATTTGTTTTGGTATTAAAATCATTTTTTTCAAATGAGCTATTTAAGGGGAGATAACTCTTTTAGTACAAAATTTATACTGGACTAATAGGGAAATTTTTTATTTTCACTTGTAGCAAGAAAACAAGTTCGGTGACACCATGTTTTCTTTTTATTTTCTTAAAACATATTATGAAACCTTTCTTCTCACAATCTATTTCAAAATTCTATCTCATAGAATTTTTTTTATGCACACTAATGTGTTTTTTCATGAACAAACTAACCAAATTTTGGCAAATTTCAACGACTCATTGCTTGAAAAATAGCACGGTGACCCATTCTTTGTATTATGATTTTGAAAAGAGCATAGTAAAATCTTCATTTTGGCAAATTATAAAAAAATTCTGTCTCAAAAAATATATACTTGTGATCTACCTTAACTAGGATTGTGTGACTTTTAAATGAAGTACCTGTGTTTTTTAGGTAATTTGTTTTGACTTCACTGATAATGGAATATTGAAGCAGACGAAACATGGCGTCAGATGTTGTTGTCATAACTTCGGTAATTTCCGTGGTACAATTAAATTTAAATAAGCTTCACAAGTTACAAAAAAATTCTGAATTCTTGTTTTTGCAAACAAATAGAAATTCATGTCGTATTTAACATTGATTTTTTCCCGATCTGCCCCGTTTTTACAAGATCGCGTTGAAACGTTAAATTTAGCCGCCATTAAAAAAAATAATCGTACTAGATTTAATGAGAGTGACGAAACTTTTCAGATGGGTCGTCTAAAAAGAGTTATCGTTCTTTGTCCCAAAACGATGCTTCTACCATAAGTGCCAGCATAGCTGGCATATAATTATTGCATAGCAATATGATATTTCCCACAGAAAGTAACTAAAAGTTGGCGTGCAATAAACTCCGACACTGCACTAGTGCAATAAATCTTCAAAAATTCCTGACGTCATCAACAACAAAATCTTAGTTTATAGCATTTTTTATTCTTCAATAAAATATGCAATCGGTTTTTACAAGAGAAAAGGGACAAGAAAACTGTTCTTTTACGGACTTTTACATTTTAGGATCACTGTGGCGTGGTTTTTCAGCTTAAAGCGACGTCCCATTAATAAATCCAATCTATTTGTTTTCGTTATTTTTTGAAATTTAAGAAAACATTATTTTGAATCTATATACTGAAAGAAATGCGCAAAGAGAAGTGACTTATATATAGTTATCACTCAGACTGGTCTCTACTATGCCCTATAGAAATTGTACAGTAACTCGATCTTGATAAGAACAACTTTTATTTATGAGAATTTTTTATAACATGGTTGCCTCAATAATATGAATATAACAGTTTTTAAGAACTTTATTTTATCCCAGGCATATATTACCATAGACTTATTTGGCACTATTTTTTTTTTGGAATTTTGGGTCTTTAATAATATAAACTTTGTTATTGTTTGGCTGAATAACTATTTTCATCTGAGCGTCACTGATGAGGTTTATGTATACGAAATGCGCGTCTGCCGTATTAAACTATAATCATGATAACTGTTATTACTAAAATACTTGCTTTTCTTTAGCTTCCACTTACAATAAGGGCTATTTTTAGCTCTCACTTAACTGATACATTGATTATAGTGTATTCTATAAAAAGAAATAAAGATAGAGATATATCATGCATGTTGGTCATAATTTGTAAAACTCGAAATTCTCAAGATAAAATGCAGAATGTTCAGATATGTCAAGCCATACTGAAACTTTAATATACACACAATAAATTTTCACTTTCCAAAAAAAAGTGGAGAATTTATCTTTGTTTCAAAGTAAGAAATACTTGGCATTTGTAAAGTTTTATCCTGTCCAGTACAATAGAAAAAAATCACACATAACATTTCATTGATACAATAATAGTGTTTTAAAATACCCAAGACATATTTTTATGACACAGAAATAATTTTACTGCAATAAAATGTAGGATTGATAACCTACAACTGTCAAATTCAAGGAAATATGTTTTGCCGACCTACTTTCGCATACAACCGGATGTGACGTACCATGATTTGGTGGTATTACACCTATATCGAAGACTAACGGTCAATCAGCACCGGTATTATTTACCAAGTGTTATCTTGTTATTGAAAAATATCATATCCAAAATCTTAAAAACCATAAACGATTAACAGAACCAAAATAATATAAATACACACATTACAGTACAAACCTTATAAATGAAAAGGGTAAAATGCCAATTGTCGAAATACTGTTCCAAGTGTTCAACCTGGTGTTGAATAATACATAACTATATAATATTGCATAAAAACGGGTTCGGGTTAGGGTAAGAACACACCAATGATAATGATATACATATAAATAGCTACCAACACCAGCTACCTCATTTGGAAACCAGACAAACAAAGCATGAAACAAAACAAAATGTGTTAACCAATTAATATGTGTGATCAAACCTTAAGTCGTGTGCATATTTACAAGTAAAATGTGAAAACTAAATAGTACGGTTATAAACATATGCATTTCCTTGAATCTACAATCTGTCAATTCCTGCATCTTGTATTGCACTGTTTATGACGTATTTACACTAAATCCATTGTATGTTGGATGTGTACTGATTGATAATATAGTCAGTGATGCATAATTTTGAATTTAGTTGTTCTTGGCTTTGAACTAGTTTTCAGAAGCTGCGAGTACTTTCAAACCTGTACTGATTTGTCAGGTAATTAATTATTGCATATTTTGGCTTTTATATTGATTCACTTATGGGGTCTTTACATCGGAATTACACATATTGATTGGAAATAAGGGCAACTGTAGTATACCGCTTTTCGAAACTCATTAATCTATAGAAAAACAAATCCGGGGTACAGCTAAAACTGAGGGAAACGCATTAAATATAAGATGAGAACAACGACACATCGTAAAATGGAACACACACAGAATCTAAGCATTACACAAACCGATAAGAAAAAACAAAAACTAAAACCAGTGGTTGGCATGACACAGGTTATGTACTTTCTAATATATTTTATGATGGTAAAATACTAAACCCCTAACAGGAAGGATTGTGCCTAATATTCATATAATGGAGACATAATTTTTCAATCAGTTTATTTAAGATCTGGAGCTGGCATATCAGTGAATGCTAGTAGTCTGCTGTTATTTATGTATGATTGTTATTTTGTTTATTTGTTTTTGTTTCATATTTTGACATCGGACTCGCACTACTCTTAAATTGAGTTTTACTGTGCGTATTGTTGTGCGTTTTTTTTTTTCTACATTGGTATAGGTGGAGGGTTGAGATCTCATAAAACATGTTATACCCCGCCGCAATTTTGAATCTGTCCTAAGTCACGAGCCTCTGGCCTTTGTTTGTCTGGTATGGTTTAAATTTTAGTTTCTTGTGTACAATTTGGAGTTTAGCATGACGTCCATTATCACTAAACTTATATGCATACTGGTTTTGAGGCCAGCTGAAGACGCCTCCGTGTGCAGGAGTTTCTCGCTACATTGATAAACCCATTCGTGGCCTTCTGCTGTTGTCTGCTCTATGGTCGTTTTGTTGTCGCTTTGACACATTAACCATCTCTATTTTCAACTTCATGATTGTTTTTGTTGGGATGTACCTGTACTCGGCCATATATACATGTTTTTGTTATGAGTGTTTCTATTTGTATCCATCTCATAATTCAAGCCTTTCTTTAAATTTTATTGTTCGTTCTCATGTTGTATTATAAAATCATTCAGACCAGGTTAAGGTTAGAGGAAGGGATTTCGCTAACATTTTTGACCTTTACCACATTATATATAGATGTGCATGTGCCAATCACAAGTTAGGACCATGTGATTCAGTGGTGGTAGATTATCGGTGTGTTACATAAAAAGTAAAATCAGACAAATGCTGAATATCGAACATGGTACAGGGATTTTCTTATGTAGAAAATAGTGGAATGAACCTAGTTTTATAGCTAGTAGCTAAACCTCTCACTCACTTCAAACTCCATTATATTGACAACGATGCGTTAACAAAACAAACAGAACGTTTTGGTAGAAATGTCAAAAATACAGCAGTCAACATTGTGTTAGAATCTTAAACACTACAAAAAGACATACAAATATGTAACAAAGAAGCACAAAATAATATAAGGATCAAGCATATAAGCATATATTAAAGACAAGAATACATAAATTTATCCTTGTATAATAACACAACACAGAGATTAATAAGAACAGAGCCTCGTCACATATGTAGCAAGAAAACATAAAAAGACGTTTAGACAAAGCACATAACAAACATGCGACAAGCAACAAACAAGTTTTCGAAGTAAAACCAAAAAAGGATGTAGACAATATAAAAGAAAATGCACATAATACAATGACCGAATGCATCAGAACAGAGCCACGTCAAATGTCACAATGTGTTCCAATAGGAATGCCGACAATTTGTTGAAAAAAATAATTCCAATTTAAACAGATATGTTGCCGATTAAAAACTCTAGCATACTTAACACTTGTTTCTCCTTGTAGCCTGTTTTACTCTTTTGTTCACATTAACAAAATATTCCTTATGATATCCCAAAGTAACAAATATATAGCGTATGCTATCATTTATATGATGAAAGGATTTGTGTTTTATCTCTTTTAGTCGATTTTTTTCGATTTAACATAGGGAATTGTTGTATAAAGGCTTGAAACATAAAAATTTATGATAGAAGTAATTTCAGAAAAAGACCGAGATTTAAAATAAGTCAGAAGTTCTAAAGAATTTTCAAGAATCCACATATGGTAAATACCACGACGCAAGTACACTGTTTCACATCGTTTCTGGAGACGCTCTCTCACTGCAGAATTTTTTTTAGTCAATCTTATGGACAATGTTAATGGAACATGGAGATGAGACGGCAATGCACCATTGTTGTGAAGCTAAGGTATCCGATACAAACAAGGTAAACCCTCCATACTTGTTTTACGTTCATTTCTTTGTATATTAATTAAAGATAGTGTTTTCGTTTGTATGGTTTTACATTTGTGATTTATGGGACTGTTATTACTGACTTTGCGACTAAGTCATTGTTGGAGGCCGAATAACATTTCGTTGCATAAAAAAGACTAGACATCAGTAGATGTTAACCAATTATAGTTCGACCTTTTTTTTTTACATGTTTGAAGCTTTAGTAACCAAAATGTATCTGGAAACACAAAATAAAAAATATTGGTGCTTTGAAACACCAAACACATATGTTTATGACTCCAGGGATTTTAACTTATTTTTAAATGTAGGATCATGTAACGTACAATGATTTGTTGGTATTACACCTTGTTATAAGAAGAAACTGTAAACATAACTCAATTAACCATAGCTTTTTGTAGTATATTTCCTCACATTGCAGGTATATTGTATATCTGCAGTAATAAGAATCGAAAATATCAACATTTTGTTTTTCATTAAGTGTAATGAAGAATATTTTGTTAAAAATTAATCCTTTGTAAAATCTGTCAGTTTGTTTTGTTTTTGTTTTCGCAGATGTAGAAATTTCACTTTTGGTGGAAACTATAACACTATATATCTTTACCGTGGGAAATCCCTATACAAAACTTCATCTCTGTCAATCAATGTTTGTGATAAAAATAAGATATAGATTCTAATAAAAGAGGGACGAAAGACACAAGAGGGACGAAAGACACCAGAGGGACAGTCAAACTCATTTAATGATAATATCATATTTAAGTACGAGAGAGTATCATTATGGTTGGGGGACATACCCGTCGTCATCTGTGACACATTATTTTCTATAATGGTCAACAAACCTCGCAGAGGCAACCTTCATACTGTTAAAACATGACTTCAACTATTGTGACGTTGAACCTTTTATGAAAATGAAAAAGTTTTCAAACTATGAATGTTTCGGAAGCAAATCTTTATTTCATAAACTGCATATATATAATTATGTACATGTGGTACAGTCCTCATTTGGTGTAAGGTATGAGTTCACATGGACAACGGACTGTTTTCTGACATTGAAAGGACTATGGAATCGTCATCTTCGGGGGTCTGTAAATAAACTATTCATCTGTAAATATAAATCATTACAATTTTAGAATTGTTTGTATGTACACTGGACGACAAATACATGTGACGTATAAAACATTTCTGACGTCAGACACACAAATCAATTAATGTGTTTGTAGAAAGATGTTTTTGTGTTCTGTTAAATTGTTTCTTTTTGAAACACGATGATGACTGCTGTATCCATATTTTGACTATTTTATTTATTGTGTCTGTTTAGTTCACGCATCATTGAAAATATAACGGAATTTGATGAGACTGTCATCAAAGTCAGAGGGTTAGCGCTATAAAACCAGGTTAAATCCAACATTTTATACATTTGAAAATGCCTGTACCAAGTCAGGAAAATGACAGTTCTTGTCCATTTGTTTTTGATGTGTTTTGTTATTTGATTTTGCCATGTGATTATGGATTTTCCAAATTGATTTTCCTCTAAGTTTTTGGGTTTTTACTTTTTTCATAATGAATATAGATATCACATGACTTTGATTCTTCTATTTCAATTCTTATGCAATTCTCCTATTTTTTTCCCCACATTTGGCACATGTCCTGTTGATTATGTTTTAACAAATCCGGTAAATAGTCTAATTCGGTAGGTCATAATCATGAAAGAGAAGGGGATTGTAGTTACGACGTAAGGAACATATCCAATTTCATTTGTTGAACGCTTATTCCATAACGGTCAACAAAATCGTGATGGCGTTCATAAAATTTACGAAGGGATGATTTTAACTTCACCATTTGGAACTGGTATAATACCATGACGGAACCGACTTTGTATTGATTTGATTCATATGGAAACATACCTAGTATTTTGATCCTTTTCCGTAACCATAACCACCTCCCACACCAACAGCTCCAACTGAAACTTGGCCGTATCCGGCTCCGCCACCTCCTAGAAGGACGGCTGAACCAAGTCCGGATCCATACCCAGAGCCATATCCAGAACCGTATCCACCACTGACAACAACTGGTGCTGGTCCGTATCCGCCTTTACCTACTGGTCCATACCCAGCACCGGATACACCTCCTAGAACAGCTACAGATCCGACACCGGATCCGAGTCCATAACCACCATATCCACCTCCAACAGCTCCGAGGAGTAATCCAGATCCAACTCCGGATCCATACCTAGAGCCATACCCAGAGCCGTATCCACCACTGACAACAACTGGTGCTGGTCCGTATCCGCCTTTACCTACTGGTCCATATCCAGAGCCGGATACACCTCCGAGAACAGCTACAGATCCGACACCGGATCCGAGTCCGTAACCACCATATCCACTACCGCCACCTCCTAGAAGTACTGCAGATCCAACTCCGGATCCATACCCAGAGCCATACCCAGAGCCGTATCCACCACTGACAACAACTGGTGCTGGTCCGTATCCGCCTTTACCTACTGGTCCATATCCAGCACCGGATAAATCTCCTAGAACAGCTACAGATCCGACACCGGATCTGAGTCCATAACCACCATATCCACCTCCAACAGCTCCTAGAAGGACTGCAGATCCAACTCCGGATCCATATCCAGAGCCATACCCGCTACCATATCCGTATGAGTCTTTGCCAGAGCAGTAAGCAGAACTGAAGACAGTCAACAAAACGACGGCTAATGTGAAAACCATTTTGGTATGGATCGTCTGTACTGTAAGAAAAACATTTATATTTTTGACAAAGAATATCCACAACAGATACTTTTGTTTCTTATAATTGTACTGGCACTGATTAAGAGGACACGTTTACGTAGATGTTTAAGAGACAAAACAAACAAAAATTTTCCTGACTTGGTACATTGATATATCGTAAGTGTGTAAGACCTTTCGAATTTAAAGTTAAAGAGATCATAAAACATTTATTATATTGCAAATGATCTCCTTAAGTTTTACAAAAAAACAACCAAAAACAAGAGAAAGTGTAAAACACAGGGAATATACAATGCAGTTCAAAGTGAACAAATCATAATATCTTATTCATCAAAAAGCGGGATTATGAACATGATCTCTAAGCGGAAAGTTGGTGACTGACTTAGTTAGTTTTTATTTAAAAAATAACTTTCAAATAAAAATAGAGTGTTTCCCTTATCACAGTGTCTAATAGATTTCTAGTGCATCGCATTCTCAAAGCATAAACATAAACGTCAAACACGATATTGAAAATTAATAGCAGACAAGTTTAGTTTAGAAAACTTACCTTAAGATAGGAGCTTGATATAACCTATGCGGACTCTGTACACTCTTCCGGCTTTTATACTGAAAAAAGACAGATTACATACCACATAGGTCGATTCATTTATAATCATGCATCATAATAGCATCACCTTTGTCATTCATAAGATCAATTGTCCCAATTTAAATGAATTTTATAAAAAAGTAAATGTGAATGCATGGATAACAGTTATCTTTGAACCACGAGAGAGAGAGTTGCCTTTGAAACACGAGAGAGAGAGAGAGAGAGAGAGAGAGAGAGAGAGAGAGAGAGAGAGAGAGAGAGAGAGAGAGAGAGAGAGAGAGAGATGGGAGTTTTCGGACGATTTTATACATAACATAGATAATGTCTTGAATAGTTTTTTGTATACAAATTTAGAAAAAAAACATACGGACACAATTTCTTTATTACAAAATGCTTTCTTCTGTAAAAATACAATAAAATGATTTAGCTAAAAGAGGAACCATATTGCTGAAGTTAAATATAAAAAAAGAAATGTGGTATGATTGCTTGTTGTCCACAAGAGACCAAAGTAACACAGACATAAACAACTATAGGTCACTGTACAGCCTACAACAATAAGCAAAGCTCATACTGCATGGTCAGCTATAAAAGACCCCTATAAGCCAATGTAAAACAATTCAAACGAGAAAACTAACGGCCTTATTTATATAAAAAAAGACTAAAAAAAGACTTAATTTTGATTATTTTGATTTGATTTTTTTTGATTTTTTTTTACCTCAAACATCTTTTAAACGTGTGTATAAATATATAAGTAGATATTTGATGATTATAAAAGATTTGCAATGTACTTATTCAGCTAGTTATATAAGTGTCTAAAAATCTACAGATTGTTTCATATTTTCTTTTAGTCTCAATATATCTTAATTTGTTTTTACATTATAGTTCGTTTCTCTGTGTGTTACGTTTCGGTGTTGTGTCTCTGTTGTGTCGTAGTTCTCTTATATTGGATATGTTTCCATCAGTTTGAGTTTGTAACCCGGATTTGTTTTCTCTCTATCGCTTTATGCATTTTGAACAGCGGTATACTACTGTTGCCTTTAGTTACACCAGGAGGTGAAACCTAAAAGTTCATCAAGTCAGGAGCCTGTAATTCAGTGGTTGTCGTTTGTTTATGTGTTACATATTTGTTTTTCGTTCAATTTTTTTACATAAATAAGGCCGTTAGTTTTCTCGCTTGAATTGTTTTACACTGTCTTATCGGGGCCTTTTTAGCTGACTATATGCGGTATGGGCTTTGCTCATTGTTGAAGGCCGCACAGTGACCTATAATTGTAAATGTTTGTGTCATTTTGGTCTTTTGTGGATAGTTGTCTCATTGGCAATCATACCACATCTTCTTTTTTATATAGCTAAGATAATAACCTGAATCCTGTAATAGTTAAATGAACATACATGGTTCATTTTAATAAGCCAGGAATGTGTACTTTTTTGAAAACCTTATATCTCATAATCCTTTTACACCTATTTAACGAGTTACTAAACCTTTGCAACATATATTTGCACATGCTATTTATTATGATGTATTGAACATATCGCATAGTCAGAGGGAAAGTGATGACACAAATATCATCTATGTAACAAAATCACGTAAGGTCCATGCACATTGTATGTCTGTATACAGAAGGTCATTATACCTGGTAATAAGGACATACAAATGCATCAAAATATTATAGTCATTAAACAGTTATTTTTTAAACGGTTTAATGTACAGAACATTTTTTTTCACAATATACATGATTTTAATAACCCAGGAATTTCTGTACTTTTTGGAAACCCGTATATTTCATAATCCTTTACACCTAATTAATGATTTACTAAACCTTTGCAAAATATATTTGCACATTTTACGATTTTGCAAGAAGTAATGAATTACGACAATGCTTCAACACTTTAAAAATGTGTTTAAACACAGAAATATGTCAGTCTAGTTATAACTGTGTCATCGTAAAACAATTAATTATGTATAATAAAAACCGCCGTTATATATTATGATGTAATGAAAGTATCGCGTAATTAGAGGGAAAGTGATGACAAAAATATCTTCTATGTTAAAAGTAAAAGAATCACGTACGGTCAATGCACATCTACTTTTTCACAAATAAAAAACAATGATAAAAAATGTAGGACTTGACCGTTTGTTTGGTCTTATTTTGTTTGTTAGATTCTTTTTTTCAAGAAAGATTATTTCTATTATTAGTATTATAATTGTTATTATTATTGCATAGCAATATAATATTTCGCACAGAAAGTAACCAAACGTTAGTTGGGGTTCGTGTTGTTTATTCTTTAGTTTTCTATGTCATGTGTACTATTGTTTTTCTGTTTGTCTTTTTCATTTTTAGCCATGGCATTGCCAGTTTGTTTTAGATTTATGAGTTTGACTGTCCCTTTGGAATGTTTCGTCCCCTCCTTGGGGAATATTGTACCTCGTAGAACATATATGGCACTCGCAAGCTCGTGCAATATAAAATTCTACTAGGGACAATATTCCCCAATGTTCATCCAATAACCCTATATTATTATTATTATTATTATTGGGTGATACTTAGCTTTCTAAATAGTATCAAGGGCCCTGATAACATTTTTTATTCTTCAATAATATATTCAACCGGTCTTTAACAAAAAAGGGACAAAAAAGGACACGTTCCTTTACGGACTATTACATTTTTAGAGCACTGTTGCTTCTCAGTTAAGAGTGACGTCCATTTCATAAATTCAATCAATATGATTTCGTTATTTTTAAAATTTAAGAAAACATTATTTTGAATCCATATACTGAAAGAAATGCGCAAAGAGCAGTGACTTATAGTTATCACTCAGAGTGGTCTGTACTATTTCCTATAGAATTTGTACAGTAACTCGAGTTGGCTCAGACCAATTTGAATTTATGAGATTTATTTAAAACATAGTTGCATCAATAATATGAATAGAACAGTTTTTATGGATTTTTTTTTTATGCCAGGCATAGATAACAAACATGCAACAAGCAAAAAACAAGTTTTCGAAGTAAAACATAAAAAGCATATAGACAATATAAAAGAAAATGCACATAATACAATGACCGAATGCATAAGTACAGAGCCACGTCAAATGTCACAGTTTGTTCCCCTAGGAATGCCGACAATTTGTTTAAAAAATAACTCTTATTTAAACAGATATGTTGTCGATTAAAACCTCCAGCATATTGATCACTTGTTTCTCCTTGTAGCCTGTTTTACTCTTTTGTTCACATAAACAAAATATTCCTTATGATATCCCAAAGTAACACATTTATAGCGTATGCTACCATTTATATGAAGAAAGGAATTGTGTTTTATTTCTTTTAGTCGATTTTTCGATTTAACATAGGGAATAGTTGTATAATCCTTGAAACATCAAAAGTTATGATAGAAGTTATTTCAGAAAAAAGACCGAGATTTGAAATTATTCAGAAGTTCTTAAGAATTTTCAAGAATCCACATATGGTAAATACCACTACGCGAGTAAACTGTTTCACAGCGTTTCTGGAGACGCTCTTTCACTGCAAAAAAAAAGTCAATTTGATGGACAATGATTAGTAGAACATGCAGATGAGACGGCAATGCACCGTTGTTGTGAAGCTTAGGCATCCAATACAAACAAGGTAAACCCTCCATATTTGTTTTACATTCGTTTCTTTGTATATTAATTATATTTAGATAGTGTTTTCGTTTGTATTGTTTTACATTTGTGTTTTCGTAGACTGTTATTACTTACTTTGCGACTAAGTAATTGTTGGAGGCCAAAAAACATTTCAATGCATAAAAAAGACTAGTTTACACTAGTAATTTTGGGGCCCTTTATAGCTTGCTGTTTGGTGTGAGCCAAGGCTCCGTGTTGAAGGCCGTACTTTAACCTATAATGGTTTAATTTTTAAATTGTTATTTGGATGGAGAGTTGTCTCATTGGCACTCACACCACATCTTCCTATATCTAGACATCAGTAGATGTTAACCAATCATGATTCGACCCTTTTTTTTGTACTACACCTTGTCATAAGAAGAAGCTGTAAACATAACTCTATTTACCATAGCTTTTTGTAGTATATTTCCTCGCATTGAAGGTATATTGTATATCTGCAGTAATTAGGATCGAAATATCAAAATTTTGTTTTTCATTAAGTGTAATGAAGAATATTTTGTGAAAAATAAATCCTACATTTCATTGTAGTAAAATAATATAGACAGATACTTTGTAAAATCTGTCAGTTTGTTTTGTTTTTGTTTTCGCAGATGTAGATATTTCACTTTTAGTGGAAATTATAACATTATATATCATTACCGTGGGCAATCCCTATACGAAACTTCATCTCTGTCAATCAATGTTTGTGATAAAAATCAGATATAGATTCTAATAAAAGAGGGACGAAAGATACAAGAGGGACGAAAGACACCAGAGGGACAGTCAAACTCATTTAATGATTATATCATATTCAAGTACAAGAGATTATCATACCCGTCGTCATCTGTGACACATTCTTTTCTATAACGGTCAACAAACCTCGAGGAGGCAACCGTCATACTGTTAAAACATGACTTCAACTATTGTGACGTTGAACCTTTTATGAAATTAAAACTATGAATGTTTCGGAAGCAAATCTTTATTTAAATAAACTTCATATATATAATTATGTACATGTGGTACAGCCCTCGTCCGGTGTAAGGTATGAGTTCACATGGACAAAGGACTGTTTTCTGACATTGAAAGGACTATCGAATCTTCATCTTCGGGGGTCTGTAAATAAACTATTCATCTGTAAATATAAAGCAATAACATTTTTAAATTGTTTGTATTTACATTGGACGACAAATATATGTGACGTATAAAACATTTCAGACGTCAGACACACAAATCAATGAATGTGTTTGTAGATAGATGTTTTTGTGTTCTGTTTAATTGTTCCTTTTGAAACACGATGATGACTGCTGTATCCATATTTTGACTATTTTATTTATGTGTCTGTTAAGTTAACGCATCATTAAAAATATAACGGAATTTGATGAGACTGTCATCAAAGTCAGAGGGTTAGCGCTATAAAACCAGGTTAAATCCAACATTTTATACATTTGAAAATGCCTGTACCAAGTCAGGAAAATGACAGTTCTTGTCCATTTGTTTTTGATGTGTTTTGTTTTTTGATTTTGCCATGTGATTATGGATTTTCCAAATTGATTTTCCTCTAAGTTTTTGGGATTTTACTATTTTCATAATGAATATAAATATCACATGACTTTGATTCTTCTATTTCAATTCTTATGCAATTCTCCTATTTTTTTCCCACATTTGGCACATGTCCTGTTGATTATGTTTTAACAAATCCGGTAAATAGTCTAATTCGGTAGGTCACAATCATGGAAGAGAAGGGGATTGTAGTTACGACGTAAGGAACATATCCAATTGCATTTGTTGAACGCTTATTCCATAACGGTCAACAAAATCGTGATGGCGTTCATAAAATTTACGAAGGGATGATTTTAACTTCACCATTTGAAACTGGTATAATACCATGACGAAACTGACTTTGTATTGATTTGATTCATATGGAAACATACCTAGTATTTTGATCCTTTTCCGTTACCATAACCACCTCCGACACCAACAGCTCCAACTGAAACTTGGCCGTATCCGGCTCCGCCACCTCCTAGAAGGACGGCTGAACCAAGTCCGGATCCATAACCAGAGCCATATCCAGAACCGTATCCACCACTGACAACAACTGGTGCTGGTCCGTATCCGCCTTTACCTACTGGTCCATACCCAGCACCGGATACACCTCCTAGAACAGCTACAGATCCGACACCGGATCCGAGTCCATAACCACCATATCCACCTCCAACAGCTCCTAGGAGTAATCCAGATCCAACTCCGGATCCAAACCCAGAGCCATACCCAGAGCCGTATCCACCACTGACAACAACTGGTGCTGGTCCGTATCCGCCTTTACCTACTGGTCCATATCCAGCGCCGGATACACCTCCGAGAACAGCTACAGATCCGACACCGGATCCGAGTCCGTAACCACCATATCCACTACCGCCACCTCCTAGAAGTACTGCAGATCCAACTCCGGATCCATACCCAGATCCATACCCAGAGCCGTATCCACCACTGACAACAACTGGTGCTGGTCCGTATCCGCCTTTACCTACTGGTCCATATCCAGCACCGGATAAACCTCCTAGAACAGCTACAGATCCGACACCGGATCCAAGACCGTAACCACCATATCCCCCACCGCCACCTCCTAGAAGGACTGCAGACCCAACTCCGGATCCATACCCAGAGCCATACCCGCTACCATATCCATATGAGTCTTTACCAGAGCTGTAGGCAGAACTGAAGACAGTCAACAAAACGACGGCGAGAGTGAAATACATTTTGATATGGATCGTCTGTACTGCAAGGAAAACATTATAATATATCATTTATATTTGTGACAAAGAATATCCACAACAGATACTTTTGTTTCTTATAATTGCACTGGCACTGATTACGAGGACACGTTTACGTAGATGTTTAAGAGACAAAACAAACAAAAATACTGTCATATTCCTGACTTGGTACATTGATATATCCTAAGTGTGTAAGACCTTTCGAATTTAAAGTTTAAGAGATCATAAAACATTTATTAAATTGCAAATGATCTCCTTAAGTTTTACAAAAAAACAACCAAAAACATGAGAAAGTGTAAAACACAGGGAATATACAATGCAGTTCAAAGTGAACAAATCATAATATCTTATTCATCAAAAAGCGGGATTATGAACATGATCTCTAAGCGGAAAGTTGGTGACTGACTTAGTTAGTTTTTATTTAAAAAATAACTTTCAAATAAAAATAGAGTGTTTCCCTTATCACAGTGTCTAATAGATTTCTAGTGCATTGCATTCTCAAAGCATAAACATAAACGTCAAACACGATATTGAAAATTAATAGCAGACAAGTTTAGTTTAGAAAACTTACCTTAAGATAGGAGCTTGATATAACCTATGCGGACTCTGTACACTCTTCCGGCTTTTATACTGAAAAAAGACAGATAACATACCACATAGGTCGATCCATTTTATAATCATGCATCATAATTGCATCACCTTTGTCATTCATAAGATCAATTGTCCCAATTTTAATTAATTTTATGAAAAAGTAAAGGTGCTTGTTTCATCATTCACACTTTTAAAAGATAATAATTTGCATAATTGTATGTTAAATTTAAACAACCAGGTAAACTGTTTAGTCTTGTTTATCTATAGTTAATAAGATATTGAATGCATGGATAACAGTTGTCTTTGAACCACGAGAGAGAGAGAGAGAGAGAGAGAGAGAGAGAGAGAGAGAGAGAGAGAGAGAGAGAGAGAGATGGGAGTTTCCGGACGATTTTAGACATAACATAGATAATGTTTTGAATAATTTTTTACATAAAAATTTAGAATATTAATAATTTAAATATAAAAAAGAAAATGTGGTATGATTGCTTGTTGTCCACAAGAGACCAAACTAACACAGACATTAACAACTATAGGTCACTGTACAGCCTACAACAATAAGCAAAGCCCATACTGCATAGTCAGCTATAAAAGACCCCGATAAGACAATGTTAAACAATTCAAACGAGAAAACTAACGGCCTTATTTATATAAAAAAAAAAAAAAAAAAGACTTTATTTTGATTATTTTCCTTTTTGTTTTTTTACCCAAAACATCTTAATGTGTGTATAAATATATAAGTAAACATTTGATGATTATAAAGGATTTGCAATGTACTGTGATATTGTGGTCTTAAAATCTACAGAATCTTTCATATTCGTTTCTCTGTGTGGTACGTTTCGGTGTTTTGTCTCTGTTGTGTCGTAGTTCTCTTATAATTGATACGTTTCCTTCAGTTTTAGTTTGTAACCCGGATTTGTTTCTCTCTGTCGCTTTAGGCATTTTGAACAGCGGTATACTACTGTTGCCTTTATTTACAGCAGGATGTGAAACTCAAAAGTTCATCATGTCTAGCTAAGATAAAAACCTGAACAATGAATATACATGATTCATGTTAATAAGCCAGGAATTTGTGTATTTTATTGCAAACCGTATATTTCATAATCCTTTTACACCTATTAAACGTATTACTAAACCTTTGCAAAATATATTTGCACATTTTATGTTTTTGCACAAAGTAATGAAGTACGACAATACATCAACACTTTTAATTTGTGTTTAAACACAGAAATATGGCAGTCTGGTTATAACTGTGTCATCGTAAAACAATATGAAAAGTATTAACCCTCGTTATTTATTATGATGTAATGAAAGTATAGCATAGTCAGAGGGAAAGTGATGACACAAATATCATCTATGTAACAAGTATGGAACGCCGGAACTGTCTTATAGTGTAAATATTTAATGTGTTTTGTCGCTTTGCCGTTACGTCCTGTCATTTCTTTTTTATGTTATGTGCAGATGCCTTTATATCCTGACACGGCATCTCTGTGTTATGTCATATTAGTAATTCGTTTGGTCAAACGATTGTATGATATGTCATTGCTAAACTTTGTTGTTTAAAATATACATTACATTATGCTGTAACTACTATATATTCTGTGAATACTTCGGAACTTTATGATCAACCACCTTTACATTCTCTCATATTTTATCTATGTTGTGTCTTTTCTTCTTTTACGTGAGTCAGTTAATAATTTCGTCCTGTCTCAAATGTTATTGCTATGTCAAATGTTCTAGACGTTTTGTTTTGATTCACCTTTGTTCTATGTAAATCTCATGATATTATAGTCTTTTGGCGTTATATTGCGTTTATACATATGTATATCCAGTGAAAAACATAATACATCATGGTATAATTCATATGCGTTTTGCCGTACAGTTGATACTCTCTGTGAGCATTCATTACGTCATGTGCAAATGCCTTTTACATTATGTGTAAACAACTAATACATTTTGTGCAAACCTCGTTTACCTTATGTGCATACATCGTTCACCCTATGTGCAAACATCGTTAACCTTATGTGCAAACACCTATTACGTTATGTGCAAATACCTATTAAGTTATGTATAAAAACTACATCATTATGTGCAAACACTATTACTTTATGTGCAAATAGCGCTTACATTATGTGCAAATACCGCTTACATTGTGGCAAACACCATGGAAGTTATGTGCAAATGCCCATTACATTATGTCCAAACATCTATTACGTTATGTGCAAACACCTATTACGTTATGTCCGAACACCTATTACGTTATGTGCAAACACCTATTACGTTATGGTAAACGCTTTTTTGACACAGATTTAAAAACAAAACGCATCAGTGATAACCGGTTCAGTGATATGCATTTTGAAAATGAAGAATTTTTTTTTTTTTTATCTTTCTTACAAACTGTCGATTTTTATAATTATATTGATTGATGTAAAACTGCTATAAACATACAATGTATCTAGTTTAATGGGAAATTATTTTGCTCCACTTTAAAAGTGTGCATTATGCATCCATGCTGTTGTTTTTTCTATGGTCGGGTTGTTGTCTCTTTGACACATTCCCCATTTCCATACTTAATTTTATTTGAAAATTTGTTCACTTTACTTGTGGAAAATTCTAACAAATATACAGACACGACTCTAAGTTTCCAAGAGGGGCAACTGAAAGGAACAAAACGATATAAAATAGAAGAAGTGGTACGAATGACAATGTGACAACTCTACACAAGAGACCAGGATGATTTGTTATTACCCTTCCAGTATGGTTTTCATATGTACTAGATTAATGCTACAAATGTAATGACGTCTCCCACGATTCACGTAGCAACTAAGGAATCCTACAAAATGTTTAAGATTTTATTTTCGTTCATTTCCTTTAACAGTTGTGAATATTATTCTGAATAACCTTCCTAAGACTTATTATTTCCTCCGTCCCTGACAAGGCGTGTTGAAAAGGTGGATGTCCTGAAAAGGGGTGGTCAGGTGACCCGCCCCTCTTATCTGACAATTCTTTTTTTAAACTCACAGGGATGTTGGAAAAATTTGATCCGATTTTGGATCAGGCAGGTAGACGGGTGTAACAAAAAGCTGCATTTTCTCTAAAAATAACCCCTATTTTTTTCATATTAAAAACTACCTTATCCTGTAATCAAAAAAAATACGCTTACACATATTATTCAGGATGAAAGGATTATCAGCCTTTTTTCACCTTCACTGGCCATACTTGAAACTCCAGATAATAACTTTCATTTATCCGTATTTGGTCCAGTAACTTTTCGAATCGTGTCATCAAGAACGATACAAAAAAACAAAACATTATCTAGTAAATAGTTATTGTTTTCTTCTATTCTTTGTTTTATAAGTGATGTGTATATAATTTCATTTGTTGTCTATAAGAATGAATAAATAATTTCGTTGCTAAAATGGTCATCATAACATAATTTCCCTTTGAATTTCAGAAAATACTGACTATCTATAAAAAAGATGTGGTATGCATGCCAATGAGAAAATTCTCCACAAAAGATCAAACTGACAAAGAAATAAATAACAATAGATCCCCTTATGGCTCTTAACAAAAACCCATACCGCATAGTCAACTATTTTTTTTTTTAACCCATTTAGTTTTTTCACCAGTTTAAAAAAAAAGTGTTACAGTTAAGTAATTCGCTTTTATCCTGCTATTAGCTAGTTATTGTATACAAATAACAGGTAAACAACATTTTTTTGCTTTGTTTGTACAAATACAAATAAATGTTCCTGTTACCCGCTTGCATGTTGATCAATCGGTAATATGGATTTCTTTCTGGTATTAGTATTTTGGGGATTTCTTCGAATCCGCGTTTCAATAGTTGTAAAAAATCAGAGACAATTGTTAAGATTTAACAACCTATTCTCAAATACCAGGTGTAAACTGTAAACAATATATGTACATTGTCATAAATAAAAAATGTATTAAACCGTTGGGACAAAAAAAAAACTCAATCCAAACCTTCTTTTAGTGGTAATTAAATTTGTGTTAAAATTTTATCGATTTCTATTAACTTAAACTTAAGTTATTATCCGGAAACCGTCTATCTTCGGACGACGCCGACACGTGATACCAATATACGACCAAAAAAATATTTTTGCGGTCATATAAAAACATTTATGAAACTCACAAACGACATCCATTTAACAGCAGGCCTTGGGACAGATGCATCATGATAATATAGCAAGTATGAATGTTTTAAAAGGCGTCAACCCCCTTACCTAAAAAGTAGTATGTATATTATTTATGACATTACAACACGAAAAGACGCACTATAGAATATTAGTTAAATATACGGCTTAGCTCTACCAAAAAAGACGTGAATTACACAAAAAAACATGTGCCTATTAAACAAAGACGTGCATGCAGTAATAAATTAAGACACACGAAGCAACTGTTATCTGTTTTAGAGTTCCATTCTTTAAACGTATCGAGTTCTCTTTTTAATCTATTATTTTAAATACAAGTTTCATATTTTGAATATTGAAATCGGGTTAAAATGTTTTACTAGCATTAATATTGATGTAAAAATATCCGTTACTTTTTTTTCTAGATCTGAGAATAAATTCAACTCTGTAATACACTAATATGCTAGTAATCGAAAAATTAAGAGTGTCACATGGCGTCTCTATATGTCGTCTGCATTACAATGTATGTTATTGTTCTGTTATTTATATATTCGCCATGATCCGCAATAAATTTTTAAATGTTATTTTGGCATGCCATACTTGATAGAAGTGCGGACGTGAAAGAAAGCACTCTTCACCAAAACTTCAACGGATATTACATTCCACGGATATTACATTTCGAGTATTCCGTCTTTTATAAAACATAATACGTGTATCTGAAGAGAGAAGTTGTATTACGTAGAATTAAATTTTAATTTAACACCGATATTAATATGTTGGGTGTAGAATCTATTTTCAAAACTGTGTTTATTTAGAAAACAGGGATTTCTGCATTTTTCACCATGGTTTCAAGTCTGATAATATAGTTTTTAGTATTTTAAAAATGACCATAATTGATATATAAAATAAAAAAATATTCAAGGAAACCTTATAACTCACACTACACTCTTTATTGTGCTAAATATTTCGCCATGCTTGGGTCTTTTATCACTTATTAGTCTTAACGGAAATTACAGGTTTGCGAAAAAACGTTTATTACGGCCAGTACGATCACTATGGTAGTCTCAATGAAGATGGTAGTGCAATATGCATTAAAGATAATAATATTAAAGAAATATAAAATATCCGATAAAGTAGTAAAAGCTACAGGTATACATAAAAAAACTGGCTAGACGAAACAAATATTTTGGAGAATTTAGGAATAGTCCTTGGAAATTCATTATCAAATCACCATTCAATAAATAACTCAATGATATTTGTTTAAACTTTAATAAAATTAATACTTGCGTATAAAGATAATTTCGGAAGTTGCTGCGTTTAGAAATATAAAAAAAGCACTTGTTCAAATCTGATGAAAATCGAATGGAAAATCGTATCGTGTGAACAGAACGCTGTACGATTTACCTGTGCGACGGTGTCAAGTCGAATGGAAAATCGAACGGAAAATCGTATCGTGTGAATGCACCTTTAGTTCTCGCTGCGAAATAGGAGAAAATTCGGCAAGCCTCGCTTTTCGTCCTGTTTATAAAGCTCGTACAAATAAATTTTACGTTTACCGACAACAACCTATTCTCAAATACCAGGTGTAAACTGTAAACAATATATGTACATTGTCATGAATAAAAAATGTATTAGTTCTCGCTGCGAAATAGGAGAAAATTCGGCAAGCCTCGCTTTTCGTCCTGTTTATAAAGCTCGTACAAATAAATTTTACGTTTACCGACAACAACCTATTCTCAAATACCAGGTGTAAACTGTAAACAATATATGTACATTGTCATAAATAAAAAATGTTTTAGTTCTCGCTGCGAAATAGGAGAAAATTCGGCAAGCCTCGCTTTTCGTCCTGTTTATAAAGCTTGTACAAATAAATTTTACGTTTACCGACAAAGTACATTTATAATCAATACATTATTCCACACTTCTTGAGATGAATATATTTTTTTGTTCAATATTTCAACGAATATCGTCGTATAAATTAGAAACATAAACTTATTTTCCGAACGGAGAGTCATAAATTCAATGAATAGTATTACTGGATATACGGTATAAACGGTAAGCTTCGATGCATTTAGTTATGAACGCTAATGGTTCGATAAATATAGCAAAATACACAATTAAGCCAAATGTTCATAAAAGGACTTTGCTAGCCTGCACATCATTATTCTGACAAATTTTATTTTAAAAAATATAAAATTTCATACAAATACATTCTATTGGATCTAAATGTTATCAATCTATGTTTTGACAGTTTCCGTTAAATATTGCCATTTTTGTCGAGCCTTCCACTTTAGTCGAAAAAGCGAGACATAGCGATCCTACATTCCGTCGTCGTCGGTGTCGTCATCGTCGTCGGGGCGGCGTCCACAAATATTCACTCTGTGGTTACAGTTCTTGAAATTTTAATAACTTTCTTAAACTATACTGGATTTCTACCAAACTTGGACAGAAGCTTGTTTATGATCATAAGCTTCATGTACTATCCAGAATTAAAATTTGTAAAAAATAAAATTCCATTTTTCCGTATTTTACTTATTATAAATGAACTAAGATTTTCAGCCAGAAAATATTACATTCACTCTGTGAAACAACATATTCACTCTGTGGTTATAATATAATATTCTTAGAATTTTAATAACTTTCTTATACTCTTTTGGATTTGTACCAAACTTGGATAGAAGCTGGTTTGTGATCAAAAGCTAGTATCTAGAAGAAAATTTTGTTCAGATTTTGTATCTGTATTTTACTTATGAATGGAATTCCAGTCTGAAGTTCATTTTTTTAAACATTTATTAGATTCATAAACTAGCCTCTATTTTTACCAAACGTGGACAGAAGCTTCTTACAATCAAAGATCGTATCAAAAGGAGTATTTTTATAGACTTTTTCCTCATTTTTGTTGAGCCTGCTATTAACAGTAAAAGTACTCAAGACACTGGGTTCCGCTGAACCCTTACGAATTTTTGAATATATTGGTCCCCCTTTTCTCGGCTACTGTTAAAACGAGACGGTTTTTTTTCATAAATAGCTATCGAGGCATGATGTTCATATGATTCAATCCAAATTATCCTCAAAGTGCGGAAACAATCTTGAATTGCAGCAATCTTGTTCGCCTTGAAATCGACGTAACATATTTAGAATTCTTTAAACAAAAATCACCAATTTAACGAAAAGAAAACTGTGACAGACTTTAACACGAAAAGGAAGGCTAAAATTGTTCTGTTATTGTCATGCTACTGATTATAAATTAAGAAAGTTCACTTGTCATGTTTTGTATTATTGGAATTTTGGAACCCTCTTGTTCATCCGTTTGAAGCACCATGAAACAATTGCCAACTAACTCCCAGTTTCAAAATCTTTAAATGTGCAGTATGTCATTGATAAGATTTGAGTTCTTATAATGAATCAAGATAATATAAGGACAATAAGACATTTGTAAAAAATATAAAACCCTTGTTATGTTTTATTACCATTTGAGAACATCTTTATGTTAAAAATATGAATCAAAGTACTGAAATACTGAACATCGGATGACCGCAAGTTCTTGTGGACGGTCACAAGCACTTGTCTCAGAAAACAAAATCACATCTCGTTACCTGAAAGTGACGTTAAAGTACAGACATTTATTTTTTCTGTGCGTGGATGATAAATTCTCCCTCATCGTAGAAGTGATACATAGAGAATAATACATGGCAAAATCCGTATCATATGTCGTATCATCCCGAGACATCAATATCAGCCCAAGGGCCTTTAGGCCCGAGGGATGATATTGGTCGAGGGTGATACGGCATGTGATACGGATTTTGCCATGTATTATACGCTTTATCATATGTTTCAACAGAAGAGTATTATATGAACTGTTTTCTTATTCATAACACTGGGTTACCTTCAAATCTACTTTTGTCTTGTTTCAATGGCCTTAAAAAAGAACTGCTCAATTACTAATCCGAAGCACCTTGGTTACCTTACAATTTACGTGCTGTTGTTTTAAAAATATTTTATTTATTCTTGTATTTTTTATAGTTGCATTTGGTGTGCCAAAAAATAAGAATTTGTTTTTACGTTCTTGACGTCACATACAACATGAAAGCGACGTTCGTGACGTCACATACCAAACAATGACGTCATAAAAAAAATTTAGGAAAATTTTTCATAAGCAAAAAAAAAAAAAAAAACTGACTTTATGTAAAAAAAAAAAAAAAAAAAAAAAGTAGGGGTGTGATAAAGGGTAGGGTTGCGATAAAGGGTAGGGGTGTGATAAAGGGTATGCGATAAAGGGTGCGCATCAAAGTTGCGCGATATGGATTAAACAGCAGGCTTTTTATCACATATGCAAAACTACTGTATTTACTACTAAACATATGATAAAAATTAGTAAACTCTGTTTTTTTGTTATACAATATTTGATATTTGTAAATAACAGTTACATGTATATATAATTTTCATCTATTTGTGTATCATTCTATTACACTATATTAATTATAGTGCTGTGCAAGTGCATGATGGACACTCTTCTGTAATATTTCCATTTTTCTAATAGATTGCATTTGAGTGGGCATTCATATTTTCCAGCAAAACATTCAATGTCCCACGCAGAGAGGGGGAGCAAAGACAGATAACTCTGCATGGGATATCGCAAACGTTCTTGAGATATTCCTCCGCATGCGGTAACACACTTTTCTGTACGTGTGTATAAATATTAAAGATGTTTTTAATTTATTTACAAATGTATGTTTTAACGAGTTAAACGAAAATTTCAGATCATTAATTTATGTTAAAAAAAAACCCTATATTTACTCAGTTTTGCTAAAACTCCCTGCTAATTAAAAAAAAAATACAAGATAGGAGGTGGCGAGGAAATATCTTCGTCCTCAGTCAATATAATCTAAATAGACCCATAAATAATGCGTTGACGTTGTCAAAAGTCTTTAATTCATAAATGTAATTTGGCGCCTTCCAAACCCATACGTTATAATTATGTATGCAAGATATGGCGACCTATGAAATGACCCGCTTTGTGCAGATGAAAGAGAACATTACATAAATAAAGTCGTTAGTGCTCTCGTTTGAATTGTTTTACATATTCTTTTCGGGGCCTTTTATTGTTGACTATGTGGTATGGGCTTTGCTCAATGTTGAAGGCCGTACGGTGACCTAAAATTGTAAATTCCTGTGTCATTTTGGTCTCTTGTGGAAAGTAGTCTCATTGGCAGTCAAACCACGTCTTCTTTTTTTTATATCAACTTATTTTCCGTTCACATTTTCCGTAAAGAAATGAGGTTGAATTTTGTTTTTTACAAGTAGCTTTTTTTGCTTCGAATAACAGGGTAGAGCTTTTAGTTTCAGTCGATATACACGCCATCTTGAAATAATTACTTTTCACTTATAAATTATGTTTGGTTGCTTCATGATGTGGCTGAAATTCAGCAACAACTATTGGCTTAATTGAGATAAATATTTACAGACTGTTCTCTTCTGAGGACATGAAATGCCGGAAAATTAACTGTGTGTATTACATTTCAGATCAAATGTTATTAATTCATGGTCGTTTTGTTATGCATAAAATACTCACTGAAATAAAAAAAATAAAAAAATATCAATCATTAATACGTTTTTACTTGCATTTCTGCCTATAAGCGTAACATACGTTATCGCTAAAATCTGACGTTTTTCATGGTTTAGACGCTACAAAAATACTTCTAGAATAAGTAAAGTTAATGTACCTGTCTAGTTAGGGGAGGGTTGGGATCCCGCTAACATGTTTAACCCCGCCACACTATGTATGTATGTGCCTGTCCCTAGTCCATGTAGTCAGGAGCCCGTAATTCAGTTGTTGTCGGTTGTTTATGTGTTACATATTTGTATTTCGTTCATTTTAAATAAAATACGGCTCTTAGTTTTCCCGTTTGAATTGTTTTACATTGTCATTGCGGGTCCTTTTATAGCTGACTATGCAGCATGGGCTTTACTCATTGTTGAAGTCCGTACGGTGACCTATAATTGTTAATGTCTGTGTTATTTTGGTCTCTTGTGGAGAGTTAATTGTCTCATTGGCAATCATACCACATCTTCTGCGGGACACCCAATTACGGCTTCAGTTGTTCTCGACAATTGTCGGTATGGGGGCTTTATACTTCAAATGGAATTATTTATGCAGTCTTTGTAAGTAACAACCAAATAGTTTTCACAAGAATAACATAACAGATACGTAACTGGCAAATAAGCATCATTCAAAGAAGAAGAAAAAACTTGATAGAGACTTTAAATATTAGGAACGATTTAAAAGATATTGTGTCACGATCTATACTCCCAATTCGGCGCTTACAATACATTAACTTAGTGTCGTTCAAATGTTTTCCGCAATATTTAAAAAAAATCTACCGCAGATTGTATTATTTCGTTCCCGCGAAAAAAATTAATGTCTACTTGAAAAAGCCCCCGGCTGCGTCCTAATGTCCCTTTCACGAAGTTTCGAAGAATAATTTCGAATAAAAATTTCATATTCGTGTCGGAAACTAATGTCGGTTTAGTAACATTCAAAAACAATTTCGTGACTTATACTGAACCGATAATATTAAGTGATAATACATGAAATATCCGGCAAACTTTCTACTCCGTCTGATGTCCAGCGAATTTTTCTTAAAGTTCTCTAAAGTACTTTAACATGTTACCCGGTTTAGTGTATTTTCTGACAAGTGTAAGTTTTTTCTTAGTTTTTACAGTAATATATTCGTATCGTTTCAAAGAAACATTGAGAGCATCATCCGAAACATTCTTCGTCCGTTAATTTTAAAGAAGACTCTTTAGTGCTGTAAGATAGAAACGCAAAACAAAAATGCTCGTACAACTACGCACCCAAGTTTTACTCATTTAAACTTGCAAGTGCTGCACTTAATTTAAAATTTGCGAGTAAAAATAAAACATTCAATCTGTTCCGGGTTGAGGGCAACACTTATCAATATCATAGAATGATAAAAATAATCAGAAAAATCAGTAACATATAGATAAATCAAATCGTAGTTTAAAAATTATCTCTCTATATATGTAGAACAATATATGCACCGACAATCGACTAAGTTGTGCGCTTGTTCTGTGTGTTTTTATGGCACTGCGTTTTTTGTTGCTTTGGCTATTTAAAACGACGTCAGGTTTCCGCCGTTAGAAATTTAATGCGTGCGACATCTAGTCACCAATTTTCAAACATTGTTTTCTCGGACAGTACGAATGCAATGGAGATAAATATAGATATTTTGAAAATATAAGAAAAATAACATGTCTATACAAGACTTTGATTGTCGACTATAAAGTGCAAAACTAGTCATCGTTTTCGTTTATTTCGACTGGACGCAACGTTTTTGTAAAAAATAACGCGTGACATTTTATTCACCAAATTAAAAAATGTAGGATCTTTTTTGTTTTTGTGTTTGATCGATTTTGCCTTTGAAATTAATTAACTACAAAAAATAGCATTAAACTAGCTATACCATTTTCTCACCTGATTACATCATTTGTCCGTATTTTTTAACTGTTTTCGTTAAAGTAGTTTCGAAAATGGAGATGGGACACTATGAAACTGTGCAGATTTGCATGGCGTAACAGAATAAGACGCCATTACGTCAATTTAGGCACACCTCCAGAGAGACACATCTCGAGAATCGTGTCTATATATTTGTAAATATTTGAATTTTCAACAAGTAAAGTGAACAAAATGTAAAAAGAATGGATGTATAACGCACACTCTTTAAGTAGAACAAAAATCTAAATATTTATAAAACATTTTTATATCAATCAATATATAAAAATACTACATTTCCAATACTAAATCAACAACCCAATGCTCACATATTACCTTCAGTTCACTTTCAGCATCCAATGGATATTAGCTTGAAACAGAATACAGCGAATTATTTCAGAGCTTTTTAGAAAGCTAAAACTTACAGTTTTCTTAATTTTCAAAGTGTATATCACTGATGCGTTTTGTTTTAATCTGTGTCAAAAAAGCGTTTACCATAACGTAATAGGTGTTTGCACATAACGTAATTGGTGTTTGGACATAACGTAATAGGTGTTTGCACCTAACGTAATAGATGTTTGGACATAATGTAATAGGCATTTGCACATAGAGTAATCGGTGTTTGCACATAATGTAAACGGTATTTGCGCATAACGTAATAGTGTTTGCACATAACGATGTAGTTTTTATACATAACTTAATAGGTATTTGCACATAACGTTATAGGTGCTTGCACATAAGGAAACGATGTTTGCACATAGGGTAAACGATGTTTGCAGATAAGGTAAATGAGGTTTGTCAAAAACGTACAAGTTGTTTGCACACAATGTAAAAGCATTTGCACATGACGTAATGAATGCTCACAGAAAGTATCAACTGTACGGCAAAACGCATATGAATTATACCATGATGTATTATGTTTTCCACTGGAGATACATATGTATAAACACAACAAAACGCCAAAAGACTATAATATCATGAGATTTACATAGAACAAAGGTGAATAAAAACAAAACGTTTAGACCATTTGACATAACAATAACACTTGAGACAGGGCGCAATTATTAACTGACTTACGTAAAAGAAGAATAGACACAACATAGATAAAATATGAGAGAATGTAAAGGTGGTTGATCATAAAGTTCCGAAGTATTCACAGAATATATAGTAGTTACAGCATAATGTAATGCATATATTACACAACAAAGTTTAGCAATGACATATCATACAATTGTTTGACCAAACGAATTACTAAATTGACATAACACAGAGATGCCGTGTCAGGATATAAAGGCATCTGCACATAACATAAAGAAGAAATGACAGGACGTAAAGGCATCTGGACATAACATAAAGAAGAAATGACAGGACGTAAAGGCAAAGCGACAAAACACATTAAATATTTACACTATAAGACAGTTCCGGCGTTCCATAAACAAGTATCAAAATCACGTACGGTCCATGCACATTGTATGTCTGTATAGTGAGTGTTAAAGAAGGTCATTACAGTTGGTAAATAAGTACACACCAATGCATCAAATTTTTCTAGTCAGTAAACAGTTATTTTAAGAACTTTCACGTTACGGAACATCTACTTCTTCAGAAATAAAAAAAAAACAATGAACAGAGAGCAGAATAAAAAAGGAAAAAACCAATTTTCCTCTTTTTTCACTCTAATTTCTGACAAGTGCAATTAGAGGCCAAAATAGGATCAGAACGTAATAAATTTATTCTATAACCCTTGTATTTGAGAAAAAATCATGAAAAACAAAGACAATTCTGTAAAATTAGTATTTATTTGATACATTTCAAAATAAATTTATACTGTATTCTACACTTTACTGTCCATTTTCATTCAACTCTCCGTAAATGATGCAACTTAGAATAAATTTATTCTAAATGCATGATGCTTTCTGTATATAAACATTTATAAAATAAATTTATTATAAAGAGCCTTGATATCTATTATCAGTTCGAGAAAATCATAGAATAAATTTATTCTACATTTAATGTCATTTATGATTATAACAATATTTAAAATAAATTTATTTTAAAAGTCCAGTAATCTGTATGGTGAGGCTGTGATACAGAATAAATTTATTCTACATTTAATGTCATTTATGATTATAATAGTATACAAAATAAATTTATTTTAAAAGTAAAGTAATCTGTATGGTGAGGTTGAGACACAGAATAAATTTATTCTATGTTCAATGTGATTTTTGTCTTGTATAATAATATATAAAATAAATTTATTCTGAAAGTAAAGTAAGAAAGTAATCTGTAAGGTGAGGTTGAGACACAGAATAAATTAATTCTATGTTCAATGTGATTTTTGTCTTGTATACTAATATATAAAATAAAATTGTTTTGAAATAAAGTAATCTGTATTGTGAGGCTGTGACACAGAATAAATTTATTCTATGTTCAATGTGATTTTTGTCTTGTATAATAATATATAAAATAAATCTATTTCGAAGTAAAGTTATCTGTATGGTGAGGCTGAGACACAGAATAAGTTTATTCTACATCAATATGAATTTTGTTCTATATAAAAATAATCTTAAAAGTATTACATGATACAAAATTAAAATAATTTAAAAGAAAATTCCAACGGTCTTATTTATTACAGACAAATTGATAAAATAAATTGCTTTGCCAAACAAAACTGGATACGACTGCAGAGGTCAACTCCTTTAAAGACGGTGTGCACAAAGTTGACGGCAACTGTAAAATGCGCTTTTTTAAAAGCTTTAAATTTATAAGAAACCTCAAATAAAAAAAAATAATGCATAAGTTTTTTATAACTCAATGGATAGTTTTCATTATAAAACTTATGTACATATACTTTTTTCTGAAGAAAATTCTTTAATTTATTCATATTTAGAAGAAGTTTACTTTATCTGAATTGCTTCCTTCCAGCAAGCAATTCCCCCGACATATTTTCCGTATGCAAGGTGACCTCAGTGTGACCCATCTCGTAAAAATCCGGTGACCACAATACGCACGGATGTCCTTAAAATAAACTAGTATCTGAATTTACATGTTAAACACGTGCTCAATTTCCATGCTTTTGTGTTTATTTTTCGTCAATTGTTGACAAACAGGTGACAATCGTTAAACTTCGGCTTCAAAACACGAACTTTAATTACCTGCCATATTTTCACAACAACACTGACGAATTGAAAAAAAAATTGACAATTATACGAAATTTACACGAAAAAAATGATTAATTCGAGCACAGAAGACTAAGTTTATGATGTTTGTATGCATTGGTTCAAGAATTAGAAGAACATTATTTTTCACCGGTCACTCGTTTCTTATGACTTTAAGCATATTATATTTAATGAATGGCTATCATTTATTTTGAATTTATTGAACCATAAAACTAATTTTTGACTCTTCATTTTGAATAATCCGCGAATATGATGTTTGTATGCATTGGTTCAAGAATTAGAAGAACATTATTTTTCACCGGTCACTCGTTTCTTATGACTTTAAGCATATTATATTTAATGAATGGCTATCATTTATTTTGAATTTATTGAACCATAAAACTAATTTTTGACTCTTCATTTTGAATAATCCGCGAAGCGGATTATGTAAAATGTGAAGAGTCAAAAATTAGTTTTATGGTTCAATAAAATCAAAATAAATTATTGCTATTCATTATAAATAAATTTCTATCAAAAATAAGGCTCAAAGAACTGTTTATATAATTTGTATTAACAAAAACAACGTACACACATGTTGGCGTATATATACTCAACGTCATAGTGGGCGTGTCGCCATAAAAATTGACAACATTGAAAATAAAACTAATAATTTTAACCAATCAGAAGACAGTTGATACACCAAATTTATTTATTTATATGTAATTTTAATATTTTTTTAAGAAGATTTGTTTTTCATGATTACTAGTAATGCAAATTAATATTTAATCTATAAAGCATGAAACGGACATATAGAAAACGTCAAAAAATCGGTATAACTTGTAACATTAGATTAGCATAAAATAGAGTTTTTGACCTAAAACTTATACAAATTTAACATTGTATCCCACATTTTCGTAAAATAGAATTGTATAGATTCAGACTGACATTATATGAAATTTACCGCAAAAAAATCAAAAACGACCATAGTAGATATGCTTGGAATGATCTGTAAGAAGTAGTAATTTGAAAGGACGAATAATCAAAATGGACGAATCGGTAAGAAAAATATGTATAATTGCTATCTTTTGATTTTCAAAATAACTTGGTATTCGAAATGTGGAAAACCAGAGGTTTAATAAAATCTGCAACATTTGAATGATTGGATGGTCCAGACTGAACACCTGAATTTTTTAAATGTCCAGCTATTATGTTACAATCTAAAGAAATGGCGTTTTGACGCTGTTTTCTGAAAAGGATCCACGACATCGTAGCTAATTATTTCCATTATACTGCGTTAGTGGACTCAGCTTTTTACACGCCGTCTAAGCAGTTGGGACAAAAATGGACACAATTTTCGTGCATGATACAGGTCTGAATTTGGATTGTAATTAATTATTTGATGCAATATAGGTTTCTGACACAGATTAACGGTAGCCAAAGAACTTAGAATCGGTTATATCATTTGAATAATATTTAATTTTTGGCTTTTGTGCAAAACACTATGCTGTTGCGAATTGCCCCCCCCCCCCCCCAAAAAAAAAAAAAAATAAATAAATTAACCTCTTTTTTTATGCATTTGTGCAGAACACTATGCTGTTGCTATTTGAACCCTCACTCCAGAAAAAATATACCCTTGCCCCTCTTTTTTTTGGCAAAATGATTTTTGAAATTTCATTTTCAATTTCTGAAATCTGTAATGAGTGAAAATTACCCCCCCCCCCCCTCAAAAATAATCTGTTCACCTACCCCCTCTTTTTAAAAAAAATCCTTTAAGATATCATAATGGTCATAATCTCAATTTAAATGACCTTTTGAATTTGCAACCATCACTACCCATTTAAAAACAATATAAAAGTCTTAAAATAGAAAATGACATACATAATCACGGCTAACATCAATATTCCTTAATCATAGTAACTTCAAAAAATAAATTGACAGCCAATCACCACAGCATTTCTTTATACATACTGTAAAAACAGTGTACGATGGAAATCCAAACTTAACCTTGTAATTGTCCATTAACCAGGAAACCTTCTTTTGTTATCATGTGATGGCATACAAACAGTTCAAAAATACATCTAAGTCGTTTCTGTTTGCTTATAATATAATCCTGAACATTTTTGTTCAACGTTTTGTCACTGGTCATCTGTTAGAATAATTTAGAATAATTTGGGGTTGTTTTCTTTTCACACGAGAGACAACTTGAAGCTTCGTTATAATTCAGCTGGTACTAATCGTTAAGTAATCTGATCTTTTAGTGACATACAGATCTGTAGTTGGAATTATTCATCTTCAAACTCTTCTGAACTTTTCGAACAATCATCTTTGTAAATGTTAAATTCCCAAATACATGTTTCCATTATTCCGTTCAACCAAAGCTATCTGAAAGATCAAATAAAAAAATGCTGTTCATACAAAACAAAATGGAAAATGTGTCTATGGGCTACAAATGATCCTGCTCGTAAATATGCACGTGTCAACTTCCACATTGAGATACATGTACAGGATTCAAGTTATTAAGACTGTTTTGAGATTTTAACATTCGGTTGAGGCAAACTAATTAAAATTTAATGGACGGAAACGAAAAATTCAGCATTTTGTATGTTTATAAATGGCCTTAACTCAAGAACGGTAGAAGTTATGCCACTCAATTTAAATCTTTATCTGTGTTTTATGGTAATATGCATTGTATATACGATTTTTTACATTTGCTTGAGGCATACTTAAGTTACAGAACAGAAGCGAAACATCCAGCTATTTTTATGTTTATAAATGGGCATAACTCAGGATGGTTAAAGTCTTGCAACATCTTACACTAACCTTATCAAAAACGAACTGTAACTTGTAAAGTAAGCAAATGTTCCAGAGAGATGTACAAGGACTGAAGGAGCAGCCAGATCTCATCGCCGTATAAATAAGATGTGCAAATGATTGTACAACTGCACATCACATATCAGGCCCTCGCTCTAAAATTCATAATATATTCCTTTTCATAGAGTAACCGATTCTTTGCACGCATTCTTAAAATAATGACTTTTAATTCACTAATAACTATTCCGACCGAACTTCAATTGTCATAATAAGAATTATATTTAAAACAGCACTTTCAAAACCTTTTGCAATGAGATAAGAAAGAACACTTTTCAAAAACAATTATGATTCTTAATTTCAGCATTCTGAGATACTTCTTTCTAGCCAGTTAAAAGTTTAATCTTTTAAATTACCTCTAAGATTTTCCTCAAAATATATCCGTCCCTAATGTTCTCTGTGGTTGTAGTAACTTCTGCCATTTTGTCTGCCTTTTAAACTTTTGTGTTTCTTTAAACAAATTCCTTTTGATAGAAGTGTCTGGTGACTTATGAAGAACAGCGTATTATATTTTGATTGAAATGGTCATGTTATCCATGAAGATGCAGACTTTTTGTCAATTATTCTGTGTGCCAAACAGATTCCATAAGAGTGTGAGTACAGTTCTTTAGGTACTTATGAAAATGTTCAATTTTTTTTTTACATAAAATAATATCTTGCTCGTTTATTCGTTTTTCGCAATGGTGTGTTATTTTTTCATAGACGTATGAGTATAAATATCCTTTGGATTCAGTGGCGGATCCAGTTAGGGTTCTGTGCTTTGAACACCTTTTTTTTACGATCATTGGTTTTAAATTAAAACAAATGTTTAGAACCCTCTTTTAAAAATGATTGGTCCCGCCCCTGGGTATCTTTCACTTTTTGCTAAAATAATAGGTACATTTTCCATCTTTCTATGCAACAATTTCATAGCTAGTGTGTCCAAACAGCTGTTCTAAGACTAAGCGTAAAGAAAGTTAACTTTTTAATTTTTTAAATGTTTAAAGATTACTTCAACTTTCACCAGTAGGAAATAATAATGAGATTACCAATTAGAAACATTATTAATATCATAATAATTAAACTTAAGATAATAAATAATATTTATCTAATAATTTTACGTTCAAACTTATGTTCGCATGTTTTCAGATACCATCTCCAATATAAAAAAAAACACATCATGAAAAAAATAACTTGTTATGTGTTCCTCTTCTACTAGCTTCAAAATGTATCCAAAATCAAGAATGTGGAATATACTCTATCTGACATAATCATTTGGTAACTGATGCAATTAGTGTCTCGAGCTCTTTTATGCCCGTCTTGAAAATTAAAAAAAACTAAATATAAAATAAACAACTCTGCTAATGCTCAGGTTAGTTGTCATATTATGCAACATACTTAATAATATATAACCAATGGAGATAACAAAGAATTTCTTTTGTCATACAAAACACTGTCAAAAATCCAAACATACTATCCACACTGATCTGTGTCCACAGTTGTAGTATATAAATTTATCTTTGTGATAAAACAAATTGTCAGAGTAATATAGTCAAATTTAGTTATAGCATTAAGCTTTGCTTCATGATACACCTCTTTCTTTAATGATATGATTATCGTTATCATAATCAGTTTTGGAGTTCCATAAAAGAGGGACGAAAGACACCAAAGGGACAGTCAAACTCGTAAATCTAAAACAAACTGACAACGCCATGGCTAAAAATGAAAAAGACAAACAGAAAAACAATAGTACACATGACACAACATAGAAAACTAAAGAATAAACAACACGAACCCCACCAAAAACTAGGGGTGATCTCAGGTGCTCCGGAAGGGTAAGCAGATCCTGCTCCACATGCGGCACCCGTCGTGTTGCTTATGTGATTACAAATCCGGTAAATAGTCTAATTCGGTAGGTCAAATTCATGAAAGGGAAGTGGATTGTAGTTACGACGTAAGGAACATATCCGATATCATTTGTGAAACGGTTATTCCATAACGGTCAACCAACTCGTGATGGCGTCCGTAAAATTTACGAAGGGATGATTTCAACTTCACCATTTGGAACTCTTGGTTTAATAGCTTCCTTGGGAGCAGTAACCCTCTATCAAGAAAATCATGATAGGAAATGCAAGCACGGGAATATCGTATCAATTGGGAGATATATACCCCGTATGCAGGTGCTGCTGGAATGTTGCTACTTAGAAATGGAAAGTTCACAATTGGAAATAAATGTTTTATTCCAAATTGTACTTGTTTATTATGGAGTGATCGATATTATTCTTATGCAGTGCTATCGTAAAAAAATATGCAAATTGATTCGCAGATGCGGATCGGTCGAGGATTTGAAAAGGGGCATAAGCAGAGACTTTCCAAACGTCTAGTATGCATTGAGCATATATGTCGGGTATCCATGACGGGACCCTAGTATCCTTGACCCCCACCCCTCATCCCACCTCTAGTAAACTGACTGCGGCAAAACTAACCTCCAATTTCTTGAACTGTGATGAATGTTTCATAAACGAAACTGGAAAACTATCCCGTCTATGTTTAACTTGTCTTTCCTCCTTTTGATGTCCACTGTCTGTCATCTTCGTTGCACATACATAGAGAGAAATACCAAGTGATCATATTATACAAAATTACAGATCAGTGTCATATAAACTGGTCCGCCGTTCCATCTATAGCTTCGCACCGTCAGTGTAGCGATAAGTGAACACAACAGGGGTCCAGTTTAAGTGTCATACGTCTTGTCATTAATTATCTTGTGTTTCCATTTGAAGACTTCTCGGCATGTGGTAACACTAGGGTGCCTACAGTCAACGTACGCGTGCATTACATAAAATTGATAAGGCTTTTAAGCCGCGTTTGTTGTAATTAGTAATAATTATTTTACAACTTCTGATACGGATATGCGGCACTTGTTTGCTAAACATAAATTAAACAAATCGAAGGTTGCAAATTATTTGAATCTGTGTCATTTCATAGAGGTTATTAATGTATGGTCATTTTATATCTTTCAAATAAAATAATATGTTAAAAATGGACAACTACAAAATTATAATGGTCTGGATGGATGGTCCATCGATTTTGTATTCTTTTAATTTTTAAAACATTTTTTCTATTCTAATATTATAATTTTGCTCATTATTCTCTATTTGATCATCCTTTTATTTTCTATTCTTTATATTTTTTTTGTATATGCTATATTTTTTGTCCTTTATTCTGCGTTTCCCAATCGCGTTATTTGATATTCTGTCAACTCCAACAAGACCCTCAAGTATTATTACCGATTAAATAGTCATTTGAGAATGTGTATCATTTTGTCTTATCCTTTCTTTTGTTTGTTTTAAAAGATTGGAAAGAAGGTATATATGTATGGGTGCTGCTGATTTTATGGACACTTAAGGGTGACTTGGGAATAGAATTGTCTTCATCCGCCAAAATAGAAAAAAATGTAAAACCCGTATAAAAAGTTTACCGAACTTCATCCTGGTCTCGAGATCCTGGTCTACCCTTTATTACAGGTATTCCCCATGGTATGTATTGTTTTAAAATAGCTTTTCGTTCCGTGCATGTATGCATGAACTATTTGACACTGCACGTTCTGCAACCACCAATCTGTCAATCAATCGATTTTATAGAAAAGATGTATCATATCTTACATCAAAACAATGTATAACGCCACCCGTTCATCTTTTTCTACAAAATGATATATGTGCAGATCACACTGCTGACATTACTAGACCAGGCCACATGTATATGACACTTCATCTATACCTGAGGCTGTGGATGGGGGTTTACAGAATAGAGAATAATGAACAAAAAATAGAAAGAATAGTATCGGAAGTATTGGAACAGAATATAAACAAACAGGAACATAAATTGTACGGCTCTAATTAGAAATGATTACAGTTCAAACACAGCTGCATCATACATTAAAGTTAACAGTCAATCAGACAGTCTGCTAAAGTTTACGAAAACAATAAATCTACAAATACTTAACACGCTAGGCCAAAGCAAATCAATCTAGGCAATTAAATACCGATCTTAGATAAGAACTAAATGTGCAAGTTTCACCCTATGACAGTTTTTAGATAAAAAAAAAAGACGATTTTTAAGTTTGCTGAACATGTTGTGGCTAAAATTATGTGCATATTCAGGACTTGAACAAAATAACAATAAATACAGTAGATACAGGTTCGTAATGGAATGTCTTTATTGACTTTGTCTTGTGTAAAAAGCTCTCTTGAAATCCCAGCGGGTTTAAACAACTTTAAAGTAAGTGCTTTGGTACTTTTGTAGTTTATATATTTTTTTTTACTTAATTCGCCATTTATTATTTTATAATTTTATATGAAACAATAACCCGGATAAATCATTCCAGAAACATGATAGTGCTTACATTTTATAAGAGGATAACAAAATTAGAGAATTATATTTATTTAGATAGATATCCATGATGGAGCAAAGTTTCAACCACTTTTTTATGTCCCTTTTTATCATAAGATATTCGCGTCATTATTTATATAAAGAATGATGAGGATGACGATAAAAACGATTTCTGATGTCCAGTGGTAACTATTACAACATACATACACCCAGAATAACAACATGATTTATGTTATTAACACGTTTTGTACTAGACAAACTGAGTCAGATGTTTTGACGCATTTTTCAGCAGATACAAATAACTTTGTAAGAAGCTTAAGACGTACGTGCCAAGACGCATTATTCTAACTTCAATCGTACCAGTATTCAAATGCTTTCATAACTTATAAACGAATGTTTTCTTAACCTTCATTATTTGTTTGATAAGAGCAATGTTACATGTAATATCATGGAAAAAAACATTGTTTTTTACGGAAAGCTGGAACAAGAAGCTAAGTCAACAGTGTTATATTCCGGACGTCAACACAAAAAAAACAGCATGCACATATATATATGGGGGATAAGTATACCATTTTTTACACATCAGACTGTACTAGTTATATCATAACTTTGAATACACCAAACAAGGTACTTTATATATGAGTAACAGGCAATGTACGCCCTCTATTTTATAGAACTAATTCATAAATATTTGTTTCATTTGTATTCATCTGTCAAATGTGTGTGTTCTGCAAGGTTCAGCAGTTCTTACCCTTTCATTTGATACATGTATTTATATAACTTACCAAAAATTATTCTGCATATAATACAGTTTGATTTAAATACGTAAGAACTACTAAATTTTTTAAATACGTACGTCTTTCCTTTTTGAACGCGCCCAAAATGGTTGGTGTAACATCTTACGAAGTCTATTCAATTTTTTGGGCAAACTATTTCGCTCTGGCTGTTGCTAGTGGTCGTCTTACACGTGCAGTGTTGTGAGATACTTTTCGTTCCACGTTGAAGGTTAATGTGACTTACAGCAATTACAGCGCTGTTCCTTTGCTTAATTTTTTAATGTCTTTTTTTTAATGTGGTTATATATTCCTTTTCTGTCACGGATTGATACCCAATATTCTTTTGTTTTTCTATGGAAAAAATGTTCCTTTACAAAAAAAAAAAATATTGGTAAATTCCAAACTTCGATTTTTTTTAATAATGTAAATGATTTTTAATTTTAACAAGGAGGTTATTATGAGATATTCTAACTTAACTTAACGAAAAAGAGAATTGTAATATAAAATCTTACGATTCTAAAGTTTCTTCGAACAAGATCTGTTATCATATTCTAATTACCCATATCATATTTTAATGACCACATACTGTGGCCATCGTGATCATATAAACCCTAATAAATTATAAACATTCGAATGTAAAATTTCGCACGATAGATAATGACAAACAAACGACGGAAATTACATAATAAATCCACAGCGTGTATCTTAATATATTTGTCAGTACATGGATAACCAGAATAATCCAGTCGTTATATTACGATTACTTCGATCACTCCATTAACCATTTCATCGAGAAAAGTAGTGGATAGGGGCTCTGAATTATTCGAGTTAGTACATGGAGGAAAGATATTCAAAGATTAGGAGCGACGATTCAATTTCCATTTGTGTATTGTATTTGTCGTGGTTGAAACGGCACCAGGAACATATCAGGATAGACAACAAAAGTCTGTAAGTATCTAGTTTATGTCTTTATAAATATTAACATAGATATTATAATAGATATAGGAAGATGTGGTGTGAGTGCCAATGAGACAACTCTCCATCCAAATAACAATTTAAAAAGTAAACCATTATAGGTTAAAGTACGGCCTTCAACACGGAGTCTTGGCTCACACCGAACAACAAGCTATAAAGGGCCCCAAAATTACTAGTGTAAAACCATTCAGACGGGAAAACCAACGGTCTAATCTATATAAACAAAATGAGAAACACGTATATATTACATAAACAAACGACAACTACTGTACATATTCAGATTCCTGACTTAGGACAGGTGCAAACATTTGCAGCGGGATTAAACGTTTTAATGGATCCAAACCTTATAAGCCTTTCATGCCTTCTGTTGACAAATTTTCTTAACTATGCACTATTTTAGTAGACCACCGATGTCCTTTTTGATCTAAAAGAACCTCTTTGAAAAGACACACCTCAGTCGAATCTTTCTTCTCAAATGAATGCCTGAATGGTCATCAAATTTATACTTGTTATAGGCAGGCATTTTCGAATAATTTTAAAAAAAATGTATTAATTCTGACTGCAAAATTAAGGAATTTTAAATGGTAAATAATATACATTGTATCTCGAGGGAAATGTACACACTTAGACAACAGTGAATTTTTCATAAATATTATATAATGGTAAAAGTGTAGCATACACATGATATATATCATGTGTACTAACGATTAAACTCTGGAAGAAATATAGTCCAGCAAGAATACAAATTAATGGGTCCTATTTGGAAAAAAATAAATTTTCTCAGAAAGGTATCTCTTTCTTCAGAGGTTTATATGAAACGTTCATGTCTGTTGTGCAGTGATGTTTTTTTCTTTCTCCGACGCCTGTATGCGAGACATAGTAGGTATTGCAACCCAGCGGCACCGGCGACGATGGTGTACACTCTTTCAGGGCCGTAACTAGCCTGTTTTAATTGTGAGGCAAAATATATTTGCCGAGCGTAGCGAGGCGAAAAAATTTTGGAGATGGGTCTGCGAAGCTCTGAGAAAAATAAAGCAAAATCGTGCATTCTGAGCGTTTCCCGGACTCTTTCTTATATTGAAACGCAATTAATTTTTAGATTTTGTTTTCGACAATTTTCTTGTCTCAAAGCAAAAACATCGATTGGAGCATGCATTGTAATTTAAGACTTTTAGGTTTTACGGGGACAACATTAAAAGTAGACCGATGTGTAGGACAAAGGAAAAAATAGTAATTCTCATAATCAATAAAACGGCCAGATCTGTATGTCTGTTCTTGTCTTGTAATGTGCCACAGGCACTTGTTTCTATCCATTGGAAGAACCACTATCAACGTAGTGGTTCTTCCAATGGATAGAAACAAGTGCTTGTGTATTGTGCTTAGACTTTGGTGATTTTTTATGACTAGATTTTAAAAATATAGTGACAGTGCAGTATTATTCTTTAAGTACTAGTACTACTTAAGTCGACATTAAGGATCATCTTGATCTTGTTATACGGTATTAATAATTTCTGTATTGTTGACCCTCCAGCAGCTATCAAGACGAAGAACAGGAATAAAAACTTTAACCATGCATTGGTCATTTATATTTTTTCTATATGCATTGACTTTGTGTGAAATTAGGTACCGTGCACGTTTATTCCATATTCCTTTATTGTCTGTTGAGGGTCTCAACACGACTTGATGCAAATGTAATGCTTCAATGCAAAAGGTCATATGGCAAACCATTGATGTTTTAATAGATGATTTGATACTGGAAAATTTGTGGTCTAACTTTTAAATTTAAACCATGTCGGATATCTAGTTTTATCTACAATAAAAAGAACCAGTTTTGCATTCTTTGATATCGTGTTCAATTCTCCATGCAGAAACGACCATTTTTTTTTCTATGTCCAGTAGCATCGTATATTTTTTTTATATTTTCTCGCACAATGTCTGGACATAGGTGGACATGCAACATTGCAAAATCACATGTTTACAAATGAAAATCAACACTCAGACTAGAGTAATAAAGTATGACAATAAATGAATAAAAGACAAACCCAGGGACACAGAAGTGCAAACAATAGACCATCAACTCTGAAAACTAAAAGTAAAATGAACATGGATCACTAAAAACATGCAGGGGCGACATCAGAGAGTGAAGAGAACTTGCGTCTTGCAAGACACTTTCCGTGAAAACAATTTGATATGGAGACACTCTTTTGTTTCATTTTTTTTTTTTTGAAATTTCAAACATGAGGCATTTGCCTCATTTGCCTCAATGTAGTTACGGCCTTGTCTTTGTTTGAAGCATTATATTTCATAGGTTAGACAATCTAAATGTTTCATACGATATGTTACGAAATTTCCGTCTGTCATATATCAATGTCCCGGCAACCTCATTTTCATGGTTCAGTAACTGCTTGATACATTTTGTTTTGTTAAATAAAAAACTCACTTATTATGAGTAATATGATAACTATGTTTGGTATATGGGTTCCTAGCAACATTTACATGTTCGTCAGCTAGGTACATGTAGGGTTAACCTGACCTGGACCTTATTCCATGGATCATTTATCAAAGATAAAGTAACTTAAGCAAGACTGTATCTAGATACTATAACTAGTCAGTCATCTATTTTTGCTGTATTGATTATTGAAATGATTGTAAGCTGTACATATCCACCCGATAGGTTCCGTCTGACCTTGGCCTCAATTTCATAGTTCATTGGCCGATGTATGGTGTTGTGGTTTGGTCTATTTCTCAGATGCCTTAAGCAGTAGGGTACCAATATAATATGTATCATGTATGGAATCATTGTCAGCTGGAAATGTCCGTCTGACAGGTCTCAATTGACTTCGACCTCATTTTTATGGTTCATTGGACAATTTTTAGTTGTGTGGTTGGGTCAATTTTTCTGGCATTATAAGCAATAGGTCAATAATATGTAGTGTATGAAACAACCATGACAACTGTGGTGTCATGTCTATCTGTCGGGGTTAACATGACCTTAACCTAATTGTTTAATGATAAGATGTTGTATTAAGATCTGATTCTCAGGTACTATTAGCAACACCAGAACACACCCACAAAATCGCGGTCATATACAGCTTGTGAACTGGGATGATTTTTTGTATTAAAAAGATATTATGTATGGAGAATTTCATAAAAGTATCAAAAGCCCTCTTCCTTTTTTCAAAGTCTGATATTTGTTTCCTTTCTGTTAAATTCAATATTTTTTGTGTCTCTGGTCTCAGACCACAATTACTCTTCTCCTTTGCTACAATGCATCTTTTGGTAAAACTTGCACCGCTCCAAACATGAAATAATTGTAACTGCTTATATATAGACCATATTAGTCTAATAAAATATGCTTCTAGAACAATCCATCAGTGCTTTTTCTTATGAGGGCATTATTAACATGCCAATGGTAGGATATGAATCTTGTATATATGATTGACCGACTAAGGCTAATTTTAGGGGTGGTCGGAGGGTCCTGATCCCGAAATCCCCGGCTTAAAAACACGAAATCCCGAGATGCAGAATTTAAAGAAATTCATATCCCGAAATCGAAAAATATATTCCCGGATCCCGTAAGGGTCAATCCCAAAATCCCGAGGTTCCGAAAAAGTCCTGATTCCCTCTTATCCCTACCCTACTTTCTTTTTTGCCAACTCACTACTTTTAATTTCAACAATAAGTTTTATGCCCCATCTTTTGGCATTGTGTTTTCTAGTCTGCGAATCTGTGCGTGCGTTCGTTTGTTCGTCCTTCCGTCTGTCCCGCTGCAGGTTAAGGTTTTTGGTCGAGGCATGATGAATAATTTATCGTGGTGGAAGGAAGAGAAGCGACACACAAAATGAGGTCTTCTCGTTTAATAGTATACATGACAGCAATCATACATTGTAGTTGTGCATTGCTAATGTTAAGTATACGTGATATTTGTAGTAAAACCTCCATACTAAAGACTTTCAACATGATTTGAATGATAAGTAAGAAAAAGGCGAGACATTTGCACTCATATTTGGGTAATAAAATGTGTAAAATGTTGACAAAAGTACATGTACCTAAATTTCAATATATTTTTGTATCAGAGTGCCGAAGGAGCATCTTTAACATTTTGAGAGGAAAATGGATATTTTGTTGAATGGGGGAATGTGTTGGGTACATTACTCATACTTTTACTTTTGCCTGAGGAAGCTGCTGTTCTTTTTGAAACATGTCTTACTTGTTTTCTGGTATGTTGAATGGGGTAGGTAAAAGTATTGTCAACACCAGTCCTGTGTGTTGTTTAAAACTTAATGAATCCTGTTTTTTAATTGTAATGTGTGTCTTCAGTTCGCTGTCTCCTAGGCATGAACCATTCATCTGTTTTAAGACTATGATTGATTGATTGATTGATTGATCATGAATGGCTGAATGTCCAATGGCAAATATTACATGCATATTCAGGAAGTTGGGAACGATTCATGCCAATCCTGATAAAAAATAAAGAAATATGCCTGAAGAAAATTAATAACAGAATAAGTGTTCCTGTATTTTAACTTCAAATATTTCTTGTAGAGTGAGAAAAATGTTAAGAAACACCAGCAAAAAAGATTAGATTGTTATTCAGTCCTGACTTATACAGTGTTTCTGAAGATGGAGATTAGGTATGTAATAATGAGTTTTTAATTTGATAGAGTGTTGACTTTTAAATTGTAAAAGTTTAATGAGTTACTGTACGTTAATCCCTTTATTGTATAAAAATTCAACAACTGCTGTTCAAGTGTAGCTCGAATAATTCAAGCCCTTTCTGTGTCCGATTTTCTCCAACACGAGGTTAATGTAGCCTTCGTAGATCAGCGGAATATAACTGAATTATTCGGGTTAGTTCAAGTGCATAGCATAGCCATCTTTATCTTGCTGTATCCAGAGGCAATATATATATATATATATATATAAGAAGATGTGGTATGGGTGCCAATGAGACAACTCTCCATCCAAGTCACAATTTATAAAAGTAAATCATCAAAGGTCAAAGTACGGACTTCAACACTGAGCAAGACTGTTATTAATGACAATTAAAAGAGTGAATAATATTATATAAACAAAATAGACATCATAAATAAAAGAAAGACAGACAGTTTCTTCATCAAATATAATAAATTTTGGTATGATAACTAAAAATGTTTTAAATTGTTCTGACTTTGTCGTTACTTCTTTCAGATCAGGCCTATCCAGAAGCAAGAAAAAAGAACAATTCATAGCACGTACATCTACAGAGAAAGACATGTTTAAAAAAACAGATTTATTTTCAATTTTAGAAAAACCTGTTGAACTTTTACTATTTCTTATCTGTTTATTTTACATTTATATGTTGATATTTTTTTTTTTATTGCTGCACAGTTTTTCTATTCAGTCCCATATAACAAAAATAGTCAGATCGCAACTTCAAATAAAATACATTTTTATAGATATAGGAAGATGTGGTGTGAGTGCCAATGAGACAACTCTCCATCCAAATAACAATTTAAAAATTAAACCATTATAGGTTAAAGTACGGCCTTCAACATTGAATGTTATATGTCATTAAATAGACATGAAAGATGGAAAATTATATAGGAACACATTTTTTATGAGCTAAATGTATTGTCAAGGTAAATTTATTATGTGAACATATCAAATATTATAAAAAAAACTGCTGGTTTAAAATAAAATTATTCTATGTAGCCTAATGTAATCATACAGATCAGTGTATTTTTTCCTAAACAAATTTTACATATTTTTATAACCAGAATAAATTTATTCTGTGTCTCAACCTTTTAAGTTAACACAACTACTGTACTATCAAAATAAATTTATTTTATATATCATAATACTTTTAATCCACATTGAATGAAGAATAAATTTATTCTGTGTCGCCTCCTTAATATGATAACTGTATTTTCAGAATAAATTTATTTTATATATTATTATACAAGACAAAAATCACATTGAACATAGAATAAATTTATTCTGTGTCTCAACCTCACCATACAGATTACTTTACTTTCAAAATAAATTTATTTTATATATTATTATAATCATAAATGACATTATATGTAGAATACATTTATTCTGTATCACAGCCTCAGCATACAGATTACTGGACTTTCAAAATAAATTTATTTTAAATATTGTTATAATCATTAATTACATTAAATGTAGAAAAAATTTATTCTATGATTTTCTCGAACTGATAATAGATATCAAGGCTCTTTATAATAAATTTATTTTATAAATGATTATATACAGAAAGCACCATGCATGTAGAATAAATTTATTCTAAGTTGCATCATTTACGGAGAGTTGAATGAAAATGGACAGTTAAGTATAGAATTCAGTATAAATTTATTTTGAAATGTATCAAATAAATACTAATAAAACATAATTGTCTTTGTTTTTCATGATTTTTTCTCAAATACATGGGTTATAGAATTAATTTATTACGTTCTGGTCTTATTTTGGCCTCTAATTGCACTTGTCAGAAATTAGAGTGAAAAAAAAAGGAAAATTGGTTTTTTCCTTTTTTATTCTGCTCTCTGTTAATGATAAAAAATGTAGGACTTGACTGTTTGTTTGGTTTTATTTTGTTTGTTAGATCTCTTTTTTAAAAAAAAAAATATTTTCATTATTACTATTATTATTACTATCATTATTTTTATCATTATTATTATTATTATTATTATTATTATTATTATTATTATTATTATTATTATTATTATTATTATTATTATTATTTTTATTATTATTATTATTATTATTATTATAATTATTATTATTATTATTATTATTATTATTATTTTATCATTATTATTATTTTTATTTGGGTCGTGGTTTCTGTGTTTAGAGTGAAGTCTCTTCGATAAATTTCATTCATATGTTTTCTTATTGATTTGTTTTTAGATTATAATTATGATTATCATGATTAGTGTTATTATTATTATTAATATGAGGAAGCCGCTACCTTAAATGCCAGCTCGGTTATACTAAGACAATGTCCTAAATATTGATTGGTTGTTGGTTGTTTAACGTCCAGTGGCAAATATTTCATGCATGTTGAGAACGAACGAAAGGCTATATTAATATATTGTTTATGTCTAAAATAAAATTATAAGTTCAGATGGAAAATGTGTAGGGAATGAACATTAAACTTGAAAAGGCATGAGTGGTAATGGTATTTTATCCTGAAAAAAATATTCTGATTCCCAAATTGATGAATAAAAAATCTATTCAAGCATACGACAACAAAAATATTTTGAATCAAGATCTTCACCAAAAATGATTTTATCTTTCAGAAATGCAAAATAAATTGAACTTTTATATATCTAAAAACATAAAACCTTCCTAAACCGTACATGTAACTCTGTACACAGTAGTTTTTAAGGTTATAATAAGGCTGTATTTACCAATTTGTTATGATATACCTTTATACTAGTGTTAAATTTTGACTAAATAAGTTTAATTGATAGCGCTGAAGGGCTTTCGTAAAAAAAATCTGACTCTTAAAAACAAACATTTGTATTTCTGATCATCTTCAGTGTTTGAGTTCTACATAAATTTCTTGTACAGAGTCGGTTTAATTATTATTTTTGTTTTATGTTATTTCTTGCATATATATTTTTTTTGTTACATGTACATGATGTAGCTTTCTTTTCAAGTTTTTATATGGCAGAAAAATAAAATTGAAAATTGAAATGGGAAATACAATTATTTTTGTATGTGCCTGTCCCAAGTCAGGAGCCTGTTGTTCAGTGGTTGTCGTTTGTTTATGTGTTACATATTTGTTTTTCTTTCATTTTTTTACATAAATAAGGCCGTTAGTTTTCTTGTTTGAATTGTTTTACATTGTCTTATCGGGACCTTTAATAGCTGACAATGCGGTATGGGCTTTGCTCATTGTTGAAAGCCGTACGGTTACCTTTAGTTTTTAATGTTTGTGTCATTTTTGTCTTTTGTGGATAGTTGTCTCATTGGCAATCATACCACATCTCCTTTTTTATAATACAAGCATACAAAAGTAATTATGTCATATTTTTGTGTCATAGTTGTTTTCCAGAAGACACATTTGGTTACTAGACAATAACTTGAGTATAAGTGAATGGATCTCTATGAAATTTTACTAGAAGGTTCAATACACAAAAGGAAGATTAAAATTGATTTTGGGGTTATGGTACAACATTATTGGGGGTGGGTTCTTTTCAAAATTTTGGGGTTTTCTTCCAAAAATTACCTTATTTACATTGATTATACTCGTCTAGCATTTTATATAGATGCAACAAATACTGATTTGACAGGAGATGCAATCAACAAAGGTTTTTTTTAATATTTTGTCTCTAATTTGTGCACTTTTCCTATGATATGTACTTCTTGATAATGTCGATGTGAGTATCATGATAAAGAAAATATGTTTGGTAAGTATATATTCACAATTGACAATGCTCCGGTGCACTGCAAAAGGATCTTCTTTCCCTTCAATTCCAAAAATTGCACATGACTTTTTTTTCTCTCACAGAAACACATGAGTTATTTGGTAAATAAAACACTTGTCATCGTTTGAAACTTTCAGTAATACAAATTTAGTTTAGCCTGTTTGAAAGTTTCACTGATTGTGTGAAAATTTTCAACAGAAATTGTACAAAACACTTGATAAAACTGCATTATCTGCAGAATTATTGATATCTTTCCTCACAATATATTCACAAGTACATAGAACGAACATATTGTCCATGCTATTCTGATCTGAGTTCTTATTCATATACTGGCATGGCTGGTGCTGCTTTAAGTTCTCTTCTTTTTCGATTTCTTGAGAAGTACTTTTTTAACCTGTTCAGTCACTATAAAGTATTACAATTCTTATTTAGACGCAACACATAAATAGTGACCAAAAAGGTACTGCTTTCACATGAGAGAAGCTAGAAAAAAAATTAAATGTACACATTTTCAATATTTTTATAGAACTTATTATCATATGAAATTAAGGAGATATGTAGTTAGAGACTGCTGCTGAATAGAAATATGTGGGTTCACCTGATACCTGTTTTTAAATTAGTCCATATTGAAGTTAAAAGGATCAAAAATTAAAACATGTTTGATTTCAACTGACATAAATATATTTTATATGCTAAACATACATCTGAGGTATCAGGCTGTGCATGGCGAAGCATTTTATTGCCTTTAGGTTTGTACTTTTTTTTTTTTTTGGTCATGAAAATAAATTTGTAGTTCTGTTGTGAAGTTGCTTACATGAGAATACCCAAATTGCACCTAAATTGTCAGTTTTTTTTACCAACTTTTTTATGTACCAGACAAAAGTTTATTCTATGCTAATTTTGTAGACTATCCTTGTTTACAATATAGATACACCAATTTAATTTTGAGTCCATGTAGAGTTATTGATAAATGGGTTTGAAATTACATCCAAACAATCCATGATACTTTAATGAGGTGAGTTCCCAAATTCCATACATCATTACATGTATGGTTACTTTCAAATCCTTCAAACTGGGATATAAACATTAATTTTGTTTTATTTCTTCAAATATTTCAAACCATTTGACATTATTTAATACTTTAAACTATTATTTTTTATAAGAAAAGGATGCTGGTAACAAATTTAATTTGCTCATTTTAAAAAGATGATAATAAGATAACTTCACATGAAAGAAAACTTGTAAGATTTTTGCAGGTTGTTTTTGCTGAATAGGTGCAATTTGGTTACTGAGTACAATTTTGGTACTCTGAGGTTATATAACCATAAGTGTGTATTGCTAAATAGGTGGAAAAGTGAACCTGATAGTGATATAGCAATAAAGTACTTGGTAGAGTGAAAATGTTTTGATCGGGTTTAAACTGATGCATAAAATATGCAGGCCACTGCTGCAGCTTGAATTTTAAAGGATGTAGCCCACATACTTCCAAGTAACATGCCCTGTATATACCTATCAAAGTTATCATCCTCATGGGTTAAAATAATCCATCTTCCAATAAATTCCAATTTTGGACTATATGGGAGCAAACAATATATACAGTAGTCAGTTCTAAATGTACTTCTCAGACTCAAGTCTCCTTTTATGAATAAACTTAGAGGGAGAAAACAAAACAGTTTTCATCTCCTGGGACTGTACATGCTGTATAAGGTGTGACATAATCATAGAAAAGATTTGTTGAGATTTTGCCAAAGATGTACAGAATCAGAAGATTTTGAATTATTTGAATATTTGTTTGTGTTCTAAACTTTTGTTAAGTTTTGAATTAGTCTGTGGGCTTCCATAGGATTCAGAGGGGGCGGTCCCTGGGGAAAAATTGTTGATTATATAGGGAATCACTCAAGCCTGAAGCATGACTGGATCACCCCGTCAGCGCCCCCCCCCCCCCCCCTTTATGAAAAATGGTGGATTCGCCATGGACTCCATGAATAACCGTGACCACCAGTCAACAGTATAATTATCACTGTTCCTTGATGTGGGAAATAATGTGGCAGATGAACATAAGTAGTCGTAGTCAACCAGTGCACCGTAGTTTACCCCGCTTGCCGCATGGCCATTATAAAAAAAAATCCGAAATGTATTGCTTGCAGAGTTCTTTTCTGTTCCTATACCTGGACGGAACTTTTACACTAAATATGCTATCGTTAACTAGGATTGTGTGACTTTTAAATGAAGTACCTGTGTTTTTTAGGTAATTTGTTTTGGAACCACTGATAATGGAATGTTGAAGCAGACGAAACATGGCGTCGGATGTTGTTGTCCTAACTTCAGTAATTTCCGTGGTACAATTAAATTTAAATAAGCTTCACAAGTTACAAAAAATTCTGAATTCTTGTTTTTGCAAACAAATAGAAATTCATGTCGTATTTAACATTGATTTTTTTCCGATCTGCCCCGTTTTTACAAGATCGCGTTGAAACGTTAAATTTAGCCGCCATTAAAAAAAATAATCGTACTAGATTTAATGAGAGTGACGAAACTTTTCAGATGGGTCGTCTAGAAAGAGCTATCGTTCTTTGTCCCAAAACGATGCTTCTACCATAAGTGCCAGCATAGCTGGCATATAATTATTGCATAGCAATATGATATTTCCCACAGAAAGTAACCAAAAGTTGGCGTGCAATAAACTCCGACACTGCACTAGTGCAATAAATCTTCAAAAATTCCTGACGTCATCAACAACAAAATCTTACTTTATAGAATTTTTTTTCTTCAATAAAATATGCAATCGGTTTTTACAAGAGAAAAGGGACAAGAAAACTTTTTTTTTACGGACTTTTACATTTTAAGATCACTGTGGCGTGGTTTTTCTGCTTAAAGCGACGTCCCATTAATAAATCCAATCTATTTGTTTTCGTTATTTTTTGAAATTTAAGAAAACATTATTTTGAATCAATATACTGAAAGAAATGCGCGAAGAGAAGTGACTTATATATAGTTATCACTCAGACTGGTCTCTACTATGCCCTATAGAAATTGTACAGTAACTCGATTTTGATAAGAACAACTTTTATTTATGAGAATTTTTTATAACATGGTTGCCTCAATAATATGAATATAACAGTTTTTAAGAACTTTATTTTATCCCAGGCATATATTACCATAGACTTATTTGGCACTATTTTTTTGGGGAATTTTGGGTCTTTAATGCTATAAACTTTGTTATTGTTTGGCTGAATAACTATTTTCATCTGAGCGTCACTGATGAGTCGTATGTATACGAAATACGCGTCTGCCGTATTAAACTATAATCATGATAACTGTTATAATTACTAAGATACTTGCTTTTCTTTAGCTTCCACTTACAATAAGGGCTATTTTTAGCTCTCACTTAATTGATACATTGATTATAGTGTATTCTATAAAAAGAAATAAAGATAGAGATATATCATGCATGTTGGTCATAATTTGTAAAACTCGAAATTCTCAAGATAAAATGCAGAATGTTCAGATATGTCAAGCCATACTGAAACTTTAATATACACACAAAAATATGATTTGAGTGACGTGCTAATGAGACACCTCTCCATCGGAGTCACAAAAAACATTTGAATAATGTGTAAGTTGGAATCTACAAAACAAAGTTTTCCCCAATTAGTCTTTGTTAAATTTTCACTTTCCAAAAAAAGGTAAGAATTTATCTTTGTTTCAAAGTAAGAAATACTTGGCATTTGTAAAGTTTTATCCTGTCCAGTACAATAGAAAAAAATCACACATAACATTTCATTGATACAATAATAGTGTTTTAAAATACCCAAGACATATTTTTATGACACAGAAATAATGTTACTGCAATAAAATGTAGGATTAATAACCTACAACTGTCAAATTCAAGGAAATATGTTTTGCCGACCTACTTTCGCATACAACCTGATGTGACGTACTATGATTTGGTGGTATTACACCTATATCGAAGACTAACGGTCAATCAGCACCGGTATTATTTACCAAGTGTTATCTTTTTATTGAAAAATATCATATCCAAAATCTTAAAAACCATAAACGATTAACAGAACCAAAATAATATAAATACACACATTACAGTACAAACCTTATAAATGAAAAGGGTAAAATGCCAATTGGCGAAATACTGTTCCAAGTGTTCAACCTGGTGTTAAATAATACATAACTATATTATATTGGGAAAAAACGGGTTCGGGTTAGGGTTAGAACACATTAATGATATACATATAAATAGCTACCAACATCAGCTGCCTCCTTTGGATAAAAAAAACACACACCAGACAAACAACATCAAACAAAACAAAATGTGTTAACCAATTAATATGTGTGATCAAACCTCAAGTCGTGTGCATATTTACAAGTAAAATATGAAGACTAAATAGGACTATTATAAACATATGCATTTCCTTGAATCTACAATCTGTCAATTCCTGCATCTTGCATTGCACTGTTGATGACGTATTTAAACTAAATCCATTTTATGTTGGATGTGTACTGATTGATAATATAGTCATTGATGCATAATTTTGAATTTAGTTGTTTTTGGCTTTAAACTTGTTTTTAGAAGCTGCGAGTACTTTCAGATATGTACTGATTTGTCAGGTAATTAATTATTGCATATTTTGGCTTTACTATTGATTTACTTATGGGGTCTTTACATCTGAATTAAACACATTTATTTGAAATAAAGGCAACAGTAGTATACCGCTTTTCGAAACTCATTATTTGATAGAAAAAATTCCGGGTTATAGCTAAAACTGAGGGAAACGCATTAAATATAAGATGAGAACAACGACACATTGTTAAATGGAACACACACAGAATCTAAGTATTAAACAAACCGATGAATAAAAACCGGTGGTAGGCATGACACTGGTTATGCTCTTTCTTATATATTTTATGATGGTATAATACTAAACCCCTTACAAGGTGGATTGTGCCTAATATTCATATGATGAAGACATAATCTTTCAATCAGTTTAATTAAGGTCTGCTGTTATTTATGTATTATTGTTATTTTGTTTATTTTCTTTTATCTCATATTCTGACATCGGACTCGGACTACTCTTAAACTGAATTTTACTGTGCGTATTGTTGTGCGTTTTATTTTTATACATTGGTATAGGTGGAAGGTTGAGATCTCAAAAAACATGTTTTACTACGCCGCAATTTTGAGCCTGTTCTAAGTCTGGAGCGTCTGGCCTTTGTTAGTCTGATTTAATTTTTATTTTAGTAACTAGTGTATAATTCGGAGTTTAGCATGACGTTCATTACCACTAAACTTATACGCATACTGGTTTTTGGACAAGCTGAAGACGCCTCCGTGTGCAGGAGTTTCTCGCTACATTGATAAACCCATTTGTGGCCTTCTGCTGTTGTCTACTCTATTGTCGTTTTGTTGTCGCATTGACATATTCACCATCTCCATTTTCAACTTCATGATTGTGTTTATTGGGATGTACCTGTAATCGGCCATATATGCATGTTTTTGTTATGAATGTTTCTATTTTTATCCATCTCATAATTCAAGCCTTTCTTTAAATTTTATTGTTCGTTCTCATGTTGTATTATAAAATCATTCACACCAAGCTTAAGGTTAGAGGAAGGGATTTCGCTAACATGTTTTACCTTTACCACATTATATATAGATGTGTATGTGCCTATCCAAAGTTTGGACCATGTGATTCAGTGGTGGTAGTTTGTCGGTGTGTTACATAAAAAGTTAAATCAGACAAATGCTGAATTTCGAAGAAAATAACTGTCATTTTCCTGACATGGTACAGGGATTTTCTTATGTAGAAAATAGTGGATTGAACCTAGATTTATAGCTAGTAGCTAAACCTCTCACTCACATCAAACGTTTTGTTAACAAAACAAACAGAACGTATAGGTATAGGTAAAAATGTCAAATATACAGCGGTCAACATTGTGTTATAATCTTAAACACTACAAAAAAAAAAAAAAAATATGTAAAAAAGAAGCACAAAATGGCATAAAGACCAAGCTGATAAGCATATATTAAAGACAATAATGCACAAATTTACCCTTGTACAATAACACAATGCCGGGATGAGTAAGTACAGAGCCACGTCATATATGTAGCGAGTAAACATAAAAAGGCGTATAGACAAAGCACATAGCAAACATTAAACAAGCAACAAACATTTTTTCGAAGTATAACCAAAAAAGCATATAGACGCTATAAAAGTAAATGCACACACTACAATGACCGAATGCATAAAAACAGAGCCACGTCAAATGTCACAGTTTGTTCCCATAGGAATGCCTACAATTTGTTGAAAAAAATCATTCCAATTTAAACAGATATGTTGTCGATTAAAAACCCGAGCATACTAATCACTTGTAGCCTGTTTTACTCTTTTGTTCACATTAACAAAATATTCCTTATGGTATCACAAAGTAACACATTTATAGCGTATGGTACCATTTATATGATGAAATGAATTGTGGTTTATTTCTTGTTGTCGATTTTTCGGTTTAACATGGGTAATTGTTGTATACAGGCTTGAAACTTCAAAAGTTATGATAGTAGTTATTTCAGAAAAAGACTTAAAAGATAAAAGATTTAAAATTATTCAGAAGTTCTTAAGAATTTTCAAGAATCCACATATGGTAAATACAACTACGCGAGTAAACTGTTTCACAGTGTTTCTGGGGACGCTCTCTCACTGCAGAAAGAATTTTAGTCAGTCTTATGGACAATGTTTAGTGGAACATGCAGATAAGACGGCAATGTACCGTTTTTGAGAAGCTTAGGTATCCAATACAAACAAGGTAAACTCCATATTTGTTTTACGTTCATTTCTTTGTATATAAATTATAGTATTATAAATTAAATAGTGGTTTCGTTTTGATTGTTTTACATTTGTGATTTCGGGGACTGTTATTGCTGACTTTGCGACCAAGTCATTGTTGGAGGCCGAATAACATTTCGTTGCATATAAAGGTTATACATCACTAGATGTTAACCAATCATAATTCGACCCTTTTTTTACATGTTTAAAGCTTTAGTTACCAAAATTTATCTGGAAACACAAAATAAAAAATATTGGTGCTTTGAAACACCAAACACATATGTTTATGACTCCAGGGATTTAAACTTGTTTTTTAAATGTAACGTACAATGATTTGTTGGTTTTACACCTTGTTATAAGAAGAAGCTGTAAACATAACTCAATAAACCATAGCTTTTTGTAGCATATTTCCTCGCATTGAAGGTATATTGTATATCTGCAGTAATTAGGATCGAAAATATCAACATTTTGTTTTTCATTAAGTGTAGTGAAGAATATTTTGTTAAAAATTAATCGTACATTTCATTGTAGTAAAAATAATATGAGACAGATACTTTGTAAAATTTGTCATTTTTTTTTTTTTTTTTTTTTTTTCGCAGATGATGAAATTTCACTTTTGGTGGAAATTATAACATTATATATCATTACCGTTGGAAATCCCTATACAAAACTTCATCTCTGTCAATCAACGTTTGTGATGAAAATAAGATATAGATTATAATAAAAGAGGGACGAACGATACAAGAGGGACGAAAGACACCAGAGGGCAGTCAAACTCATTTAATGATATCAAGTACGAGAGAGTATCATTATGGTTGGGGGACATACCCGTCGTCATCTGTAACGCATTCTTTTTTTTATAACAAACCTCGAGGAGGCAACCGTCATACTGTTAAAACATGACTTCAACTATTGTGACGTTGAACCTTTAATGAAAATGAAAAAGTTTTCAAACTATGAATGTTTCGGAAGCAAATCTTTATTTCATTAACTGCATTTATATAATTATGTACATGTGGTACAGTCCTCGTCCGGTGTAAGGTATGAGTTCACATGATCAACGGACTGTTTTCTGACATTGAAAGGACTATCGAATCTTCATCTTCGGGGGTCTGCAAATAATCTATTTGTCTGTAAATATAAAGCAATACATTTTTAAATTGTTTGTATGAACATTGGACGACAAATATATGTGACGTATAAAACACTTCTAACTTCAGACACACAAATCAATGAATGTGTTTGTAGATAGATGTTTTTTGTGTTCTGTTTAATTGTTCCGTTTGAAACAGGATGATGACTGCTGTATCCATATTTTGACTATTTTATTTATGTGTCTGTTAAGTTAACGCATCATTAAAAATATAACGGAATTTGATGAGACTGTCATCAATGTCAGAGTGTTAGCGCTATAAAACCAGGTTGAATCCACCATTTTATACATCTGAAAATGCCTGTACCAAGTCAGGGAAATGACAGTTCTTGTCCTTTTGTTTTTGATGTGTTTTGTTATTTGATTTTGCCATGTGATTATGGACTTTCCAAATTGATATTCCTCTAAGTTTTTGGGATTTTACTTTTTCATAATGAATATGAATATCACTTGACTTTGGTTCTCTGCAATTAGAATAGTTCTATTTCAATTCTTATGCAATTCTCCTATTTTTTTTTTTAGAATTATAAAGTTTGAAACCTCAACTTACAGTAATTGTGCAAAGTCATTTTATATGATGAACGTTAGCCATGGAATTAATTGACGATTTTTCTCATCCAATCAAAACTTGCGTTACAGTACATATTTTAAAATATTTTATTCATTAATTTCCCCCTGTTAACAATGTACAGCTTCAAATCGTCACAAGTAATGGGTTTAAAATAATTTATAATACTGAATATTCACAAAGGAATACCCTACCATTATTTATAAACTTTTTTTTTGGACATTGTAACTTTAACATTTATGGAGAATGGTAAGTGTGGCTTGATTTGATACTTTTTGACGACTTCTTGCATAAGAAGAAACGTCCTTTCGCAGCGTTAAAAATAACTTTACAGTTCTAGCTTATGTAGAAGAAGGAGGAAAGATACCAAAGGGACAGTCAAACTCATAAATCTAAAATAAACTGACAATGCCATGGCTAAAAATGAAAATAGACAAACAGACAAACAATAATACACATGACACAACATAAAAAACTGACGAATAAACAACACGAACCCCACCAAAAGCTAGGAGTGATCACATGTGCTCCGGAAGGGAAAGCATATCCTGTCCTGTTACTTATTTTTGAACAAATCCGATGGTCTAATTCGGTAGGTCACAATCATGAAAGGGATGGGGATTGTAGTTACAACATAAAGAACATATCCGATGTCATTTGTGGAACGGTTATTCCATAACAGTCAACCAACTCGTGATGCCGTCCGTGAAATTTACGAAGGGATGATTTTAAATTCATCATTTGGAACTCTAAGTGTAATACCATGTCGAAACCGATTTTGTATTGTTTTGATTCATACGGAAACATACCTAGTATTTTGATCCTTTTCCGTAACCATAACCACCTCCGACACCAACAGCTCCAACTGAAACTGGTCCGTATCCTGCTCCACCTCCTAGAAGGACTGCAGATGCAACTCCGGAACCATATCCAGAGCCATATCCAGACCCGTATCCACCACTGACAACAACTGGTGCTGGTCCGTATCCGCCTTTTCCTACTGGTCCATATCCAGCACCGGAAACACCTCCTAGAACAGCTACAGATCCGATACCGGATCCGAGTCCGTAACCACCAAATCCACTACCGCCACCCCCTAAAAGTACTGCGGATCCAATTCCGGATCCATACCCAGAGCCATATCCTGAACCGTATCCACCACTGACAACAACTGGTGCTGGTCCGTATCCGCCTTTGCCTACTGGTCCATATCCAGCACCGGAAACACCTCCTAGAACAGCTACAGATCCGATACCGGATCCGAGTCCGTAACCACCATATCCACTACCGCCACCTCCTAAAAGTACTGTGGATCCAATTCCGGATCCATACCCAGAGCCATATCCTGAACCGTATCCACCACTGACAACAACTGGTGCTGGTCCATATCCGCCTTTACCTACTGGTCCATATCCGGCACCGGATACACCTCCTAGAACAGCCAATGATCCAACACCGGATCCGAGCCCATATCCACCATATCCGCCTCCAACAGATCCGAGGAGTAATCCAGATCCAACTCCGGATCCATATCCAGAGCCATACCCGCTACCATATCCATATGAGTCTTTGCCAGAGCAGTAGGCAGAACTGAACACAGTCAGCAAAACGAGGGCTAAAGTGAAATACATTTTGGTTGATCGTCTGAAATGCATAGAAAACGAAATGATTCACTGATTAGTATTGCAAAAAATTAAACAACAGATAATATGATTTTTATTAGGATAAACAATAAAAGTACAAAAAAAAAAGAACTTCGAGAAAAATTCAATTGGAAAATCCTAAATCAAATGACAAAATTAAAAGCATGAAGCACAGCAAACGAATGGATAACAACTGTCATATTCCTGTTTAGATCAGGCCTTTTATTATGTAGAAAACGGTGTTTGAAACCTGGTTATATCCCTAGCTAAACATATCACTTGAATGACAGTCGCATTCAATTCTATTATATCGACAACGATTTGTGAACAAAACTAACAGGCATGAGAGGTAAAAATGTAAAAAACTTAAATAAAGCATTAATTTTGTGATATATTCTGTCTACACGAATTGCAGAATACGTTTACAGGTATATCTAGTATCTTGAAAGTAAAAAGCTAGATCGAAAACAAACCAACAATTTATATATGTGTTACACAGAATAGTCTCACATAATTATCTCCTTGAAAAATATAAACTTTCTTTACCTAATGAGTGTGCCAGTTGTCAGAAATAGAAACTATAGAGCATAAATTTTTTGAATGTATAGAAATAAAAGGATTTTGGAGAGAATTTTCTAATTCGTGGCATTTAGTTTTTGGAGTCAAAATATTTTTAAATAAAGACAGTGTCATTTTTGGTATATTGAATTCTGATAACTTAGTGTTAAACTATTGTATTTTACAGGCAAAATATTACATTCATTATGTAAAGTACACAAAATTATACAGATTATATCTGTGCAAGCTTTTCTCAAAGTTTTGAAAAGACGTCTGGAGATATTAGAATATTTATATCTTTCTAAAGACAAGCACGAGTCATTTGTCGACAGATGGGGGGAATGTATGGAAGTTATTAATTAAATTTTATTCTCGATATGATCATGTATATTTAATGTATTCCAAAGTATCTTTGACTTGTATCATATACCGATTATTCACATCATTTACTTGTATTTGTTTTTACTATGTCTTATTCGTAAAATATCAATAGTATGACTATGCCATATGTCAATCACTTATATATTGTAAAAATGTATGTATGTGTGTATGTATGCACTGTAGCTTGAGCACCAAAAAGATCAATAAAAAATATTTTTTTTTTTTTTTTTATATATGAGTTAAAAAAAGGGTTAAAAATCATTTATATATGATACATGTTTGAAATCTATCGGTTTATTAAATAGACATTTCCCTTTTCGTTCATTCTTCTCCAGGTTTTTATCAGTATTGAATCTCTATTCTCTTTCAAGATGAGAGAAATGCTTCTATAGAGATGCTTTATGTTAGGTATCAAAACAAGATTAAATAAACTTCTTCTTTGTATATCTACCAGTTTATACGGGGACCATGAAATTGATATATAATGTAAAAATAGACATCTGACTAGCATAGGAAGTCTGAATTATTATTTTTTTATGAAAACAAAACTTTGTTTCTTTAATAAAAGTGTTGGATAGATTTTTTATTTACCGTAGATTAAACACCCCTTTTAAAGAAAAGACAAGCAGATGTATTAAAATATTTCAAATTAACAGCAGATTGTATTGTTAGACATCAGGAAACTTACCTTAAGATAGGAGCTAGATATAACCTATGCCGACTCTGTGAAATGTTCCTACTTTTATACGTAAAAAAGACTAATTACATATCACATAGTCAAGCCATTTATAATCATGCATCATAATAGCATCACCTTTGTCATGCATATGATCAATTATCGAAATTTTAATTTATTCATAAAAACAATGAATGAAACCATAGAATGAAAATAAGGAAAAAAAATTTAACAAGTGTATATCTGTATTCATGTTTAGATTCAAGGATGGACAGTTGTCTCATTGCCACTCGCACCAAACCTTCCTATATCTATTCGATTCGAGATCTCATTTCACTAACAAAAGTATCAGGCTATTATCTGTCTCTCTAAGCAGTTCATGTTTTGTCATTTTCGGTTCATTTAGATATTTTGTAGTATTCACAATTATCGGTAATTCGTATATTTTTTCATTTGATCTTACTGCCTAATATTTTCGAGTATCAACGTACTGGCTGTATCACTGAAAATATAAGACAATACATTGTGTGACGTCATAGTTACCGATAACCAGAATAATAAATAGTTTCGTTTTTGATACTGACTATATCATGTGAAATATCTTAACGGGATCGTCTAGATATTCCACATGATATAGTCAGTATAAAAACCGAAACTACCTATTATTCTATATTTATTAGGAAATTGTGTATTCTACAAGAATAGCCTGTTCTACAGGTTTTATTTGATACCTACATGACTCAAATATCTGCTACAAAATTTAACATTTACCCTTAAGTACAGTCACTATTTTGCTTTATACATGTACTACTGTCCAGTATGAACATCGTTTAACGAGTCCGAATAAGTGGTGTTACAACTTTTCAAGTTTATTCAAATTTATTTTGCGAATAATTTCGCATAAACCAGTACAAGAGATCGTTCTTTATGTTGCCTTTTTAACATTATTTTATTCGAGCGTGACTGATGAGACATTTGTAGATGAAACGACCGTCTGGTGTAAATACAAAATTTCAATCTATGATCAGTTCATTCTAATTGTGTGCCTCAATTTTTTTTTGTCAATATTTAAACCATTCAGAAAAAAGTAAAATCACAAAAATGCTGAACTCAGAGGAAAATCAATACGGAAACTCCATAATCACATGGCAAAATCAAATAACAAAACGCATCAAAAACGAATAGACAAGAACTGTCATATTCCTGACTTGGTACAGGCATTTTCAAATGTAGAAAATGGTGGATTAAACCTGGTTCTATAGCGCTAACCCTCTCTCTTTAAAAACAGTCTCATCAAATTCCGTTATATTTAAATGATGCGTTAAATAAACAGTCACAATTAATAAAATAGTCAAAATATGGGTACATCAGTCACCATCGCATAACAATTTTAAAAGGGACAATTTAACAGAACACAAAAGCATCTATCTACGAATACATTGAGTGTCTGACGTCATACAATTTTTATACGTCACATAAATTTGTCGTTCAATGTGCATACAAACAGTTTTACAATTTACATGGGCAATGTAAGCATACAGAGTTAAAAAATCAAAAGTATTTAAAAACAAATTACAGAAATAGACCGCGATTTAAACTAGTCCAAAAGTTATAGGTAGAATTTTGAAGAGTACGAATAGTATAAATACGTCTAATGTTTGTGTTTATGTTTAGGAGTAAATATATACTGTGTGATACCAAAAATCTAAAAGAACCGTTTTTATTTATCTTTATTATCTTTGATCAAGCTTTCTTTAACGGAAAGTTCTCCTAGATTAACTATTTGTATCATTTTATTAGTACTAAATTGAATCTAAAAACCATTATTTTGACATTTAAACAATCTGTAAAATTTGAACAACCCGTTTTTCAGTCGGGTGCAGTCAATGAGTACATTTTTCAAACTGATTCACTGTGTTTTATTCTGTTCTGATCATAGTATTTTTTGATGATTATAAAGGATTTGCAAGGCATTTATTCAACCTGTTATATTGAGGTTCTAAAAATCAACAGAACCTTAAATATTTTCTATTGACCTCAATATTTCCTAAAATATATTTTCCTTATATAATGTTTTACACTTTGAATAATAACATTTATCATGATTAACTATTTATAGTCATGATTAAGTTTCGCGGGACAGGGAAAAAAAAATGTTTTCTTTTAAATTTTTTTTTTTTAGAAAACAATATATTTCTTAATCCATTTATATCTATGAAACGAGTAATTAAACCGGAAAAATATATGCTTACGATTTGGTCGAAGTAATGAATTCAAACAATGCATCAAAACTGTCCAAATGTGTTAAGAACATAGAAATATGTCAATCTGGGTTATAAATGTGTCATCATAAATCAATAAATACATTATAAACCCTCGTTATATGTTATGATATGATGAAAGTATATGACAGTAAACTAGCGACAATAGAGATATCTTTTCTACAATTAACAAAGTCACGTGCCGTCCATGCGCATTATATGTCAGTATGGTAAGTATTATTGAAGGTCATTGCGCAAGGTAAATAAGTACATATAGTACTTAGAAATGCATCAAAAACCTTTGTAGTCATTAAACGGTTATTTGACTAATCTATTTTTTTTCTTGAATTTTTGTGAAAGCTTTTATGTGAAGGGACATCTAATTTCATCACAAATAAAAAAATAAAATATAATTTGGATAGTAACCGTCTGTTTGTATTCCTTACTTTTGCTTCCTTGTTAATGTCTTCTTTCGATGAAAGTTGTGTTCCGGGTTATTATTATTATTTTTATTATTAGGTATTTCCAGTATTCTGTGAAAAGATTATTTGTATTTATTTGGATAATTATTATTTTTCCGCCAAATTTTTTTTTTGGTGTCGCAACAGGTCGCTTACTTATTTTGTATATATCATAGTACAGGGATTATACGCTTTAAATTTTTTTACCCTGCTAAACCAAACTAATTACTTTGTATGAGAAATCACCACAAACACTGTTTTTTTCTTGTGTATGCATCTGCGACAATAAAAAAATTGACAAATTTGTTTCAAAATGACTCGTTACATCCTTAGAATGCGTCTGTTATTTTTAACCGAAGGGATGTAGAGTCTCCCAGTGAGAGTTATTCTCCATTTTGTATTTGAAATAAGTGGAACTCATAAATCATAAGTGATAGAGACCTAGGGTATCTTGATGTGAGGTCCTTGGTCCAAAAATAAAATAAAATGAAATAAAATCAGGGTCAAAGGTCAAGGTCATATTCAAAATATCAATTTTGACTCATTCTCAAGTCCTTTTATCAAATAAAGGCAACAGTAGTATTCATATATAGTGGTAACAAATCCGGATTACAAACTAAAACTGACGGAAATGCATCAAATATGAGAGGAGAACTACGATACTACAGAAACACAACATTAAAATGTAACACACAGAGAAACGAATATAGCACTTGCATATTTCCTGACTTGGTACAGGATATTTTAAGCACAAAATGGTGGGATGGACCTAGTCTTGTGGCATGCCAAACCTCCGTCTTTAATGGCAATGTAAAATATAACATTTAAATTATAATACTGCATGACAGGACTACAATACAAATAAATGGGAGAACATATAGGACAGAGAAACATACGAATGATAGCTAACAATTGATACCACGTTTAAAATTTAATTCGCCAAACACGCGTTCCGTCCACACAAGACTAACGAGCGACGTGTACTGAATGCTTCATAAACCATAAAAGATTCCAACAACATGTTATTATAAAATTGTAAATTTTGTTTGCAAAGGTGCGATTTTACTCCTCTTCCATTAAGAATTATGCTTTAGGTGAAATAAATCATTAACCATGCATACATCAAGGTTTTCAATATCACAAAGAAGTCAAAACATTTACTACATTTTATCATCGGTATAAGGAAATCATACGTAAATATAGCTCAACATTCAGACTTCTTATACGTTCAGGTATTTCACATCCAATTTGTTATTGAAATATTCTCTATTAAGCACAAAAATGTCAGTTTTCACCTCAGAAACTAACAAAATAGATTTATTAAGAAGGGATACAGTTACGATATTGATGTCAGGTCATTGAAGATTGCATAGGTTGGCGTTAATATTGATTCATTTACAGGGTCTTACAAGTTGTCAAATATTCGTCTTGTTCGTCTTTCGTGAAGACAAATCCAGAAAAAAATATTTATAACGTGATGTTGTTTAATTTTTTATGCTTGACATTCAGTCCTCAAGAATATAATCAGCTCAGTAGGCACTACTTTGGTATCGATATGATTTATAACAAACTATCAAATAATGCCAGTTAATAAAGTTTGAAATAAAACAGAAACTAAGGTAACATTTCCCTCATGCAAAGTTGGCCTTAGATGGCTTTTGTTATTTTTGTAGGGTCCTATTTGGTTTTAGCTCTTTAAGGGTTTTTGTTCCTTGTAAACCCTAATGTGTCTTATATTCAGCGTTTAGAATTCCTTGTGAAAAAATCAAGAAAAACGCTTCAGACGTATGAATGTGTTTTTTTTAAATATTTTTTACAGCACCGAGCTATTGGTTTTATCGGCTCAGTAGACTGAAAATCGATACTGACAAGAATTATAAACAACTGTTGGAATCTGCCAGTTTATACAAAAACTATAGTTTCAACTCCTTCACGCAAAGTTGGCCTTGCATTTAGCTATTTTCGTTACTTTTTTTTATTTTTATCAAAGCTCTTCAACGTTAATATATAGGAATATATGCTGTATACCACAATGTGATACCTCTATCAGGGGTCTTTCTCCCTCCCTTAGATATGTATACGATTATCTAAAGAAAGCTTTATAACATTTCATCAGGCGTTGTGACGTGGCTTATAATTTATGTATTGAAGCTGTGCTACCAGAGTTAAATGACTATTGAGAAGGATGCATTTATATTGCAAAATTATACTGTAGATTCATGATTATCCTTTGCATACCAATGTTTCGTGTTTTTCTTGGGAACAGATCAAACACGATTATTATTAAATGATCAACGAATGACGGATGTTCTGTAGGCTTATATGCAGACCTCGACAAACAACGAAATTAAATACAAAGTATCATTGAACATAAAGTTTTCATTTATCCTCGAAATTGATACCCACGACAATAATTGAATCCAAAGTATATATATACTAAACGATCCACAATACGATCCCAATATATTCATAAACAGATAAAGAATATTCCACATTCCTTGTAAAAATAGGGCGTGTATTTCGGCCATTTATAATTTCAACTTAAAGTTCGTCTTTGAGTTGACATTTAAACTGTGTCGATTCGTGCGCAACTGAAGAGTCTTGACGTACCAAATCATTAACAATGTTTATTTGTTAGGTTTTTTGCCTAACGATTTGTAAGCAAAAATGGGATGAACAATTCTGTTTTTGACAAATATTTGAGACACACAGGCGTCTGAGCATTCTTGTGTCATAGAATGGTTACAATATATACTTACTTGTTTCTATCGGTACGCTCATTAATAACACTGAGTATTCAAACGGGGTGTATAGTACAGCCGTACTTATATTAGTCAATGAATAGCTTATCGAAAAATTCAAATATATTATGACATAAGAAGAGAACTGTAAAGTCGTTTTTAAATGTTTTATCGTACCAGCTCTTCACTGCAGCTATACTAGTTGTACAATCATCCTGTGTTTAGGCTTATCGGTGAAAAAAGATACAAATATATATATCTCATATCTTAAATCAGCTACAGACTGTAGAGGAAATAATGGTTAAAATGGTGGCTTGGCGGATGTTTCAGCAGAAGGTGTCAAATAAATCATATTTTTATAACATTTTAAAGGATAAAAGACCATACCAATTATATATATGAAGGAATCTGAACCGCGATGGTATTCCTAGCCGCGATGTTTACGCTGAGATGCGATGGTAGCATGTGACGCTATCGTGTTGAAAGCTACACCGAAGTGTTATGGTGACAACGCTAAAGTGCGATGGTCTACATAAACTACATTTTCAAATATTTTCATGTCGATGTATATGTCAATTTGTATGTTCAAGTCAGAAGCAGTTTTACGTTTTTTATATAGTTTATTAAGGCCTTGAAAATTTTAAAGGCTATATACGAGAAACTGCGGAGATTGAAAAATAGGGGAAAATTAACCTTCTCTAGCGAAATTCTTTCAAAATCTACAAACGGTAACTTTAAGTACGATGGGGCGTGATATTCTCCATAAACTACATACGGGTTCGTCAACAGAGACTCTTTCTGATAATATCACGGTGATCCAGGAGTTAACTCATTAGAGGAACCAAGTAAAGATCAAATGTAAATGCAGAATTATTTTGACATGCAGAACATCGAAGAGAACGATCTCTTTTTTAATAGTATATGCAACGGTTATTTAAGACAGTCATAAATAATTGTAAATGCATATACATGTGCTAGCTATTAATACATATACATGCACTTATCATAACAATTGCACATCTTTAGATTTTAAACTAAACATCTTGCATCAAAAAGACCATCGCACTTCAGCGAACGGACCATCGCACTTCGGCGTAGACCATCGCACTTCAACGAGACCATCACATTTCAGCGTCCCCATCTCTAATCCGAGGCCTACATACAGTTGGGTGCAGACCAAGCATTACATAAAGTAAACGCAAGTTAACGCCGCGTGCACATATTTCGTTAGTTAACTTCAAATTTCCCGTTTACAAGTAAACGCCTGTTTACTATAATTACGTTAACGCGGTCGAAATGGAAATTTCTAATGTCTACCCGAGTAAACGGGCGTTTACTTTGTTTCCGTTTAGTCAGTAGTAAACGGGCGTTTACTTCAGAATTCGTTAACTTTATTTTTACGTGCACTTAAAAGTAAACGGGCGTTTACTACAGATTTTAAAAGTGTATTTTTACGTGCACTTGAAAGTAAACGCGCGTTTACTTTTCGCGTTAACTGATTGGAATAATTGATAAATAAACTTCATGTTCATTTGTAAATTTATTTATAAAAACGACCTTTAGTCTTTGTATTTTACGTATATGTGTTTTAGACCAGAACAATTCATAAACTCTTTTAATTCGAATATTAATTTTATTCAATTACACACAATTAGTTCCATTAAGTCCATTATTTTACTGATTAGCAGATTTTCTATATTTTCTTTTCAAAAAGTACATGTACAAATATCTATACGGAAAGAAAGGTTATCCGAGACATCGGAAAAATATTTTTATATGATGGGATATAAACAAGGTTTACGTTGTTTCTTTCCCCATTTTTAATTGTCTCTTTGAATTCTATAACTCGGTGCATTTAATATATAATTTTTAACCGAAATTCCCCTCGTTTGTCTTGGACATGATTTCAGCTCCTGTTTATCAAACGTAAATTGTACGGGGATATTTATAAAGTGTAACATAAGTATGTACGTCATTTGTACCATTCCGTCAATTGAAATGTTCAAATATTGCTATCCTTTACATGGATATATAACTCATTTACTATTCAGCTATAAAGAGTGCCAATATGGTGTGTATTGGTTGTTGGACAAATATTTTTATAATACGAGTCAGTCGTATGAAAACTCCTGAAATTTGTTTCAATTCAATATTTTGAATTAAGGTTCATCATAACAAACGGACAAATATGGCTGTATTTACATGCCAAAAATTACTCTGAGTGCAGACTTACCTGTAAAGTTGGAAAAGTTTTAATGCCTAGCATCCACTAGATATAAAAAAGTTAAATCCATTTTGTGTTTCAGAAAGATAAAATCTCTTTTGCATTTTGATGGGCATTTTTTTTCCTTCATGCAAAAGGTGTGAAAATTGACTAAGTTGTGGAACAACTATGAGATGCTCCCTCAGGTAAAAAACCGGTTTGTATTGTTTTCATTGTCCTTAATTGACATAGACACCAGGTATCTTCAGAACTATAGGTGAGTTAAAGAGTTTATCTGAGTCAGTGAGTGGACAGTATCAAAGTAATGCAGGTGTTTGTTTATTTTTGCACCTTCTGAAGAAAGGAAAAAAAATGCCCAGCAAAAACCATGAAAGATTTTATCTTTCTTAAACACAAAATGCATTTAACTTTTATATATCTAGTGGATGCTAGGTATTAAAACTTTTCAAACCGCACAGGTAAGTCTGTACACAGAGTAGTTTTTGAGGTAAAAATACGGCCATATTTGTCCATTTGTTATGATGAACCTTAAAAAAAAACATGGTGGAACTCTAAATTGACATGATTGATGCGAACATTTTTTTTTAGTCATAATATTCAAATATTGCTACCTTCCAGTTTTATATAATACAATCAATCCTTAAATGAAAATATAACTCATTTACTATGCAGCTATATAGATTTACATAAAAAAAAGTGCTAATATGGTCAGTTTAATATGGTTGTTGCGGACAAATAATTTTATCTCAGTCTGAGATATGAAAACTTTGAAATTTGTTTACGATTCAATATATTGAATAAAAAAAAAGACATGCTAACACTCTAAATGAATGCGTGTAAATTTTTTTAATCATAATATTCAAATACTGCTATCTTTTTCATTATACAATCAATTCTTACATGAAATTATATAACTCATTTACTATGTGACTATATAGATTTACATAATAAAATGCTAATATGGTCAGTTTTGGTTGTTGCGGACAAATAATTTTATTATATGAGTCAGTCTGAGATATGAAAACTATTATATTTTGTTTACGATTCAATATTTTGAATAAAAAAAAAGACATGCTAACACTCTAAATGGATGCATACAACATTTTTTAGTCATACTATTCAAATATTAGTACCTTTATTATTATACAATCAATCCTTACAAGAAAATATAACTCATTTACTATGCAGCTATATAAATTTACATAATAAAATGCTTATATGGTCAGTTTTGAGTGTTGCGGACAAACAATTTTATAATACGAGTCAGCCTGAGGTATGAAAAGTACTGACATTTGTTTACGATTCAATATATTGAATAAAAAAAAGAAATGCTAACATTCTAAATGGATGCGAGTAAAAATTTTTAGTCATAATATTCAAATACTGCTATTTTTTTCATTATACAATCAATTCTCACATGAAAATATACTCATTTACTATGTGGCTATATAGATTTACATAATGAAATGCTTATATGGTCAGTTTTGAGTGTTGCAGACAAATAAATTTATTAAATGAGTCAGTCTAAGGTAAAAAAAAGCTATTGAATTTTGTTTACGAATCAATATTTTGAATACAAAAAGGACATGCTGGCACTCTAAATTGATGCAAACAAATTTTTTTAGTCATAATATTACAATATTGCTACCTATTTTATTATACAATCAATCATCACATGAAAATATAACTCATTTACTATGCAGCTATATAGATTAACATAATAAAATGCTTATATGGTCAGTTTTGAATGTTGCGGACAAATAATTTTATAATACAAGTCAGTCTGAGGTATGAAAACTACTGAAATTTGTTTACGATTCAATATACTGAATAAAAAAAAGACAGGCTAACACTCTAAATGAATGCTAGTAAATTTTTCTAATCATTATATTCAAATACTGCTATCTTTTTCATTATACAATCAATTCTTACATGAAAATATAACTCATTTACTTTGCGGCTATATAGATTTCCATAATGAAATGCTTATATGGTCAGTTTTGAGTTGCGGACAAATAATTTTATTGTATGAGTCAGTCTAAGGTAAAAAACTATTGGATTTTGTTTGCAATTCAATATTTTGAATAAAAAAGGACATGCTGTCACTCTAAATTGATGCAAACAAAATTTTTATGTCATAATATTCAAATATTGCTTCTTTTTTATTATACAATCAATCTTTATATCAAAATATAACTCAATAACTATGCGGGCTATATAGATTTACTTAATAAATTGCTTATATGGTCAGTTTTGGTTGTTGCGAACAAATAATTATATATTACGAGTTAATCGGATGTATGAAAACTACTGAATTTTGTTTACTGTTCAATATTTTAAACAAAAAGAGTTCATTGCCGTCAGGCTGGTACAACAATTGCTTTCAATTGTATTATATGGTCAATTATGGCATAAAAATATAACTGAATTACTTCTATATAGAATAAGATAAACTTGTTAAGAGGTAAATATTGTCAGTTTTGGTTAATGATATCAAATAATTTTGTTTTACGAGTCAGTCTGTCTAAGATGAGAAAACTGTTTATTCTTGGTGAGGATTAAATTACATGTATTTGAATAAACATACTTAAACTATTATTTGCGAAGAACAAGAAATTTACTATAATTATTGTTCAATTGAATACAAATGTTTGACATTTTTAAATAACTTTAATCGTCAATATGTCAAGCAGAAATGACCAGTTGGTCAATTAATTTTGATGTTCCTTATCATTTCATATTTTAGGTCAGTGTATCCAGGTTACGATGACAAACTGCGTTAACCATTTAACGGGCGTTTACTACAAACAGTAAACGCGCGTTTACTTATTACGAAAATAGAAGACGCGCATTTTTCCTCGTTAACGCGTAGGTAAACGGGAAGGTAAACGCCCGTTTACTCTTTACAAAATTAGAAGACGCGCCGTTTTTGCGTTAACGCGGAGGTAAACGCGAAAGTAAACGCCCGTTTACTTTTCATGTCTACTGCAATTTCGGAGTTAACGCACAGTTAACGCGGCGTTTACATGAAGTGCACGCGATTAAACGGCGCGTTAACTTTTGGACCCGTCTACATGTAATGCTTGGTCTGCACCCAACTGTACATATATAAACACAAACGCAAACACAAACACAAACACAAGCATACTTTCGAAAAATCACTGACAAACAACATCGAACAAAACAAAATGTGCTGGAGTAAGCGAAGTAAGATTTGTGATAAACAATCACGCATTGCCAATTCCAGAATTGGCTGATAATAACCTACAGACATAGACCAGTAACAGTCTAAATGACCATGAAAATGAGCTTGAAAATAGAAAACTTGTGAAATCACGATCTTAATGTGCTCGCTTTATAAAAAAAAGCTACAAATGAACACCGATTAGTCATAATTGTTTACAATATTTGCAATCAAGAAATGTATGCTGTATATCTGTTCCGGACCATACGAGTATTTGGACCATGCGCGTATGGTCATGACCATATGCGTATACTCATATGGCCCTACCATACGCGTATGGTCCGACCGTACGTATGTGGTCTGACCATATGAGTATAATACTCGCTTGGTTTTTAACGGGCCGGACCATATGAGTGTAAAGACCATTTAGGTATTTTTTTTCAAATAACATTATAGTCGTTTCAACAAAACAAAAACTTTATCTAAAAAAGCAATGATGGTTACATGACAGTTTGTAAATTTTTTAATTGAAAAATTACGTAAAAATAAATTATTGATGTCATAATTAGTTTTCATCGCTAGTTACATTCTTGCATGTAGGCTTGAGTTGACATTTACTACCACCTGGTATCATGATTTTTATTTGCATTTGCGAGTCTTGAAAATGCATGGTTCTTTTCAGTTACACCTTTTGTTTGCAAGTTTTCGAGTGAATAGCTTGCCTTTTTGCAGCTGCGTACAGTGATACCGAGATCTTTGGTCATTCTGATCTCTACAGAGTTTTTAAGAAGCTCTAAAGTCTTACTAGATCTCAAATCTTGCAAAATGACTGCAATAGACCATTGTAATAAGACATTTAAAATAGAGTCTAAACTCTTCATATGGTATGACCGTTAATTAGAAAGACGCTATCATACAGGTAATTTCATTATTATATTATGATAATCTGATTTGCTCAATAAAAATCTAAAGTTTCACAAAGTGAAAAGTAAAGAGAGAGGATAAGCGCTATAGAACCAGGTTTAATCCACCGTTTTCTACATTTGAAAATGCATGTACCAAGTCAGGAATATGACAGTTCTTGTCTATTCGTTTTTGATGCGTTTTAATTTGTTATTTGATTTTGCCATGTGATTATGGACTTTCCGTATTGATTTTCCTCTGAGTTCAGTATTTTTGTGATTTTACTTTATACTATCATGGTACTTTCCAGTAACTTCGTTTTGGAATTTAATTATTTAAGTCAAGATATTGCCATTCACCCGTTATAACAAATCGGCAATGGACATCGGTAATGACCATCGTTATAAAATGGTTTTTTAATTGTTTTGACAAGTACTGAAGGTAAAATAAACTTTGTGAAACTTTAGATTTTTATTTAGCAAATCAGATTATCATAATATAATAATGAAATTACCTGTATGATAGCGTCTTTTTAATTAACGGTCATACCATATGAAGAGTTTAGAGTATTAAAAGAAAGCTGTAACAGAATGTTAATTACCCCGACCATACGCGTACGGTCGGACCATACGCGTTTGGTCCAAATACTCATATGGTCTGGAACATATCCATTATAGAAACGATTACAGTATATGTCGACAACAGTTTATCAACAATTCAATTAGTGAAATGTATTTGATTTGAGTTGCTTGGTTTTCTTTCTATAATGATACTTTTCGACCGACGGTAAATGAAGACAATGGAAAGTGACTTGCACAAGCACAATTATTAATTACACTTAAGAAAGAAATGTGTATTGATGAATATCACAGACTACTAGTATTTCGATTTCACAGTTAATGACAAAACTTTACAACCAAAGAGATGAGTTCAGCTTCCTTATTGTAAACTTTGAATTTCTATGTAGCGCCTGCATACGGAGTAAATATTTCCTAATTGATACGATATTCCCGGGCTTTTGTTTCCTATTATGAGTTCCTTGATAGAGGGTTGCTGCTCACAAGGTAGCTATTAAACCAAGAGTTCCAAATGGCGAAGTTGAAATGATCCTTTCGTAAATTTTATCATTTCGAAGTCTGTTGAATCAAACACAATCTCAGTTAGAGAACATTTTGAAAATTTTCAAAGAGCACAATGTATTGCAACTCTGTCAGGAAAAATGACCTGTTTGACAAAACTTCATTCATCCACTGACTATTTGTAGATCTGAAGTATCTTACTTTTTATTACATCTAGATAGTATATAGGGTTAGATACTACCTATTTATATATACCAAAATATTTTATTATATGTTTATGTCTAGATACGGTGTATTCGTGAAAATTATATTATAATTTATATTATACAGTTCAACACTGACTACGTGTATTATCTTACTATCTTTTTTATATTTCAATTTGGTAGATAAATGAGCCACAAAGGGTTAAAATTGATTTGTTGATATGTATCAGTATGCTTCATATACATAGTTTCGTTCTGCTGCAATGGCACGTTTACCTCTCATTTACATTTTTATCATATAAACGATAATGTGATTAAAAAAGAGATGGAAAGATGGGAAAACGATAATTCATATACTGATTATAAACTTACAATGCTTCTGCCAAATATAGGAGACAGATAACTACCAACACAAGGTGAAAGATAACCAATTATTCGAACCCCACATAACCAGCAGGGACTGAGAGAGACCACATGTGCTTCCAAATGATAAGCAGATTCTGCTGCAAATATTAAAGCCATCGTTTTCCCACATTTTGTAATGTCATATTCAAGGACAAGAGAATAGGAATGCGGTTCCTATAATTAGAAAAAAATCCATCATTATCTGTGAAACGCATTTCAAATAACAGTAAACCAACTCGAGATGTCGTCCGTAAAAATTTCCAATGCATGACTTCAATTTTACCTCTTTGAACCCTTTTTGGAAATAAATAAGTCCCAAATATATAATTGTTTCGGGGCAAATCTTTATTAATGATCGTCATCTTTATAGTTCTGTATATGTGGTACAGTCCTCGACAGATGTTTCTTACATCAAGGAGGACTGTTGTATGAAATTTAAATTGCTATGAATTCATCATCTTCGGGTATCTATATATTATCACTTCACCTGCAAATACAAAACATAAAGTAAATAAATATTACATGTCTTTCAATTACCAAATTACACTTTCTCACAGTAAAATCCTACCATAATTCACAACTTTTTCCTTGATATTGTTTTGCAAAGTTTCATTGATAACAAGTTTTTTTCACATTCAAATAGACCGGTCATTTCAAACGATTGGTTTGATTTACTAATTCTGCAGCGACCTCTTAGTCTTAAATGGACGACTTTCACATTTTAAAAATACCTTAATAGTAATAGCTAGGGTTAAACCTTACATATTTTCTATCATGGAGACTAGGACGGATGTATCTCACACCATATTATTCATCAGTGTTACAATATGCATTACGGAACAGATGTTATTTTTTTTTCTTCAAACGGATACATACCTAGTATTTTGATCCTTTTCCGTAACCATAACCGCCTCCAATACCGGCAACTCCAACTGATACTGGTCCGTATCCGGCTCCGACTGAAACTGGTCCATATCCACTTCCGCCACCTCCTAGAAGGACTGCAGAACCAAGTCCGGATCCGTACCCAGAGCCATATCCAGAACCGTATCCACCACTGACAAGAACTGGTGCTGGGCCGTATCCGCCTTTACCGACTGGTCCATATCCAGCGCCGGATACACCTCCTAGAACAGCTACAGATCCAACACCGGATCCGAGCCCATAACCACCATATCCACTACCGCCACCTCCTAGAAGGACTGCAGATCCAAGTCCGGATCCATATCCAGAGCCATATCCTGAACCGTATCCACCACTGACAACAACTGGTGCTGGTCCATATCCGCCTTTGCCGACTGGTCCATATCCGGCACCGGATACACCTCCGAGAACAGCTACAGATCCGACACCGGATCCGAGTCCGTAACCACCATATCCACTACCGCCACCTCCTAGAAGGACTGCAGATCCAAGTCCGGATCCGTACCCAGAGCCATACCCAGATCCGTATCCACCACTGACAACAACTGGTGCTGGTCCGTATCCGCCTTTTCCTACTGGTCCATATCCAGCGCCAGATACACCTCCTAGAACAGCCAAAGATCCAACACCGGATCCTAGTCCAGATCCACCATATCCACCTCCAACAGCTCCTAGAAGTAATCCAGATCCAACTACTGATCCATACCCAGAGCCGTATCCACTTCCATATCCATATGAGTCTTTACCAGAGCAGTAGGCAGAACTGAAGACAGTCAACAAAACGATGGCGAAAGTGAAATACATTTTGGTTGATTTGTTCTGTAAAGAAAGCAGAGGAAGACATCATTTATAAATGTTGCAATAAAATTTCACAACACATTATTGGCTGACAATTAAGTGTACACATACTTCAGCATAGGAATGCATGTATACTCAGTTACTCAAAAGTCAATAACTTGGCTTAGAATTAGCTTTCAAGAACTGTAAATACCCTTTTATTGGTGATATGAATCAATTGTGTTTATATATTAATGTTTTTTTTTTATGTTTCATGTTAATCTGATGTTCAGCAGCTGTCGTTTGTTGATGTGGTTGATGTGGTTCATAAGTGTTTCTCGTTTTTTCATATAAAATAGCCAGTTGGATTTTTAGTTTGAATGATTTTACACAAGTCGTTTCAGGGCCCTTTATAGCTTGCTGTCCTGTGTTAGCCAATACTCCAACTGAATGTAACTGTTTGCTTTTACTATGTACACTATCACCACTGTTCCAACATAAGAGCTGGGAATGGTGTTTGAGGACCCAGCACCTGTTTAACAAGCCAAATTCTATATAAGCTCGAATAAAGTCAGTCGCCTGATTTTTAAGTGGTTGTTGTTGTCCATGTCTATCATATTTGCGTTTTTGTAAATTCGTTTGTTATAAATGTGGCCTTTTTTTCTTCTTTGGATTGTTAACATTTCTCAAGGGGAGTCTGTTTACAGCTGATTTACGTTTATTGTTTTTGTTCTCGCTAAAGGTCGAACAATAAATTACTATTGATGATATCTTATTGGAAATCTCATTAACAGTTATACATGTACCATACTTTTTATATTATTTATAACGGTAAAGAAATATTAAATGCAATAGTTATGCTCAAATCGACACGGCTCCGTTTTTGAATGAATTTTTAATAAGATAAAATATTCTTTGAAACCTTACGATCTATAACATGTGAAGTTGAATAAAATAGAAAATGCCTTATTCGCCCATTCTTCCCCGGCCCTTTTTAAAAATGAATCTCTGTACTGTTTTTAAAGGTCCGGGTAATCATACTGTTTAAGTAAAACAAAGCACCCAAATTCATGTGAAAGATGTGCACAAAATATTTTTTTTTTTTATAAAAAAGTATTATTTTTTTTATATATATGCACCAACTAATAATGGCATGGCACACGAGCTATTATGGAAAATATAGACGACTGACTAGAATACCAATTTTGAAGTAATTTAAAAAAGAAATTGTTTCTCTAATAAAAATGTTTGATAGATTATCGATTAACCGTAGATTGAAATGATACGTATAAACACAAAAGATACAAAGTCAAGCAGATTTTACATAATATTTCAAATAAACAGCAGATTTTTTTGGTTAGACATCAGAAATCTTACCTTAAGATAGGAGCTGGATATAACCTATGCTGACTCTGTAAACTGTTCCAGCTTTTATACTAAAAGAAGACCGATTACATAACACATAGGTCGATCCATTTATAATCATGCATCATAATTGCATCACCTTTGACTATTGTTGTCATTCAGATGATCAATTATCTACATTTAATAATTTCATAAAATAATTCGAAAGAAACCATAATGTAACAATAAATTTGTCTGTTGCATCATTCATATTTGTATGAACTTCTAATTTGCATGAATTTTTGAAAAAATAAAAATACTTTAGGCAAATGATTAAGAAACATTACAGTTAAGTTTAGTTTAGCTTATATGACATTGTGATAAAAATCAGGAAATGGACATTGTAACATTAAATTTTTTTTCTGTGTGTGTTACATTTCGGTGTTGTGTCTTTGTTGTGTCGTAGTTCTCTTATACCTGATACGTTTCCCCCAGTTTAAGTTTGTAACCCTGATTTATTTTTTTCTCTATCAATTTATGAATTTTGTACAGCGGTATACTACTGTTGCCTTTATTAAAAAGATAATGCATGGATCACAGGAGACGAATAATAACGATCAAAATAAGTGTAGTGGGTGGTCGGTCCAGCAAAATATATACAGAGAGCTATCATGAGACGAATAATAACAATAAGGGTAGCGGGTGGTCGGTCCAGCGAAATAGATACAGAGAGCTATCAGGAGACGAATAATAACAATAAGGGTAGCGGGTGGTCGGTCCAGCAAAATATATACAGAGAGCTATCAGGAGACGAATAATAACAATAAAGGAAGCGGGTGGTCGGTCCAGCGAAATATATACAGAGAGCTAACAGGAGACGAATAATAACGATAAGGGTAGCGGGTGGTCGGTCCAGCGATATACAGAGAGCTATGAGGAGACGAATAATAACGATAAGGGTAGCGGGTGGTTGGTCCTGCAATATAGATACAGAAAGCTATCAGGAGACGAACAATAACAATAAGGGTAGCGGGTGGTCGGTCTAGCAATATAGATACAGAAAGCTATCAGGAGACGAATAATTACAATAAGGGTAGCGGGTTGTCGGTCCAGCGAAATAGATACAGAAAGCTATCATGAGACGAATAATAACAATAAGGGTAGCGGGTTGTCGGTCCAGCGAAAAAAATACAGAGAGCTAACAGGAGACGAATAGTATCAATAAGTGTAGCGGGTGGTCGTTCCAGCGAAATAGATACAGAAAGTATCAGTAGACGAATATTAACAATAAGGGTAGCTGGTGGTCGGTCCAGCCATATAGATACAGAAAGCTATCAGGAGACAAAGAATAACGATTAGGGTAGCTGGTGGTCGGTCCAGCGAAATAGATACAGAGAGCTATCTGGAGACGAAACATTACGATTAGGGTAGCGGGTGGTTTGTCCAGCAATATAAATACAGAAAGCAATCAGGAGACGAAGAATTACGATTGGGGTAGCGGGTGGTCTGTCCAGCAATATAGATACAGAAAGCTATCAGGAGACGAAGAATAACGATTAGGGTAGCGGGTGGTCTGTCCAGCAAAATAGATACAGAAAGCTAGCAGGACACGAAGGATAACGATTAGGGTAGCGGGTGGTCGGTCCAGCGACATAAATGAAGAGAGCAGTAAAGTTTTACATGCGTTTTAAGAAATATAAATTTAAAGGGTAAGCAGATCCTGCACCACATGCGGCACCCGTCGTGTTGCTTATGTGAATACAAATCCGGTAAATAGTCTAATTCGGTAGGTCAAATTCATGAAAGGGAAGGGTATTGTAGTTGTGACGTATGGAACATATCCGATATCATTTGTGAAACGGTTATTCCATAACGGTTAACCAATTCGTGATGGCGTCCGTAAAATTTTCGAAGGGATGATTTCAACTTCACCATTTGGAACTCTTGGTTTAATAGCTTCTTTGTGAGCAGTGACCCTCTATCAAGACAATCATGATAGGAAATGCAAGCACGGGAATATCGTATCAATTGGGAGATATATACCCCGTATGCAGTAGCTGCTGGAATGTTGGTACTTAGAAATGGAAAGTTCACAATTGGAAAGCTGAACTCATCTCTTTTGTCGTAAAGTGTTGTCTTCAACCGACCCTCATTGTTAATTTCTAGATGTAAGTCAAGATATGAAGCCGACGTAACTGTATCTGTAGTATCATTTATCTCCAATTCGTTGGGATAGATGCGATCCACATAGTCACCAAATTTTGATTTGTTTAGTGAAAGAACGTCATCTTTATAGCGGAAAGTAGAGTTAAAGGATATTGCTAACTTCTTATCTTTCTTCCTAAGAAGTTCCTGCATGAAGTCAGCCTCATAATAATAAAGAAACAAGTCAGCAAGTAGAGGGGCACAGTTTGTTCCCATTGGGATGTCGACAGTCTGTTGAAAAACACGTCCTCCGAACATAACAAATATGTTGTCAATCAAGAAATCAAGCATCTTGAAAAGATCGGTTTCAGAGAATTTTTTGAAATAACATGTCATAGATTTTTTTATGCACTAATGTGTTTTTTCATGAACAATCTAACCAAATTAAGTCAATTTCCAACGCCTCACAGCTTGAAAAATAGCACGGTCACCCATACTTTTCTTTATATTTTTGAAATAAAGCATAGTAAAATCTTCATTTTTGCAAATTATAAGGAAATTCTGTCTCAAAAAATATATACTTATGATCTACCTTAAACCTGTTTTTTAAGCTAGTGAAACAAATTTGAGTGACAGTCGCATAAAACACCATTATATTTACAACGATGAAGAAATAATACAAACAAAAATAATAGGTAACAGCTTCAAGAATAGGGGTACAACAATCTACATTGTTTTATAATCTTAATCACTATACAAAAGATCAAAGATTACAACAAAGATCAACAAAGGGCATATAGACAAAGCGGAATAGTAAAAAAAAAGATAGAAATACAAAAAGTACAATGAAACAATGACGGAATGTATAAGTATCAAACTACGTCAATTGCATATTGCCAAAAAAAAACTTAATAGTAAAAGTAATATTTTTCAAAGATAAATATAAGAATACAATAACACGTTATTAGGATGACAAACAACGTCAATACTCAGAGTCTTTACTTCAAGACCATCGTGTATTATTTGTGAAGTTGATACAAAATGTTTATTAGCAAGATAAGCTGTTGGTTTGCCATAGAAACCTATTTAGAATGGAATAAGCGCATTTGATAGATCTGAATGATTGTTGAAATAATGAAAATGACTACAAAATGTATTTCAAAATCTCGTACAGATAAAACTGACAGATGAAAATGACTTTTTTAAACGAAAAAATCGTTTACTAGTGACTAAGGTGAAGATAACATTGACCATCAACAAAACACGTTGTTTCTGTTTTGTTTGATTGTTGACCTTTAATTTGATTAGAATGAATAAAAAAAATACTATTTAAAAATCGAAAAGGCCTTTCATCTGCAAATCATTAGCTCACATAATACGGAAATCACACGATTGAGAAAGACATATCATTTATATCTCATTTGTGTATTCGCAATCTCCCTACCGAATTAGACTATTTACCGGATTTGTTATCTCATAAGCAACACGACGGGTGCCACATGTGGAGCTGAATATGCTTATCCTTCCGAGCACCTGAGATCACCCCTAGTTTTTGGTGGGGTTCATGTTGTTTATTCTTTAGTTTTCTATTTTGTGTCACGTGTACTATTTTTTTTCTGCTTTTCATTTTCATTTTTTAGCCATGACGTTGTCAGTTTATTTTCGATTTATGAGTTTGACTGTCCCTCTAGTATCTTTCGTTCCTCTTTCAAGGCGTTTTTTTTTTACATTACATAGATTATATGGTTCCCAGAAAAATTCAAAGAGCTAAGTAAGTTCTAATCATCTAACTCCTTTATTGATCAACATTTTTTTTACAATTTTCCCAAATACTGTTTGAGTAATAATTTTTATATATATATTAATTAAAAAAAAAATACTTGATTAGATTATTGCCAGCTTACATAATAATAAGAACATGTAGGAAATGAGCTGTTTTACACTTTAATAAAATATATATATATATATATATCAATTGTGGTAACAAAAATATTCTTATATCCACGATATCCAACGAGTACTCGATAAGTAAATGTTCGCCGAGTGGACATCACTAGTACAAATACATCAGTACATTTTTGTGATTATGAAGGATTTGCATCGTATTTATTCGGCCTGTAATATTGAGGTATACCAGTTTAAATAATCTCTAATATTTTTCATTTGTTTTACCATGTTAACCATGTTAACCGTAATCGTTACATTTTAACAGGTCGTTATTTCTAGTTTGAAAAATAACCCTTATCATGTAAAATTACAATTTATATACATGATTGATTTTTACGATACAGGAAAACAATGAATGTACTTTTTTTTAGAAACCGTATATTTCATAATCTTTTTACATCTATGAAACGATTGATTAAACTTCTATAATATTTGTATGTGCATTTTACGATTTTGAACAAAGTAATGAATTATAACAATACATCAAAAGTTTTGAAATGTGTTTGGAACACAGAAATGTGTCAAACTGGTAATAAATCTGTCGTCGTTAATCAAAAATATATACCATATTAACACTCGTTATATATGATGATGTACTGAAGATATATTGTAGTCAGTAGGTAAGGGATGATAAAAAAACATCTTCTACAATTTACTAATATCACGTTCGGTTCATGCACATTGTATAGTGAAAGTGTTAAAGAAGGTCATTAAACTTAGTGATTTTAAGTACATAAAGTACATATAAATGCATCACTTTATTCATTCAACAATTTTTTGACAAAGCTTTCATGTGACGGGACATCTTGTTGGTTTTCCATAGATAAAAATATTAATATATGAAATTTAAACCATTTGATCATTTTCATTTCTTTGGTTCATTGTAAATAAAATTTTTAGGAGAGTGGTAATGGTAAAAAATACTGATGTTTGTAAAACATAAATGAATTAAAATAAAATCAAGAAATATTATAATAATTATTATTATTGTATAGCGATATAATATTTCCCACAGAAAGTAACCAAAAGATCGCGTGCAATAAATATTAATATTGCACTGTCTAGTGAAATAAATCTTCAAATTTCATGACGTCATCAACGACAAAATCTTAGTTTAAACCAATTTTTACTTAAAATATTATATTGCTATACGATAAGGGTTATTGCATGAAAATTAGCTCGTGCAATATAAAATTCTACTCGGGACAATATTCCCTAATAGCGATATAATAGTAACCTTAGCCGTATTTGGCACAACCTTTTTGGAATTTTGGGTCCTCAATGCTCTTCAGCTTTGTATTTGTTTGGCTTTACAACTATTTTGATCTGAGCGTCACTGATAAGTCTTATGTAGACGAAACGCGCGTCTGGCGTATTAAATTATAATCCTGGTAACTTTGATACTTATTTACACCACTGAGTCGATGCCAATGCTGGTGGACGTTTCGTCCCCGAGGGTATCACCGGCCCAGTAGTCACCACTTCGTTGTTGACATGAATATCAATTATGTGGTCATTTTTTATAAATTTCCTGTTACAAAACTTTAAATTTTTCGAAAAACTAAGGATTTTCTTATCCCAGGAATAGATTACCTCAGCCGTATTTGGCACAACCTTTTTGGAATTTTGGGTCCTCAATGCTCTTCAACTTTATATTTGTTTGGCTTTACAACTATTTTGATCTGAGCGTCACTGATGAGTCTTATGTAGACGAAACGCGCGTCTGGCGTATTAAATTATATATTATATTCATTAGACATGTATACAGTTAACTAAACTATGCTTGATTTCTTCCCCTGAAGCGTTGTGACGTCATTTATAATGTAAGCGGTAGTGGCGCAAAGCTTAAATTCAACCGGATTTTTTGGTTTTAATTTTCCTCGGAGTTCAGTAGTTTTGTAATTTTAATTTTGACTTAAATTGAAAAGCAAAGATATTTATTGTTTTATAAAACAAAGATAGAAAAAAAAAGTTTTTTAACAAATATTGTTTTTCTGGAGCCGCCGGTTGATTTACATGATATGGCTACTGGAATGAACGACGGGGAACTCGACTGGTACTGGAAAACGTTGGTATTTTGATTTTTGTCGGTGTTGAAGTATTGCCTTGCATCATACAAACGGTGGTCCCCATATGTAGACGACTTCTATTTCCTGTCAGTTCATGACTATGAGTGACCATAATTTATTTTTACACCAGTCAACATTTAAAATAATTGAACGTAAAAGTAAAATCAGAACTCCAAGGAAATTTCTAATCGATAAGTCCCAATTCAAATTGCAAATCAAAAGCTCAAACACATTTAACGAATGAATAACAACTGACATTTTCCTGACTCTGACTTAGTACAGGCATTTCTTTATGAAGAAAATGGTAGATTGGACCTGTTTCTATAGCTAGCGATACCTCTAACTTGTATGACAGTCGCACAAATTATATTATATTGGCAACGATGTGAACAAAAAAGCCATGCAGTATAGGTAAAAAATGTAAAAAAAAAAAATAGAGGTACAGACGTTAAATTTTGTTTTAATATTATTAAGAATAAAAATAAGCAAATGTATAACAAAGAAGTGCAAAAAGGCAAATAATATATAGTCCTTAAATACATGATATAATTCGGATTAAAAATATAAAAACATTATATTAGAAAACAAATAGATAAATAAAATGTTTGATCATCCGGAGCAAATTAATATTATAACGAACGATTTAGTGTGTGCTAATCTGGTAGGATCATTAGATAAAACTAGTTGTTGGCATGATCCGGGCTATGATATTCTCTTATATTTATTGATGGTATGATACCTAACCCCTAACGGGCGGGATTATCCTTGATTTTCATATGATGAAGACAAAACCTTTTAACAGTTTAATTAAGGTCTGGAGCTAACATGGCATTAACTGCTGGATGTAAGATGTAAATGTACGTATCACTGTTTTTTTGCTTAGTTTCTTTTGTTACCAATACTGCACCACCTCGGACTTCTTTCAAACTAAGTTTTACTGTGCGTATTGGTGTGTGTTTCTTTATTTTACATTGGTCAGAAGTATAGGGTAGGGTTGAAATCTCATTAAACATGTTTATAACTGCAGCATTTTTGCACCTGTCCCAAGTCAGAAGCATCTGGCCTTTGTTAGTGTTAGTTTACTACATTTTAAAAGTTTAGTTATTTTTTTATGTTTTGGAGTTTAGTATGACGTTCATTTTCACTAGTATCTTTTTTTCTATTTTTTTTAGGTGCCAGCTGAAGCCCGTCTCCGGATAAAGGATTTTCTGGCTGTTGTAAGACCAATTAGTGACCTTAAGCTGTTTGGGTTGAAGTCTCTATTTACTCAATTGTTTGTTATATGATAATCTGCTCAATCATTGTTTGTGTCTTCGTTTTAGACCACGATTGCTTGATTGGCTTTCCTGGTGGTTTGTAAGCCTTTTACTTTTGTCCAGAGATGTGAATATCGTTTTTCAAAAGATGATTATTTGTTGAAGATCTGTTAGACATGCCAAGGTCTATGGACGAGACTTGTTGAAGATCTGTAAGAAAATTGTCAATGAAATTGGACGAGATTGGTTACCAAAACAGAAACAATTGTAACAAAATTACCCTCTGTCACAACAATGGTGAAGCATGAGGTTTATATATAAAAATTTAAATAGCACCGGATTGCCTTTAACATTAAAATTTTGATAGCAAAGTTGAAAATCAGTAAGTCAACTGTCAGAGTATTTGGACGGGATGCCAAGGTTTTTGGACGAGATGCACTACTTACAAAGCACTTAGGTGATCCATTTAAAAAAAAGAATAAAAAAAAGAGGTATCATAATTACTTATTTTTGTGAATGGTAATTTAGCGTTTAATTTGTCATCTTGATGACATGCACTTTCATCTCCTACATTGTAAATGTAATGTTACTAAGCAATATTGAATAAATATACTATATGTAATAGTCACAATGTCAACGCTGCAAAAATAACAAAATTGGCATGTTATGAGAGTGTGATACTTTTAAAGTAAACGTAAAAATAATTTGAAAAATCATTAAATAAAATAAATAAGCATGTTGTATCTTTCATATTTGTACGAAATTCTATTTTGCCTGTGTTTAAAACAAATGTTTATTTGATCGTGCAGATCAATCGCATTTTGTCTGCCTCTTAAAGATAATAAAAATAAAATCTTCAAAATTCTTGTTTTTCCACATATTATGTATAATTTATATTACTGCAAGTCGGCAGATTTAGATCAAAAGTAAGATAGTCGTGAACTATAACAAACATATTAAGATGAATCATTAATCTAAGTAAAAGAGCAATATCGAAAAGGAATAGGTTTGACCTCTGTTTTTTGGTACGGGGGAAAAAATAATAACACAAATAAAGAATTAAATTTTAAACGGAAATAGATAACAAAATCATAACTCAAACACATCAAACGAATGGATAACAACGTTAACTATGACTTGGTACAGGCATTTACATATGTAAAACATGGGGATTAAACCAGGTTTATAGCTAGCTAAACCTCTCATTTGCATTACAGTCGCATAAAATGTCATTATATTGGCAAAGATACGTTAACTATAAGAACAGAGATACTAGGTAAAAATGTCACAAAATAGGGGTACAGACTCTTACAATATGTTGAAACGCCAAGACCATCTTGTATTATTTATGAATTTGATATGAAATGAGTATCAACAAGATACACTATTGGTCGGCGTTGTGAAAGGTTACTGTATCTCCATAGCTAGAGTATTTTGTTTTCGGTTTATAAAAAATCTGAATTGTATTTATTCAGCCTGTGATATTGTGCTTTAACAATCTATTTAACTTCTAATATTTTACATTTACCTCAATTATTTTTTAATTCGTTTTGTACTGCAAGGGGTTAACAGAAGTCGTTAGATTTCACAAGTTCATTATCTCTAGCTTGAACAACAACCTTAATCATATAAAATTACAGTTTATATGCATGATTAATTTGAAGGGATCGGAAAACAATAAAATAGATATAGGAAGATGTGGTGTGAGTGCCAATGAGACAACTCTCCATCCAAATAACAATTTAAAAATTAAACCATTATAGGTTAAAGTACGGCCTTCAACACGGAGCCTTGGCTCACACCGAACAACAAGCTATAAAGGGCCCCAAAATTACTAGTGTAAAACCATTCAAACGGGAAAACCAACGGTCTAATCTATATAAACAAAACGAGAAACGAGAAACACGTATATATTACATAAACAAACGACAACTACTGTACATCAGATTCCTGACTTAGGACAGGTGCAAACATTTGCAGCGGGATTAAACGTTTTAATGGGCCCAAACCTTCTCCCTTTTTCTGAAACAATAGCATAACATCACAACATATAAATACATACGATAAAATATCAATTAGCAGACTTAACTCAATCAAAAAACGTATGATTACACAAAGAACGAATAAATTTGATCTGCGATATCTGAATACAAATGCACAGTTAATTAAATATTAGAGACAAACAGTCATGACCAAAAGGCTATCAAATAAATTCAAACACACTGAGAAATATTTAACCAATCAATGTTCACTTTAGAAAAAAACCGTTTTTTTATAATCTTGAAGTTTATACAAATGTTGTAAGAATAAGTGAAAAATTGAAGATATTACAAATAATCAAAGCTGGTATACAGCCAAGATCCATACAAATAAAAAATGACAAAAAAGCATTATAAACAGTATCAACAGGTCGAATTAACAAGAAAATACGATTTGAGAGTACTCGCAGTTACTGACAGCTAGTTAAAAGCCAAAACCAATTAATAGTAAAAAATCATGCATCAGAGACTAAAATCGACTAAAACACATCACAGGGATTTAGTATTTTAACGTCATTAATAGTCAAAGAAGACATGACTTGTGCAATGCCAAAAATAAATGTATCGACAGGTAGTAGTATAGTGAAGAGCGACTTCTATAGAAATAAAAGTTAACGTGGCTGTGTCCCCTATACATCTCGCCTCAAAAGATAATGAAATTTAGTTATGTTTTAATTTGCTAATGACAAAATCAATATTAGTGCCAATGTGAACTATATTCAGAGATCTAATTACAATATTGGTACGATAACCCTTACTTATAAGTTTGTTCAAAGGTTCGATGAGTTTACAAGGATCACATAGTGATTTCCTCGCTTTAAGTACAATATTTCCATAAAATTTAGGATGAGAAATACCATTTTTAATAAGCTTTCTACAGGTATAGCCAAATTTACTAATCAAATCTTTGTATCTATGAAAGAATTTAGTAAAAGTTTTAAGTAATTTATGGTATCGAAATCCCTGACACAACAATTTACCAGTGATGCATTGATTACGTTCGTTAAAATCTATGACATCAGAACACACACGGGCAAACCGAACGAGTTGCGATATATAAACACCGTATGATGGAGCCAAAGGCACATCGCCGTCTAAAAAAGGAAAATTAACAATAGGAAATGAAAAATCATCTCTTTTGTCGTAAATTTTAGTGTGAAGTTTCCCGTTTGAAATTGACATGTCTAAATCTAGAAAAGGACAACTGCTGCTGTGTATGTTAGATTTAGTTAAAGTAAGTTCGTTTGGGTAAATTTCTGAAATATATTTAGAGAACTCTGGATTATTCAACGAAAAAATATCATCCAGATAACGGTAGGTATTTTTGAATGTATCAACCAAATGTAACAATGATGGGTCTTTACTGAGTTTGGTCATAAACTGAGATTCATAGCAATATAGAAATAAATCTGCTATTAAAGGGGCACAGTTGGTGCCCATAGGAATACCTACTACCTGACGATACACTTTATCGCCGAAACGTACATAAATGTTATCAAGCAGAAAGTTTAAAGCTTCAATCATATCCTCACATTTCCAGTAAGTGTATCTAGCATACTTTCCTTGTTCGTTACAGAAAAAGGCCTTAAACGAGTTACAGCAAATAAAATTACAATGAGATTTTTCGAAAGACCATTTTATCAAATACAAAAACTTTTTCTTTATAAGATTGTGTGGAAGTGTAGTGTACAGAGTAGAAAAATCATAACTGTCAACAGAATTGTAAGGACCATTGAAAGCATGTATTTTATCTAAAACCTCTAAAGAATTTTTAACACTCCAAAAATAATTAATACCATTATTTTCATAAGCTTTATTACAAAAGTTAATAACCAGTTCTTTGATAGTAGTAAGGGAGGTGGTTAGAAGCACTGATAGATTAGTAGTAGAACACTTACTCGAAGCGGAGATGAAACGGAATTTAAATGGTTTTTTGTGTAATTTCGGTAACCAGTACATGGTAGGGACTTTCAAATGTTCGGAAGATGCTTTAAGCTGGGCAGTGACAGTGGTATGCTTGTTAACGATTTGACTCTCTGTGGTGCGCACTGACCTGAATGTAGAGGAATTTATTATTTCGTTTTGAAGAACTTTCGTGTAGTATATGCGTCACACCACCACTACATTATTTGCTGCCTTGTCTGCCGGTACGAACACAAACCGCTCTGCGAGTACCTTGAGTTTGTTTTTTATTCTAGAAATGGGAATATCATGGTTCCTATTATTAATTTCAGAATTGTTTTCTAAATGAGATATTCGAATATCAACAGTATTCATAATTTTATTCAAATAACTGTCTAAAGATTTTTTATCGGATTTTTCACGTTTGCACCAATTTTTACAATAGGCAGACAGAGCGTCTTTAATGACCTGACGACACTGTTTCCAATCTATTGTAGATGGAGGACGGTATTTCGGTCCTTTCTTTAGAAAAGCTATGACTTCACGGTCATCGACTATGTTGAGGTCTCCTGTGATAACATGACCATAGGGAACATATTTAAAACTAGATGTTTCGCAATCTCAAGTGGAAGGAACATTATTTTCTATATTGACGTCTGTTGTAATTGACGTATAATTGAAAATCAAATTTCTGCTCGGTTTTTTATAAGAATACGAAATAATGGGTTGTTCTATATTATCAAAATATGGAGGTATTAAGCTATAGACAGAAGAGTCATTGAATATGCTAGACAAATTAATAAAATCAATACCTCTATTTATATATTTTAAATTGAGAAAATGTCGTTTACGATTTTCAGGTTTATCAATAATAGGAAAAAGCCTGTGATGACAAAAGGCTGTAATAATACGGGTGTATTCATAAAATGGGCTAAAAAAAGAAATTTTATCACACTCAAGAAAAATAGCATATAATTTACTTATAGGTATCTGACCCAGTTTGCATAATACTTGATGTCTGCCATTATTCTTTATTATAGATAACAGATCAGCAAGTGTATAATTTATACGATATTTAATACGTTGATTGCGGTTCTTGCGTTTACCATGAGACCTATTATTTCTAAGTCGTTTATCAACAATATTAATGACATCGATATGAGTTTTAGATATGTTCCCCTGCCCTAATATTTTATCATTTAGACCGAGAGGATAAGCTGTTTGAAGTCTTTTTATCCAAAACAATTCGCGAACTTCGCGTGATTTTTCAAATTGCTTGTGTGATTCTCCTGGTTGTTTTTGAACGGTTTCGAGCGGTTGGAATTTTATATATTTCAGATTATGATTATGCTTATCTAAATGCTGATATACTAAACTTTTGAATTTTTTGGGTCTACGAAAGCGGTACAGATGTTCTTGATTTCTTCTGAAATACTCTCGTCCCGTCTGTCCCACATATTGAATACCACACTTAGGTTGGGTTCAAGTTACCACATATATTAGATTTGAGTTTTTCAGGTAATATCACAGGAAAAGGAGAGCGAAAAGGTTCTCCCGTTCACTGTTGACCTTATAGTATTTTGAGAAGTTAATCTAAAACAAGTTAGTAATTTTTTGGCATTGCACGGGAAAATTTGTGGATATCCACGTGCATTTTTGTTAAATAATCTGGCTGTAGTGGCATTACCAATACGTTTATTTATGCACGTAGATAACCTAGAAGTTGTGTTGTTGATAATATTTTTTCCATTCCGTAAAATCATGATAATTTAATAGGGGTATAGGATCAATACAAAAGACCGGAGGTTGTAACATTGAATGAGGATCACAGTTACGGAATAGGGAATAATTAGGAGTGCAGTAAAGAACTCTTACAAAAACTGTAATAAAAGGCCCGACGTATGAACTTAAATATAACAAAACTGACATGTATGACAAACACAGGGCAAAAACAGTGGTTGTAAGAAATCTAATAAAAACCATAGCAGGGGGCAATAAGAAAAAAAAAAAAAAAATAGCAGGCGTGGATGAGTATCAATACATCCCAACATCGTAAACAATAAAGAAATAAACATGTGAAAGCTCTCTCACAGGCAAACAACCAATAACTGAAATATATAAGGGCATACACTACAAGCACGGGGACACATTCTACTGCATCCACACAGCACGAGTAACAAACCCTGCAGTAAATAGATATAGGAAGATGTGGTGTGAGTGCCAATGAGACAACTCTCCATCCAAATAACAATTTAAAAATTAAACCATTATAGGTTAAAGTACGGCCTTCAACACGGAGCCTTGGCTCACACCGAACAACAAGCTATAAAGGGCCCCAAAATTACTAGTGTAAAACCATTCAAACGGGAAAACCAACGGTCTAATCTATATAAACAAAACGAGAAACGAGAAACACGTATATATTACATAAACAAACGACAACTACTGTACATCAGATTCCTGACTTAGGACAGGTGCAAACATTTGCAGCGGGATTAAACGTTTTAATGGGCCCAAACCTTCTCCCTTTTTCTGAAACAATAGCATAACATCACAACATATAAATACATACGATAAAATATCAATTAGCAGACTTAACTCAATCAAAAAACGTATGATTACACAAAGAACGAATAAATTTGATCTGCGATATCTGAATACAAATGCACAGTTAATTAAATATTAGAGACAAACAGTCATGACCAAAAGGCTATCAAATAAATTCAAACACACTGAGAAATATTTAACCAATCAATGTTCACTTTAGAAAAAAAACGTTTTTTTATAATCTTGAAGTTTATACAAATGTTGTAAGAATAAGTGAAAAATTGAAGATATTACAAATAATCAAAGCTGGTATACAGCCAAGATCCATACAAATAAAAAATGACAAAAAAGCATTATAAACAGTATCAACAGGTCGAATTAACAAGAAAATACGATTTGAGAGTACTCGCAGTTACTGACAGCTAGTTAAAAGCCAAAACCAATTAATAGTAAAAAATCATGCATCAGAGACTAAAATCGACTAAAACACATCACAGGGATTTAGTATTTTAACGTCATTAATAGTCAAAGAAGACATGACTTGTGCAATGCCAAAAATAAATGTATCGACAGGTAGTAGTATAGTGAAGAGCGACTTCTATAGAAATAAAAGTTAACGTGGCTGTGTCCCCTATACATCTCGCCTCAAAAGATAATGAAATTTAGTTATGTTTTAATTTGCTAATGACAAAATCAATATTAGTGCCAATGTGAACTATATTCAGAGATCTAATTACAATATTGGTACGATAACCCTTACTTATAAGTTTGTACAAGTACATTTATTTAGAAACCGAATATTTCATAATCCTTTTACCATTATGAAACGATTGATTAAACCTCTGATATTTGTATGCGCATTTTACGATTTTGCACTAAGGAATGAATTATTACAATACATTTAAAGTTTTGAAATGTGTTTTGAACACAGAAATGTGTCAAACTGGTTATAAATGTGTCGTCGTAAATCAAAATATAAACAATATAAACTCTCGTTATATATGATGATGTACCAAAGATATAGCGTAGATAGAAGGTAAGTGATAATAAAAAGCATCTTCTATGCTACAATTTCCCAATATCACGTATGGTCCATGCACATTACATTTCAGTAGTGTTAGTGTTATAGAAAGTCATTTAACTAAGTGATTAAGTACATAAAGTACATACAAATGCATCATTTCTATTCATTCATGGAGCGGTTGACATTTTACGACATTTTTTACAGAGAAAACTCTAGACTCGAAATGTTTATCGTGTTTTATAAGGTATTTAATTCCCTTCCTTATATATGTATAACTTTAACGAAACTGAAGCTTTGTGACATCATTTATAATGTAAGCGCAAACCTTAACTGGTCGTTTGTTCTTTTGGACTATTAGTGGTGCTACCATACAATATTGGGACAAAAACGTTTATCTTCTTTTACAACAGATGAAGCAATGAAAGATTCCATTCGATTGATATGTTTTATCTTTTTGAATTATTCTTCGGGTTCAGTAGTTTTATGATTTAATTTTCTAATAATTTTTAACAGCGAAAAGCAAAATTATTTTTACTAGAAAACGTGAGTATATGAAAAATTTGCAGGGGGTAAAATATTGCCTTCCATCATACAAACGGTGGTTCTCTGATGCAGATGACCTATACTTTCGGTCTGTTAAAGACTATGGGTGAACTAAATGTTTTACATCAGTCAACCCTTGGAATAATTGAATGTGAAGAGTAAATTCACAAAAATTCTGAACTTCGTGGAAAATTCAAATCGATAAGTCCTAAATCAAATTGCAAAATCAAAAGCTCAAACACATTTAACGAATGGATAACAACTGTCATATTCCTGATTCTGACTCGGTACAGACATTTTTTAATGTAGAAAATTGTTGATTGAATTTGGTTATACAGCTAGCGAAACCTCTTACATGTATGACAGTCACATCAAACTCCATTATATTGACCACGATGTGAACAAAAAATAACCTACATTATAGGTTAAAATTGTGATGTAAAAAAAAGTGTTTGACTATCCACAACAAATCAATATTATAACGAACGATTTGTTGTTTGATAATCTGGTAGGGTTTTCGCACCAGAAATAAACACATTGCTCTGAACCAGTTAATGGCATGACACGGGTGATAATCTTGTCTTATATTTAATGCTGGTATATTACTTACAATGTAACCCCTAACGGGTGAGATTGTGTTAGATGTCTATATGAAGATACAATTTTTCAATCATTCTAATTGAGGTCTAGAGCTGTCATATGAGTAATTATTAGTTGTATTTTGTTAATTTATGTTTCATTGTTATTTTGCTTAGTTTCTCTTATTACATATTCCGACATCGGTCTCGGACTTCTTTTAAATTGAGTTTTACTGAGCTAATGGTTGTGAGTTTTCTGTATTTTATCATTTGCAAAAGTTATAGGGGAAGGTTGAGATCTTACTAAATAAACTCATCAAAGATACCAGGACTAAATTTAGTATTTACGCCAGACGCGTGTTTCGTCTACAAAAGACTCATCAGTGACGCTCGAATAAAAAATAGTTAAAAAATGCCAAATAAAGTACGAAGTTGAAGAGCATTGAGAACCAAAATTCCTAAATGTTTTGCCAATTACAGCTAAGGTAATCTTTGCCTGAGGTAGAAAAGCCTTAGTATTTAAAAAAATTCTAAAATTTAAGATCTAACTAAATGTGTTTTAATCCGCCGCATTTTTTACTCCTGTCTCAAGTCCAGAGTCTCTGGCCTTGTTTAGTCTAGATTATTTTTTTAAAACCTTGTTAATGTACATGTTGTAGGGTTTATTATGACGTTCTTTTTCACTGAACTAGCACTCGGAATGTTCTCGCATTGTTGAAGACCAATTAGTGGCATTAAGCTGATTTTTTGCACTTTAGTCGGGTAGAAGTCTCTTTGACTTATTCCCTATTTCCTAACTCAATTTTATGCTATACGATAATCTGCTCAATCATTGTTTGTGTCTTCGTTTTAGAACACATTTGCCTGAGCGGCTGCCTTGGTGGTGTGTCAATTCTATACTTATGTCCAGTGATGTGAATTTTGTTGTTTCAAGACATGATTATTTGTTAATGATCTGTTCGAAAATATCACCGGTATCTGGACGATATTTTGTGTTGAAGATCTGTAAAAGTTATATGACAAGTTATTTGGACGGTATATCAATGTTTTTGGACGAAATGCACTACTTACAGAGAACTTAGGTGAAACTTAAAGAATCTATAAAAAAAAATGAAGAAAAAAAAGGTATCATAATTATTCACATTTGTTAATGGTTATTTACCGTTTAATTGGTCATTTCCATGCCATGCACTTTCATCTCCTACATTGTAAATATAATATTACTATGAAATATTGTATATATGTGATATATATAAAAGACACAAAATCAACGCTGCAAAAAGGTCAAACACGACATATTATGAGAGTGTGATGGTTTTAAGGAAGTTCACTTGTCATGTTTCCGGATTTTAGTCAGAATTTCAGAACCCTCTGAATATATCCATTTGAATGCCTAAAAAAATTGCCTATTGACCCCCATTTTTCTTTCTATATTTTTTTTTATGTATAATGATAAGCCGTCTGTTAAATGGAACTTCAGTGTGATACTTGTGAGTCAAAGTATTCATAATTCTGTGATATTTCGTTTTTAGATAATAAATTGTATGCATTTAGGACTTGTTCATTTGAGGTGCCATGAATATGTTCCGGACCATATGAGTATTTGGACCATACGCGTATGGTCATGACCATATGGGTATATACTCATATGGTCCGACCATACGCGTATGGTCCGACCGTACGCGTATGGTCGGGGTAATTAACAGGTTTACTTTTAGTTGTCACGTCATTAAAAAGACAATACCAAAGGTAATTTTATTATAGATCTATAAAATAATAACAAGATTAACAAAATGAAATAATTAGTTTCACTAGTCAAAACTATAGTAAAATCTTTTTATTTTCATCTTTCGAAGTGTTATTACGAGTGAATGGCAAACTGTCGATCTGGGAAGATAACTTCCAAAAATATCTCAATGAACCTCGACACAAGAAATCAATTGTTTTACTATAAACTGACGTAAAAGTCGACAGGATAAAGAGTCTAATAATTTGCTTACTTTTGAAAATTTATATAATTAGCATTTATTTAGCAGTGCAATATATTCAGTATTGTTAGACTAATACGTGTTTTTGTTGTTAAAAAACGAATGACATAACCGACAAGTACCCTAGTTTAATTTTCTAAGTTGTCTGGTGATATGATGCACTTAAGTCTTGTTACGATATTCGAGATCTAGAGCTTTTGAAAAACATATCGTAGACACATCGGAACGACCCAGGACCCAAGAAAAGCTATGGTACCGTAAGGACGTAAATGTCACCCTACGCATACAATCAAGAATACCATTAGATTTGGCATGGTTATTTAATGCTTTTTGAATTGTAAATAATACAATGGAATGTAGAAATCTTTGTTTTTCATAAAGTTTTCTAATGCATATTATTGAAAAACAAATACCTATATGGTCCGAATACTCATATGGTCCGGCCCGTTAATAATCAAACGAGTATCATACTCATATGGTCCGACCATACGCGTACGGTCGGACCATACGCGTATGGTCGGACCATATGAGTATACGCATATGGTCATGACCATACGCGTATGGTCCAAATACTCATATGGTCCGGAACATCTACACTAACATGTATCATGTATAATTACAACACAGTAAAATCAGATTTGTTGAAAATATCAAAAACGTATGTCGAATAGGTCAATAGTTACAACTTGTTATTTTGAATGTGCTTCATAAAGTTATTTTAATCGATAATCATCAATTTCTTCATGTGTTGAAATCTTTTAGAATTTTCCTCAATACTGTTATAAAGTCACGTAACACCAAATTAATCCTTCTATTGAAATAAGCTCAACCCCCCCCCCCCCCCCCCCCCCACCTGCTAACCCAATATCGAATATATACGGCCTCCACGCAATTGCTGTCAACCAAATATTTTCCTTGAAATTAATAAAAGGTCAGATAATTTCTTATATACAACTTTGTAAATCTCGTACTTTCTTCGCAAAGTAAACAAAGCCATGTTCTAACTCCAATACAATATTGGAAAACTGGAGTTCAATGCCACGTCGAAATTCAAAGTTCACATATTCCTATCATGCAATGCTTGAAAAATATCCTCAATCATGTAACATTACAATTTATATTCATGATTAACTTTTACGGTACCGGAAACAATAAATGCACATTTTTTTTTAGAAACCGTATATTTCATAATCCTGTTACACCTATAAAACGATTGATCAAACACCTGAAATATTTGTTTACGCATTTTACGGCTTTGCACGAAATAATGAATGAAAATAGTACATCAAGAGTTGTGTTTGGAACATAGAAATGTGTTATAAATATATCGACGTAAATCAAAATATAGACATTATTAACACTCGTAATATATGATGATGTACTGAAGAAATATCGTAGTCAGTAGGTAACTGATAATATAAAAAAAACTCTTCTATTAAAAAAGGAAGAATAAAAAAGGTATCATAATTATTCATATTTGTTAATGTTATTTTTTAGCGTTTAATTTTTCATTTTGATGACATGCACTTTCATCTCCTACATTGTACATATAATGTTACAAATACAATATTGAATATATGTAATAAATGTAATAGCTACAATGTAAACGCTGCAAAAAGAACAAACATGGCATGTCATGATCGTGAGATACTTGTAAGTCAAAATAAACATTATTCTGTGATGTTTCGGATAGGAATGGCATTGTATTTGCCTTTGGGACTTAATATAATATATGTTATAGTCACAGTGTCGGAGCACCTGAGATCACCCCAAATTTTTGGTGGAGTCCGTGTTGCTAAGTGTTTAGTTTTCTATGTTGTGTCTTCTGTACTATTATTTGTCTGCTTGTCTTTTTTTATTTTTAGCAATGGCGTTGTTAGTTATATTTAATCGATGAGTCCGCTTTCCGTCTGGTATCTTTCATCCCTCGTTTAGCGCTGCATTTAAATATAGAATGGATTTGCTTTCACATGAAAAATACAAATTTGTAAGATAATAGAAAAACACACACAAAAAATGATAACTATATACATGATATACATGGAATTTAAAAGTTTTTATTAAGCAGCGTTTATTCTCTGTTCATCAATGTGTGCTTCATTGGGCCCATTTACATAGTTCATATGTTTAATCATGAACATCACCATGTATCAGTTGATCTATGCATTGGTCATACATGTATGAATATCGAATAACGGACGACTTGAAAAGTGCTTATTGCAAATCTATGGCTACGGGTAACTAAAACATAAGGCCACACTAGTTTATTGGTCATCAATTTAAGAGACTAATCTAGGTTACAAAAAAAAATTGGGATTTGCCAGAATTTAAAAACAAACATTTTAATCAATTGTATCATGTAAGAACAGCTAAATATTTGCTAGATTGCATTGAATACGGTCTATTGATTAACAGTAATTTCTTTTCTAGAAAGAACGTTCCAAAAATGTAGATGAATTATTAGAAAAAACTGCATTAAATTGTTTATTTCTCATTTCAATTTGATATAGTTTGCACTTTAATTAAGTGATTTCAGGTCACAAAACTTGTTAGTTAAAGGCTAATCTTACTCTTGGTTTGAGATTTTAACCTTGATTTGTTTTTTTCTTGATCGTTTTACGACATTTTAACACCGGTATATATACTATTGATACCTTATCTTGGTCTTTTGCCAGTTATTTGACGTGACTCGGAAGTCCCGTCTTGTTGTCAACAATGTGTGGCTGTTAAGATCGTCGAAACGTCTCGTTTGGTGAGGAACTTTCTTTGTTCAAAATTAAAAGACAGCTTTACAAATTATGAATCTTTCAATATCGCTTTTCTTTTGTTGACCTTGCTAATAAACACTCATAGCTAAATAGATAAAAGATTTTTTTTTTTTTAGATATACGAAGATATGGTGTGAGTGCCAATGATACAACTCTCAATCCAAATAACAATTTATATAGGTCAATGTACGGCTTCAACACAGAGCCTTGGCTCATACCGAACAAAAAGCTATACATGGACCCAAAATTAGTAGTGTAAAACCATTCAAACGGGAAAAGCAATGGGCTTATCTATATAAAAAACGAGAAACGAGAAACACGTATAAATTACACAAACAAAGGGCAACTACTGTAAATCAGATTATTGACTGAGGACAGGTGCAAACATTTGCAGCGGGATGAATTTTATTTTTTTCAATTAAGTTGCTGATAGAATTGACATTGTAGCAATAAAATAAAGCTGAAAGCTACCAAAGACAACTTTTTGGAATTAAGTAGTATGACATCCATTATCGCTGTACTAGTATACCCTTTCTAATAGGCCTACTGAAGGACGCTCCCGGGTGCGGGAGTTTTTCGCTACATGGAAGACCCATTTGTGGCCTTCGGCTGTTGTCTGCTCTATGGTCGGGTTGTTATCGCTTTGACGCATTTCCCATTTCCTTTCTCAATTTTATCCATGACATGGCACTATAGTAAGTGATATAGAAGGTCATTACACCTAGTGATTAATTACATAAAGTACTTACAAATGCATCAAAACTTTCTACTCATTCAACAATTATTTGACAAAGCTTTCATGAGACGGGATATCTGGTTGGTTTTCCATCAATACATATATATATAAATAAAGATAAATTTAGGCGTAACAAATAATTTTCACATGTGCAGATATATATATTTATTAAGCAAAATAGTGAAAAAGTAAAAAGTTAACAGTTCCATTCTATCGATTTCATCCTTCCATTGGGACTCTTCAGGATAGCTGATGTAGTGTCGCTATTGGCGACGTCGTTAAGGAGGTTTATGACGTTCCGCCATTGTTCGTTATTAAAAATAAATTCGCTGGATTTAATTGTGATCGGAATTCCCTAGACTCGGAATCTTAAATGAAATGATAGTAATACTTCTTTTATATATTTTATTTTTAACAAATCTTGTTGCTAATATAAATCGCATTGTAAAGATGAAATCTTATCTCATATATAAACATAACTGGTTTCAACGTTTGACTCTAATTAAAATAACTACTCATATATGTAAGGTAAATACTGTCAGCTTGTAATTAAGTGCAAGGAAGTATTGAAATGCTTATTAAAGTACTAGTAGCTTGCGTCATAATAAATTTCACATCATATATAACATATCTCTATAGCAACTTTAAGATGCTTTTGCTTATTTAACAGGTTAATTAATAAGCTATTGCGCATGTATATGATAAGTGGCCTTAGAAAAACAAGATGTATTCTGAATAACATCCGGTGTTCCAAAAAACTACGGACATCGTCCAATATATATTAACCCTCAGAGGTTTTAAAACGCAACAAACATTTGTAAATTTCGTACAGAGTAAAACATTACGCGTGCAAATGTTCATTTATGAAATATTCATGAATGAAACGATGTATCGCGTAGATATTTTGATTTTCTCTTCAGAGAATGGAAAATCCGCAAAGTAGTGTTTGTGATTTCAAAATAAACATGATAGAGTTAAATTCACCTGAATTATCGGTGAACATTCATTCTTTTTTTATTCCAGCTATAATTTTTCAAAAGGACTCAAAATTTCAAAAGCATCTTACTAGAATCAGAATTCAAACACTAGTACTACATTATCTTGGAGCAGAACATTTGCGATAGTCTGTCACCGGAAGTTTGAGGCCGACACCTAAGGAAGGTATTGCTATAGCAATCTTCCCAAAAACAGTGGTCTTGAAAGAGTTATTATAGACCAGTTAGTGTTTTACCTGCTATATCTAAAAATTTTGAAAAAGCCATAGAAAATCAACTTACTGAATACTTTGATGATATTTTCGACCATTTCTTTGCGGCTTTTCAATCTGGCTATAGCTGCCAGTCAACATCACTTAAAATTTTGAAAGATTGGATAACAATAGATATTAAGCAGCAGTTTAAATGGATATCAGTAAAGTCTTTGGCTGTCTTTCACCTGATTTACCTCTTTATGAATTGGAAAAATATGGCCTTAGTCCATCTGCTTTGGAATTAATCAAAAGTTAGCTGACTACGAGAAAACAGTGTGTTAAAATAGGCCAGAGTATCAGTCAAATGCAAGATATCTATAATAAAATTAACGGTACCAATTTTCTTGCACCAGATGCGCATTTCGACAATACATGTCTCTTCAGTGATGCTCGTGGCCAAAATATTTGAAATCCAAAGCTTATATAAAAGATGAAGAGCTATAATCCAAAAGGTCCAAAAAGTATAGCCAAATCCGTGAAAGGAATCAAAGCTTTGCATGAGGGAGATACATTCCTTGATTTATGATCATTTCTAATATTTTCTAACAGCAAATTTTAATAACACAAAAAATCCGTATTTTCATGCCAGTACCGAAGTAATGGCTACTGGGCTGGTGATACCCTCGGGAACTAATAGTCCACCAGCAGAGGCATCGACCCAGTGGTAGTAATAAAATTAACGGTACCTTTTTTTTTGCACCAGATGCGCATTTCGACAATACATGTCTCTTCAGTGATGCTCGTGGCCAAAATATTTGAAATCCAAAGCTTATATAAAAGATGAAGAGCTATAATCCAAAAGGTCCAAAAAGTATAGCCAAACCCGTGAAAGGAATAAGAGCTTTGCATGAGGGAGATACATTCCTTGATTTATGATCATTTCTAATATTTTGTAACAGCAAATTTTAATAACACAAAAAATCCGTATTTTCATGCCAGTACCGAAGTACTGGCTACTGGGCTGGTGATAACCTCGGGGAATAATAGTCCACCAGCAGAGGCATCAACCCAGTGGTAGTAATAAAATAACGGTACCAATTTTCTTGCACCAGATGCGCATTTCGACAATACATGTCGAATATAAAGGTGTTCATCGTGGATTTATATTAGGCCCTGTATTATTTAATGTATTCATAAATGACATCTTTATTTTTTGTCAAACACTTCGCAGTTATTTTTATTTTTATTCAACTATATATTTCTTTTGCTTATGCATTACCTTTGCTGCCCGACTTTAAATGTATTTAAAGAAAGATATGGTATTAGTGCAAATGAAACAACTCTCCACAAGAGCCCAAAATGACACATAAATTAACAACCGTACGGCCTTCAACAATGAGCAAAGCAAAGCCCATACCGCATAGTCATCTATTCGAGGCCCCGAAACATCAATGCAAAACAATTAAAACGAGAAAACTAACAGCCTAATTTATGTACCAAAACAATGAACGAAAAACAAATATATAACACATAAACAAACGACAACCATTATTCTTATAACTGAACATGTTAATATATACTACTTACACTTACAATTAAAAGTGACACTTATCGCAAATGTTAATGTAAAGATATTATTCTGTATAATCTAAAAAATTGTGAAACATTGCCCATAATTATGAAAATGCTTTATCACAATTGTCATATTCAATCCATTGAATATTTTTTAAATCTTTTTCTCATTTATTGTTCTATTTTTTCATTTATTTTTAAGCACCTCTTAAAAATATCCTGTTTGACATCCCCATTCTAATTACTTTTCTGTGTTTTCATCATTATTGGAAAATTATCTTTATTTTTTTCTTTTTTTTTCGTTCAACTACTTGATGTAATTTGGATGCAAACATTTTACTATCAATGAGTTCATTAAAGATTTTGTTTGGTAACTGTCAAGGCATTCGTAACTCATTAAAAAGAAAAGACGTATTTGATATGCTGAAGTCAAAGAACTGTAATATATATTGTATTCAGGATACTCATTTTACAAATGATATAGAAAACATAGTGAGATCTATGTGGGTTTATGAGTGTTACTTTTCATCTGTTCAAACTCTAGAGGTGAAGCTATTTTGTTCAATAATATTTTTTAATGCAAAGTGTTGAAAGAAAAAAAAGATATAAATGGAAACTATTTAATATTAGATATTCTTGAAGAAAATAGAAAGATAACTCTTGTATGTTTTATACGGACCGAATACAGACAATCCTGATTTTTTTGCTAATATTATGTCTGTTCTTGATGATTTTGAAAATGAATACTTTGTTATTTGTGGTGATTTTGATCTTGTCCAAAACCCATGTATAGATTATTGCAACTATGCGAATATAAACAATCCCAAAGTAGAGAAAGAAAATTTGGGAAATTATAACAAAACAAAAAGATATTTTGAATGAAGTTAATATTTTTATGACAATCTTTATAAAAAAGGGATATTAAAAGTACTTTAAGTGATCTTTAAAAAGACATACTAATTTAAGTGTTCCTATACTTTCGTCTCAGGAAAAAGAAAGCTTGGTAGGTACAATTACTGTTAAAGAAGCTGGAGAAGCATTGAAAAATATGAAAAACAACAAAACTCCTGGAACGGATGGTTTTTCAGCAGAGTTCTATAAAATATTTTAGAAGGATCTTCCAATTTTTATTGAAAATTCTTAAAATTACGATGCAAAAACTGGGGAACTATCTGTTACACAATAACAAGGTATTATTACTTGTTTACAAAAAAGGGATAAACCCCGCCACTTTTTAAAAAAGTGGCGCCATTTTTCTTTACTGAATACTGTGTATAATATTGGATCAGCAGCTATTGCAAACAGATTTAAGAGTGTCCTTGATAAATTGATAAATTTTGATCAGACTGGGTTTATAATGTGGAAGGTATCACTACAAAAGTAAAATAGTCTGAAAAGACCAGTCTTTGGTATTGAATTGCTTGAACTTTTACTCGACATTCTCCAAAAGTATGATTTGTGTCTTAAATTTTCTTGACAAATTCTCATTTATATCAAATTTGTATGAAATTTACTCGACATATTATTGACATTCTAAGTATGGTCTTAAAATTTCTTGACATATTCTTGACATTTGAATACTGTCTTGAAATTTCTTGACATATTCTCGACATTCTTATTTTTTCTCAGTATGGTTTCACATATTTTGAACATCTTGAATTGTGTCTTAAACTTACTTGAAAGTTCTTAGTTTTACAAATCATAATCACGATATAACTTTAATCTTTATTTCTCTTTACATAATATACTGTTGTTTTAAGTTACACTTCTTACAAAAAAATATGAAAGTTAGAGATGTGAAATTTGGTATCTAAATATTTTTACAAATGCATATATGGTATAAAGTCTAATGTACAAAATAATTTAAATGTGGGTGTGTTGATTTAAAACAATTTAAATGTGAGTTTTAAAAACAAATACAAATTTTGATTCCTAAAACTCCTATTAATTAAATGATTAAAACCAATCATACTGCAGACATATTTCATTCTACATTCATAATAACAAGGTTAATATGGTAAGTATTTATTGTACAAAAGTGTGGTTTATTTAAATAGCAAATTATAATGATATACAAATCATTCATTTAACAGAAGAAACATTTGTGTAATGTTGGAAAATATATTAAGTATTACTCATTGACAGAATGTTCCACACCTAAGAATACACGCCACTGTCAAAAAGAAATTACTGATTTACCTGTAATCAGCCATACAACTTATTAGTTGTCGACCATTCCAAAGATCAAAAGAAAATTATTATCTACTCCAGGAATGATAAAAAAGTATTCATAATGGATCCAATCAATGATTTCTATAGAAATCATTGGTCTTATGAAGTGGATCTCAAACAGACATGCATAATATAGATCTAAACATTTGTTTTCTTTTAAGGAAGGAGCTACTACAAAATTTGTTTGATAATTTTTTTTTATAAAATTCAACACTCAAACGAATTCTTTGATCTACACGAAAGCCCCCCCCCCCCCCCTCTTTTTAAGCCACATAAACCCAAATGTTCACATTTTAAAACTGCCTTCAATACACCTATTTTGGTAAAGAAAATTTGATTGGCAGTTTTGCAAAATGGAAAGAATCTAAATGCTGTTTGTCAGTTGATTCGACTTATATTCGAAGTGAAAACAATTAATTAAACGTTTAATAATAATAAATCAAAATTAAACTACACGGGGGATTATTCAGGGCATTCCAATTTAGTTGCACATAAAGGGTATCTTACTTTACCAAATTAATCCTTGATTCTGCAAAGTTTAGTTTAGCCTTTATAAAAAGAAGTATATAACAGCAATAGAATGTAATAAACAGTGCAGAATAAGTCCATACACATTTCAGGCGACATTTATACCGTAAAGATAGTGTCAGAACATATTTAAGACTGTCAAGAATATGTCAAGACAGATCAAGACAAATTCAAGACAGTCAAAAAATGGTCGAGACTAATCCAGACTCTTATCAGATGATACAGGAAGTGTTGAGAAATTTCAAGACAATGTTCTTACTGTCAAGACATTTGTCAGGAAAAATCAAGAACCTTAATAGAAAAATTAATACTATGTCAAGAATTGTTAAAAAATATTCATACAAATTAAGAATGTCAAGTAAAAATTCATGCAAATTCAGACAAAAACTGGTCTTTTCAGACTTTTAGACTTTTGTAGTGTATATTGGGGAAAATATAAGACTCATTTTTGATATATTACAGTACACAGAGGAGCATGAAATACCAGGGTTATTATTTTTGATTGATTTTGAAAAAGCTTTCGACTCTATATCATGGGATTTTTTGATAAATGTTATGAAATAAATTTTTCAATTTTGGCGAATCTATCAACACTTGGGTTATAGTTTTTTACAATAATATAAACTCTGCTGTCATCCAGGGGGAGACCTTTAAGATTTGTTTTACTATTGAAAGAGGTTGGAGACAATGGGACCCCTGTATCCTTTCTCTTTATTTTATGTGTTGAGATTTTGGCATTATAAATAAGGGGAAATAGTGATATTAGTGGCATAAAGTCACAAGGGTTGAGCATAAATTGTCACAATTTGCTGATGATACCTCTTTAATTTTGGATGGGAATGACAAATCTTTACAAGAATCATTATTAGAAATATAAAGCAATTGTTTTGAAAACAATTGTTAGGCAGTCTTTCCCCTCTGATGAATGGATAATTGATTTTTTTTTATTGATTGATTTGGAAAAAGGGGGGGGGGGGGGGGTATTTGTTTATTTGTTTGTTTGTTTGCTTTGGTATGGGGTCTATATTGTTATGTTACCGGAGAAGTTTCATGTTTAGTTTGGAAAGTTTTTCTTTTATTTTAGATACAGTGCGCGCGCAAGATTGAGGAGACATCACGTGACGCGGGTTTATATTAAGAAAAACTTAGTCTTTTAATTTCTTTTTAGGTCGGGACCTTGGACAGACAACATGTATAGAGATGGAATGTACACAATGTAATTTCTTTTGTCATTGTAGGAAATTGACATTTTAATGACAGTTCACGGGCAGTGCATGTTTTGGATTTAATTGATCCGGTGTAACTTTTAAACCCATTTATTGATTATATTCTGATATTGTACATTTTTCAGCACCTGTTTGTAACACAGATTAGTCTTTCAATCTCGGAGCGGACATTTTGTTGTAGGTTTTTACTGAGATTCACGGACCTAGCAAGCGATTTTTACGGCATTGCCATTTCTTTTCTCTAGACAAAGCTTTGAGAGATATCTGCACAAAGTTTTTTTATAAACTTTCAGTACATGTATGCCCTGCTGACTGCAAATTTTGAGGTCGATTGTACTTGTAGTTTCAGAGAACATGTGGATTTTTTTTCAGAAGTGACGCAAGAACAATATTAAATTTCAATTTTTTCATGAAACATGATTGATTGATCATGATCATGATTGATTGATTGATTGCTTGCTTGATTGATTGATTGATTGATTGATTGATTGATTGATTGATTAGTTGGTTGGTTAGTTGGTTGGTTGGTTGGTTGGTTAAACACGTTGGATAGGGTCAATTGAAACAGCGAAAAAGAAACAAAGAAGATCTTGGACCGTTTATTAAACACATGTGACGGATACATGATTGATTGATCATGATCATGATTGATTGATTGATTTATTGATTGATAAGTTGGTTGGTTGGTTGGTTAAACACTTTGGATAGAGTCAATTGAAACAGCGAAAGAGAAACAAAGATCTTGGACCGTTTATTAAACACATGAGACGGAAACATGATTGATTGATCATGATCGATTGATTGATTGATTGATTGATTGATTGATTGATTATTTGGTTTGTTGGATGGTTGGTTAAACACGTTGGATAGGGTCAATTGAAACAGCGAAAAAGAAACGAAGAAGATCTTGAACCCTATAATTAACACATGAGACGGAAACATGATTGATTGATTGATTGATTGATTGATCATGATCATTATTGGTTGATTGATCATGATCATGATTGATTGATTGATTGATTGATTGATTGATTGGTTGGTTGGTTGGTTGGTTGGTTGGTTGGCAAACACACATACACAATTTCAAGTAGTGCCCCAAATCACATATGTACATGACCTTGACCTTTGACCTTGTGACCTTTGTCAAGGTCATTGCTTCTCAATGTCATTGCAAAAGACCCTATGGGTCAAGGACCTTTTGTTTAAGAGTTTTGCCTAATAATGGCTTTTTATAAACCATCAATGGGGGTTATGTCCCTTACATAATGGTAAAACCAATACAATCATAAGTAACAAAGTTGCCCCTTGAAGTACTCAACATTTTTCACTGCTTAAATTTTCTGTATCTATAACCATTCAAGAATTATAGGGAAATCAAAGACATATGAAAATCTAAAATATGACCTTGACCTTTGACCTTGACCTAATTTTCTTAGTTAGGAATCAGGGGACTCAAATAAAAACATTCCAGGGTTATACGGTTAACGGTTTATGAGTTAAAAAAATATAGCGACAAATTTATTGCGTAAAGGTAGATAACTCCTATAAAATTTCATCGAATTGCTTCGATCCAAATACGCCAAAAATTACTGAGGATGTAACGAACAATTTGTGAAAAGAATTTTGTCGCTATCTTTTTTTGTTACGAAGGAGATGCACACACATGATAAACAGTGAATAGGGAGATAACTCTCACAAAGAAAATGGTTCGGCTTAGCAGGGTGAAATTTAAAAGCGCATAAACTATACGATACCATATGAGAAATATCTAAGCGACATATTGCGAAACAAGCATTTATCGCAAGAAAAAAATTTGGCGGAAGAAAAAAAAAATTAATAATAATAATAATTAAAAACCAATTGTTCTCTGAACAATTGAAGGTCTTTCCATCAAAACAATGTATTTTGATATGAAAAGTTGTGAAACTAAGTTTAAAAAGTCATTCCAATCGTCAAATGATAGCTCCTAGTACACTGATTCCAAAAATATATTGTTTCCATACATTTTTTTTTAAATAAGGGAGATAACTTGTTACTTCCGGTTTGAAAAATGTTACTTCCAATTATATTTGAATATTTACTTGACACTGATTCCAAAAATATCTGGTTCTATATACTTTTATATTAATAAAGTACAAAAAAATAGCTACTTCCGGTTTACAAAAGGTCACTTCCGGTTGGTTTTTTCAAGGTTAAATGGTTTGATACCTTTTTCTAAAAGTTGTATATCTTTATCATGTATACATATAGAATAAAAACAAAGGTCAAAATCTAGAACGTCAAATTAAGCTATGACCTTGAGATCAATTTCAAGGTCATAAACCAAGGACCTCAAATCAAAATACCATAGGTCTTAATTATATTTAGTTAATGAGTTATATCACCTAACGCGTATTTTTACATACAAGAGGGGAGAAAACTCCCTTTTACATTCAACGTACGCTTGCAATCAAAATTTACATCTTACGACATGTCGCAACTAACAATTTAGTAAAAATAATTTGTTGATATCTTATACAGTCTTTGGATATAAATGAAAATAAGCCAAATTCAAATATCAGAATATGACCTTGACCTTTGACCTTGACCTAATTTTATTTTTTTGGTACCAAGGACCTCAAATCAAAAGATCCTAGGTCTCTATCACTTATGATTTATAAGATAGAAATTCATATCACTTATATCAGATGCATAAGGGGAAATAACTCTCATATGGAGCGGTCATATCGCTTTGGTTAAAATAGGACAAATCATGCGAAGGATATAACGAGCAATTTTGTAAAATAAATTTGTCATAATCTTTTACGGTTGCGAAGGAGATGCGCTAACAAGGAAAACAGTGTTCGGGGAGATAACTCCTACAAAGAAAAGTATTCGTTTACGCAGGGTAAATTTCAAAAGCGCATAAACTGTTCGATATCATATACAAAATATCTAAGCGACATATTGCGAAACAAATGTTTATCGCAAGAACAAAATTAGGCGGAAGAAAAAAAAAATAAAAATAAAAATAATCAGAAGAAAAACAATAGGTCTTTCCACAGAAAAGTGGAAAGACCTAATTAAAAACCAATTGTTCAGAGAACAATTGAAGGTCTTTCCATCAAAACAATGTATTTTGATATGAAAAGTTGTGAAACTAAGTTTAAAATGTCATTTCAATCGTCAAATGATAGCTCCTAGTAAACTGATTCCAAAAATATATTGTTTCCATACATTTTTTTTAAATAAGGGAGATAGTTTGTTACTTCCGGTTTGAAAAATGTTACTTCCGATTATATTTGATTATTTACTTGACACTGATTCCTAAAATATCTGGTTCTATATACTTTTATATTAATAAAGTACAAAAAAATAGCTACTTCCGGTTTACAAAAGGTCACTTCCGGTTGGTTTTTTTCAAGGTTCAATGGTTTGATACCTTTTTCTAAAAGTTGTATATCTTTATCATGTATACATATAGAATAAAAGCAAAGGTCAAAATCTAGAACGTCAAATTAAGCTATGACCTTGAGATCAATTTCAAGGTCATAAACCAAGGACCTAAAATCAAAAGACCATAGGTCTTAATTATATTTAGTTAATCAGTTATATCACCATACGCGTATTTTTAAATACAAGAGGGGAGAAAACTCACTTTTAAGTTCAACGTACCCTTGCAATCAAAATTTAAGTGTTACGACATGTCGCAACTCACAATTTAGAAAAAATAATTTGTCGATATCTTATACGGTTTCTGGAAATTAGTGGAAATAAGCCAAATTCAAAAATTAGAATATGACCTTGACCTTTGACCTTGACCTATTTTTTATTTTTTTGGACCAAGGACCTCAAATCAAAAGATCCTAGGTCTCTATCACTTATGATTTATAAGATAGAAATTCATATCACTTATATCAGATGCATAAGGGGAAATAACTCTCATATGGAGCGGTCATATCAAAATAGGACAAATCATGCGAAGGATATAACGAGCAATTTTGTAAAATAAATTTGTCTTAATCTTTTACGGTTGCGAAGGAGATGCGCTAACAAGGAAAACAGTGTTTGGGGAGATAACTCCTACAAAATAAAGTATTCGTTTACGCAGGGTAAATTTCAAAAGCGAATAAACTGTTCGATATCATATACCAAATATCTAAGCGACATATTGCGAAACAAATGTTTATCGCAAGAACAAAATTAGGCGGAAGAAAAAAAAATAAAAAAAAATAATAATCAGAACAAATACAATAGGACTTTCCACAGAAAAGTGGAAAGACCTAATAATAATAATAATAATCAGAACAAATACAATAAGTCTTTCCACAGAAAAGTGGAAAGACTTAATTAGACTGGTTTGCAAAAATATCTGGACTTAATATTAACTTCACAAAAACACAAGTTATTTGGTTTGGGAGCAAAAAACATAGTACAGATACTCTAAGCCCTAACAGAAATCTGTCCTGGGGTGAAACTACTTTTAAATTACTAGGAATCTATTTTGATGTAGATCTTGAAAAAAATGTTAAGATAAATTATTCTGAAAGACTTGTACAGATTAAAAATACTTTAAATCAATGGTCTAAATCAACATAGATTAGGAGTCTTTTGCAGAGAGATAGTAAATGACAAAATATGTTCATGTCAAATATAAATAAATGAAAGTTGTATAGTTGTGGTGTTGATTATATAAAACAACTTTATATGACAGATCATGACAGTTAATAACCATTTTTGGAAAGATGTACTAAGATCCTGAGAAATGATTTTCGAAAAGTAAGAAATTTTACTTATGATTCATTTTTATCAAATCCACTGTGGCTGAATAGTAATATTAAGATTGGTCATAAATCCGTAATTTATCAAGAATGGTTCAAAATTGGTATTAGATTTGTAAAAGATATAGTTAACCAAAATGGTTCGTATTTTTCATTCATTAGTAACCAATTTAAGCAAAATATATAACATTAACACAGATTTTCTAAAATTTAACAGTGTTATTTCGCCAGTGAAAGAGACATCAAAATCATTCCCTTAAAAATCTTACAAATTAGTTTGTCCTTTTATACCATTATGTCTGCAAATATTTTTAAAACATTGTAAAGGATCAAAAGATGTGTATTCTGTACTGACAAGAAATAATGTTATTCCTACTGGACAGCTTAAGTGGGTTAAAATTTTAGGTGAACAGAATCTGAACTGGAAAGAGATTTTCAGACTGCCTTTTGCTGTTACTAAAATCAGTAAATTACAGTGGTTGCAATATAGGATTAACCATTGCAATATTACCACAAATCAGTATTTAGTTAAAATAAAATTGAGCAATGATCCTTTTGTACATTTTGCAAATCAGATAATGAGTCTATAGAACACCTATTTTGGAATTGCAATACTGTACAAAATGTTCTACAGGATATCAATAACTGGTTCCTTTCCGGTGGAATAAGTCTTCCAATGAATAAGTCAAACTTTCTTTTGGCGACTTATCCAAGATATTTCCCAACAACCCATGATTTTTCTTTATATTAAACAATATGTGTATAATTCTAGATGCTTTAAAAAGAATCTCTCATTGCAAGTAATTTTAACAAAGCTGAAAGATATGTATAAATTAGAGAGCATGATAGCTGTATAAAATCAAAAGACAACTGAATTCGACAATGTATGGAATGTTTTTGAAAAACTTTTATTGAATACCAGCTTATGTCTTTTGTTTTGTTACAATTACTTATGACTACTTAACTATAATTTATTTTAAAGATTTTTTTTTTCAACTTTAAATATTCTATTTTCACTCCTGGTTGTGAACAATGTCCCTTAGCGCTACAACAATGGCGCTAATGTTCCTCCCTGTGTTGTTAATTGCTAATAAAACGAGGAGATTTGATTAGCAAAATATATCTTATATTAAATTTATATCTTGTGTCAGTTGCATTTTATAAAGTATTCATACGAGCACACAATACATATATATTATTCAGTGATCCTAAATATAAACAATCATATAAGAAAGAAATTAAAAAAATAAAACACCAAAAAAAAAAACGAATTTTTGTCCGTCATTTGTTTTGATTATATAAAACTAGTTTAACCGAAAATAGAATTATCAAGAATAATAAATAGATATAGGAAGATGTGGTGTGAGTGCCAATGAGACCACTCTCCATCCAAATAACAATTTTAAAAAAAGTATACCATTATAGGTCAATGTACGGCCTTCAACACGGAGCCTTGGCTCACACCGAACAACAACCTGTAAAGGGCCCCACAATTACTAGTGTAAAACCATTCAAACGGGAAAACCAACGGTCTAATCTATATAAAAAAACGAGAAACGAGAAACACGTATATATTACATAAACAAACGACAACTACTGTACATCAGATTCCTGACTTAGGACAGGTGCAAACATTTTTGCAGCGGGATTAAACGTTTTAATGGATCCAAACCTTCTCCCTTTTCCTAAACATTAGCATAACATCACAACATAGAAAAACACACGATAAAATATCAATTGGCAGACTTAACTCAATCAAGAAACGTATATTAATACACAATGAACGAATAAATTTGATCTGCGATATCTGAATGCACATGCAGAGTTAATAAAATATTAGAGACAAACATTCAAGACCAAAAAGAAAACAAACGAGTTCAAACAAAGCCATGGCAAGACACCACTGAGAAATATTTAACCCTTCGAAAATATTGATCAATATTCACTTTAGAAAAAAAAATGGTTTAAAAAAAAATAATTTAAATCTTGAAGTTTATACAAATGTAGTAAGAATAAGGGGAAAATGGAGATATTACAAATAATCAAAGCTGGTATACAGACAAGATCCATATAAATATAAAATAACAAAAAAGCATTATAAACTGTATCAACAGGTCGAATTAACAAGAAAATACGATTTGAGAGTACTCGCAGTTACTGACAGCAAGCATGGTTGACTTCATGGCTTGACAAATAATTTCATGAAATGGTGAGTAATTTATTGCAGTCTTCAAGTCACGTATCAATTGTGTAAATTTTTAAACTTATAATAATCAAATATATGTGGTAAGTAAGAATGAAATATATTGAAGAAATCAAAGAAGGAGCTATTGACCACTGATCTTGATTGATTTGTAAATTATTGATTGATTGATTCTTTGTTATTCAAATACTGTAATATTTATATTAGGTCTAATTCTCATATATATGTAACACTCCCAAACGTGTCCTTCCCCCCAAACGTGTCCGATTCCCCCAAACGTGTCTTTTCTCCCTAAACGTGTCCGAAATGTACAATATTCCCCAAACGTGTCCGATTTCATAACCCCCAAACGTGTCCGATAATTGTTATTCGCCAAAACGTGTCCAATATTTAACGCCAAAACGTCACACGTCTTGTAGCGCTAATACATGTATCTCCTAAATAAAATTACTGATAACGTTTATGGCAGTTCTATGATGGGAGACACAGGAGCTGAAGTTGTCATTTATCTGATTAAGGTAGTTCAATGTAGGGTTTTAATGATTATCATAATTGCAAAATTAATCTGTTATTGTTAATACACTTTTATATTTATCCGCATATTGCATGGCGGGCTTTTAACAGCATTTTTTTCATACTTTTGTCAATAGTTTGTGTGTATTTCAAAATCTCATCAAATCATAAACTGGTTATCCGTTTTTATTAATAAATTTTAGTTTTCCAGCATCACTTAAAGAAACACGATAAAGAGACATAACGTCCAGTGCCACATATTTCATGCATAGGTTTTATAGATTCTTTTTTTATGAATATTATTATTGTGTGATCAACGCCGGTTTTAATTGCATTTGTTTTTGTAGTGTATAAATAAACTTTAGACTGTTGATTACGTATTGTCCAAACACAAGTACTTCACGTATATTTAGAGCGAACACATGTTTTGCAAGTTTTAATGTTTTTACAGTTATACTGTACAAATTAACTTTAAACTGATGATCGCGTATTGTCCAGTTGCAAGTGTTTCATGCATATTTAGAAAGAACATACAAGTTTTAATGTTTTTGCAGTTCTATTTAGAGAGAACATAGGCTAGCTGTTTTTATTTTTTTGTTTTTTACTGTTCTATTGTTAAGATAAACTTTAGACTGTTGGTTGCGTATTGTCCAGTTGCAAGTTTTTCATGCATATTTAGAAAAAACATACAAGTTTTAATGTTTTTTCAGTTCTACTGAATAAATTAACTTTAGACTGTTGATTGCGAATTGTCCAGTTGCCAGTATTTCAGGCATAATTAGGGAGAACATTAAAGTTTTAATGCGCAGAGAAATGGACACTTTGACCCTTAAACTGTACAGTTTAACTGAACAAGTTTGCTTACAATTTACATACGATATAGCCGAAACGACACCCCTCTTTAACCCAGTTTAATTCTGCCGGTTTGAAAAAGTACTAACGTGCCTTATTTATATTTTTAATGAAATGGTAAAATTAGTATACGTTAATGAAATAGCATTAACCAAATAAAGCTTGATATGGACACGTTTGGGGGTTAGTTGGGAAATGGACACGTTTGGGCGTTTATACAAATGACACGCTTTGGCGCTGTTTTTAACTAGACATGTTTGGGGGAATCGGACACGTTTGGGGGGAAGGACACGTTTCTGAGTGTTACATATATATAATCAAAGTTTTGATATTGTCCTCTGAAATTTTCTCAAAAAAAGACTATCTGGATGATATAACATTTGTGTTTCAATTTCATTTTGTAGAACTGACAACATGTTCACAAATTTATAGCTCCTTCAATATTAAAATTTTCAGAATAATATATAATGTCTTGAATTTGACGCACATTGAATCCTATATAGCGATTTTTTATGTATCTATTTTGGTCTCTATGGAGTATTAATGGTAAGATTTATTTTACGTCTTTGTGATAAAGTATATGTTATTAATTTCACATCTATATTTAATAAAGTTATTGGACGGTAGTTATCCAGGGACAAAGGGTCATTTTTCTTATAAATTAATGATATAATCCCAAATCTTTTGGGTATTAGATAAAGATTCTTTATCATAAAAATAAATTAATGATATAATCCCAAATCTTTTGGGTATTAGATAACGATTCTTTATCATAACAAGTATTAGAGACTTTCAAAACTATGTTCTTCAGTTTTGGCCATAATTGTCTGTAAAACTCTACAGTTAAACCGTCTTTCAGAGGTGTTTTATTTAGTTTCATTTTTAAAAGAGAGGATGTTAACTCTTCTAGTGTTAATTTACCATTTACCTGTTTATTTTCAGAAGATGTCAAAGAATGATTTATCTTTGTTTCTTCAATATATGATTTTAAGATTTCAGTATCAGGGTTAGAGCTTTTGTATAGGACTTTGTACAAAATGTAGTACTCTTTACTCATATTAAGAATTTCACTTTGTTCTACAGTTACCTCCCCATTTTGGGACAATAACTTATTAATAGATATTTTTGATTGCCTAGTTTTTCTTAAGATAAAAAAAAATGTATTTTTTTCACCTTCCTCAATTCTGATTTGATTCTTGACCTAATTTGGGCCCCTTTTGCTTTTAATGAATATATATGGTCTCGTTCATTTTCAAATTGTTAAACTTCATTAGAGAGATTAATATTTGTGTCCGTAGGTAATGAATCTAACCTTTCGTTTAAAGTTTCAATTTCGCTTTCCAAAATATTGATTTTATTTTTCTTTCTTTGGCTTACTATTTACAGTATTCAATTGTAGTGTCTCTGGTATCAATTTTGAACAAGTCCCACTGAGTAAGAAGATTTTCATTATTAAATTTATTCTCATACTTATCAATCAATTTATTTATTACTTCTTGATATTGAAAGGTCAGCTAATATACTATTATTCATTTTAAAGTAACCTTTTCCTAGATTACTTGAAAAAATGTCTAATTTTATAGAAATGGCTTGCTGGTCTGTGCTTGAAATTTGAGCTGGTCTGATGTCAGCTGATACTGTCAGCATGCGTACCTGTGAACTTATTATACAAAAGTCAATTCTACTTGCCTCATTTGTAGATTTTTTTCTTTTCCAAGTGTATTGTTTTTTTGGTTTTATTTAATAGCCTTCAAATATCTATCAGTTTATTTGTTTTAATTACCTGTTAAAGATTATTTACTGTTTTTTTGTTGAAGATTTCAATTTTTTGTATCTATACTAGACAGAAGGTCGTTCATATTTCCTCCTACAATTAATGCACCAAGACTGTGGATGCGTTTTCCATGAAATTCATTATTAATTTTCGTTATAATATCTTTCGAGAAATGGGTTTCTTGTGCAATTAAAATGTCACACTTTTGTTGTTGAAACCATGTGTATAGTCTCAAACGTTTTTCTTTCTTAGCTAACCCTTGACAATTTAGTGAACAAATATGAAGATTTTTAATGTTCATAGTAGTTGGTTGTATTTGTCGTTATAGGAAACAGTTCTAAAAATCCATTTAAATGCCAACAGAAATTTTGGTTATTGAGCTTTGTCGTGACCCAGATATACACCAGGTTATTTATAGATCTATATATAGCATGTATATGTGAAAGTTTAAATCTATTTTTAGTTTCATTACCGACTTTCCGAAAATCTCTCTAAATAGGTAATTGAAATGTACCGGATTTAGATTAGTTTTGAAGTGTAATTATTTTTATGATAAAATTGACACGGTATGTATATAAAATATGCTACCTTCTACCTTGTAACACACTTTCTTTTCAGATTCAACATCAAAGGTTGATGTGTTAACCTTATATGAGTTAACAACTACCTGAATTATTTTTACTGTCAACAAGTGCATGATATGGAAGGTAAACAAATGAATAATTTTAGAATATTTATATTTGAAACATCAATTTTACAGGATTTACATTGCAATATAGTGTGTATACATCATTATACCCCACGCAACGGGTTGCGGAGGGTATAATGTTTTTGACCCGTCCGTCCGTCCTGTTTCTTGTCATCGCAACTCCTCTCAAACCACACAACAGAATTTCACGAAACCTTTTCAGATAATAAGGACATACTATGTAGTTGTGCATATCGACGGGAAATTGCGATTCAATTTTTTTTCTAAGAGTTACGCCCCTTTGAATATGTTTACTTGAATGTACTACTGCAACAGTTTTTCATCGCAACTCCTTTCAAACCACACAACAGAATTTCACGAAACCTTTTCAGATAATAAGGACATACTATGTAGTTGTGCATATCGACGGGAAATTACAATTCATTTTTTTTTTTTAGGAGTTACACCCCTTTGAACTTATTTACTTTAATGTACTACTGCAACAGTTTGTCATCGCAACTCCTCCCAAACCACACAACAGAATTTCACGAAACCTTTTCAGATAATAAGGACATAATATGTAGTTGTGCATATCGACGGGAAATTGCGATTCAATTTTTTTCTAGGAGTTACGCCCCTTTGAACTTATTTACTTTAATGTACTACTGCATCAGTTTGTCATCGCAACTCCTCTCAAACCACACAACAGAATTTCACGAAACCTTTTCAGATAATAAGGACATACTACGTAGTTGTGCATATCGACGGGAAATTGCGATTATTTTTTTTCTAGGAGTTACGCCCCTTTGAACTTATTTGCCTCACTATACTGTTGACTCCTCTCGCTTGGAATTTACTGGCGAAGTGTCTCTTTATTCAAAAGATTGTTTTTACATTCTAAACAGTCTTCATATAGACTTTTATCTGTATTTGAAATATTTACCATTTTTTTAAATAACTCTTTACATGTACTTGTATTGAAATTTTTCTTCTTTGATAGTAATGTATCTGTTATATCGACATCACACTCACAAATCACACTCACAAATTATGTTTATGTCAACATTATAGACACAGTCACAGTTATAAGAAAATGTAAACAAAAATATATATACAATTTGAATAAAATTAAAAACATATTTTATAGAAAACTAGAACACACCCGTGATAGTATTGGTATTGTCATCTGATAAAGTCATGCCGATTATAAGATGCACAGTTTTCTCTGCTTTCAAAATCTTTCTGTTTGAACCCGTCGACCTGGAACCTATCAATTATTGGTAATATTAATAATTTGGAAAACAAAAGGGCCTGGAATGGAATATTTTTTACTCAACAATATACAGCAAAATTCTGAATACCCCGTTTGGTGGTGCGCCTCTCAGATGCGGAACGTACAGATAAGGTGATAGGTAACAGGTGAATATACTATTGGTATCGGTGTCGGATTTGATCTGGAACTTCTTAATTCATGGCAATATTTATTACGTGGAAAACAAAGGGACCTGGAGTGGTGTAATTTTTAATCTACACCATTGAACTAAATTAGTTATATACAAAGTTAAATTCTCTGTTTCATCTTTTTTACGTGATGACGGCTTACAAATTGGACCTCGTTATTTTAGTATTATAGATGTTTTTTGTTTTTTTATTTTTTTGATATTTTTTTTAGAGGAATTTAAGATTTAGTTTTTTCACAGGTTCCTCTCTTGCATGCATCTCATCAGTAGGGATGGTTGCATTTTGTTTATTGCGTGTTCTTGTCTCATTATTGGGGTTTTGAGAAGGTGTTCGAAAAGCTTCCTTTAAGAAGTGATCCATATTTTGCTGATCGCTAGAAGAGCGGTGTTGTTTGTCTTTTTTGGTTTTTTGTCGTTTAGCTTTTCTAACCTGCCTTTTTTCGTCTGTAGAATTGGTATCAGATGCTTTCGGATTTTCTTTTGATTGATTGTTTTGATTGATACTGACTTGTTTCTCTACTGTTTCACTTATTTGTTTGTTGAATGTAAATCTGTTTCTTGAATTCGACAGATCTGGTGATTGGGTTTTATTATAATTTCCGTTTCCCTGATGACTAGATTTGTTGTCAGAATCAGAATCGGATTCTGATTGGCTGTCTTCACTGGAGGAGACAGTTTCAGCATTACAGTATTGGGCTGTATGGCCGGATTTTCCACAAGTTTGACACAACCAGTCATTCAAACAAGTAGTGCAGTATTTAGATTTATGTCCACTGCCTCCAAAAGTTCTGTACCCAGTCATTTGGACACTCAGAAAGCTTATGCCCCTCTTGCAGACATTTGTTGCATTTGACTGTTTTCTGAGTGTCTTCTTAGCCCTTGTGGAGAACTATAGCTCTATATTTACTAATAAAAAGAGTTTTTGGTAATGGTGTGGGGATGGGATCACAAATAGCAAAGCGGTCACCGGTCTGACAGTTTATTAGACGCCCATCAACTCTTAACTTCTCCCTATTTATTTTGTGTACAATGCAGTTCTTCTCTTCTAATGCTCTTTGGATTTGTCCATCATCCGCTGAGCAGGGTATATTTTTTACTATCACCCAAATGTTTGATGAATTTTCATAATTAGCCACTATGGGATTTCTGGCGTAAGTTTGAATAAGCTTCTTTCGAATGACAATACCATTAGAAAGCATTTTTCCCTGTCCTCATGTTTATCAAAATATAACCTCCACATCTCCCTCACTCTTTGTAAGCCTTTTAAGTGACTGAGGTCTACAAGGCATTGAACTGCTTTATATAGTTCGACATGCGTGATATATTGATCTCTTGTGGGCTTACTAGTGCCAAATTAATCATCTTCCATTATGAATATGGGTTTTACGTCACTTACTGACTGATATTTTGAAGAAGTATCTTCGGAAGAGGCTATTTCAGCATACGTTTTAGTATGGGTTTTGGAATTGTCCCTCCGTCCGCCATATTGTATAACAACAATCAGCAAAACTACACTGTTTTTACGATAAATAACGTCAATATATCATTTTCATGTTATGTACTTGATCTGTGTTGATGGCTGTTACGAAATAAGTATATCTCGTTAATTTTGAAAATATTTTTTTTCAACCTAATTTTGTGATATAGATAGGGATGTAACTGGGTCAAATTGAGAAAGGAAATGGGGAATGTGTCAAAGCGACAACAACCCGACCATAGAGCAGAAAACAGCCGAAGGCCACCAATGGGTCTTCAAAGTAGCGAGAATTCCCGTACCCGTAGGTGTCCTTCAGCTGGCCCCTAAAAATATATATATACTAGTACAGTGATAATGGACGTCATACTAAACTCCGAATTATACCCAAGAAAGTAATTTTAAAAATCATACAAGACTAACAAAGGCCAGAGGCTCCTGACTTGGGACAGGCGCAAAATTGCGGCGGGATTAAACATGTAAATGAGACCTCAACCCTCCCCCTATACCTCTATCCAATGTAGAAAAGTAAACGCATAACAATACGCACATTAAATTTCAGTTCAAGAGAAGTCCGAGTCCGATGTCAAAAGATGTAACAAAAGAAAATAAATAAATGACAATAATACATAAATAACAACAGAATACTAGCAGTAAACTGACATGCCAGTTCCAGACCTCAGTTAAACTGATTGAAAGATTATGGTTTCATCATATAAATATCAGGCACAATCCCTCCCGTTAGTGGTTTAGTATCATACTTTCATAAAAATATATGAGAAGAACATAACCCGTGTCATGCCAAGAACTGTTTTTTTTTTAAATAAATGTGTTTAGTTCCAATGCAAAGACCCTATAAGTAAATCAATATTAAAGCCAAAAAATGCAATCTTTAATGACCAACAGTATCGTAACTATATCCCTTCTTAATAAGTCTGTTTAATGGTTTTGTAAGCTTTTGAGGTGAATACTGACATTTGTGTGCTTTGTAAAGAATATTATCATAAAAAATGGATGTTAAATACCTGAACGTATAAGATGTCTGCATGTTTAGTTATATTTACGAATTATTTCCTTATACCGGTGATAAAATATAGTGAATATTTTGACCAATTTGTGATATCGAAAACCCTTGTATAATAATTTTTCAGTAATATATTTTCTCTCACTAAAATCTAATACGTTGTTACATACACCAGCGAATCGTACAAGTTGAGATATATAAACACCATAAGATGGTGACATGGGGAACGTCACCATCTAAAAATGGATAATTAACGATAGGAAATGAAAAATCATCTCTTTTATCATAATTTTTTGTATTAAACTTCCTGTTAATGATATAGATATCAAGATCGAGGAAAGGGCAGTGGTCATTGTTAGTCCTTTTTGTGTTTTATTTTTGTTATTTGTTTTCTTTCTTTCTTTATTTTTTTTTTTTTTTTTTTCAAGAGAAAATTTTAAATATTTCCAATTGAGATTTATTTATAAAAATGACATTATATTTATCTTATATGTATTATATTGTATGTATGTCATGTATATGTTGTAATTGTTGGAAATAAAAAAATAAAAAGTTAAAAAAAAAACGACAACCACTGAATTACAGGCTCCTAACTTAGGACAGGCACATACATACAGAACGTGACGGAGTTAAACATGTTAGCGGTATCCAAACCCTTCCCCTAACCTGGAACAGTGGTTTAACAGTACATCATAAAAACGGACTATAAAGATTACTTCACATCATTGAAAGTCAAATTTAATATTTTGTATTTTATATTATGTTAAAAATAGAACATTGAGGGTAATTTTAGATATAATTCCTTTAACGAGTTATATAAAATGTTGATGTATTTGATTGTCTCAAGTATATCTACTACATTAACGATTATTAAATATTCATTTATCTTTAAAGTAAATGTTATAGTAATTTTATGAACAATGTTATTCAGTTTACTCGGAACGAAATTAACTTAGCTTTAATGTGTACATTCGGAAAACTATTACGCCATGTTTAAAAATCTGGGATTTCCCTTAGAACAGAAAGTACACTACCAATAATTTACCCATACTTTTTTGGTACATTTCTACCCTCGTGCATATCAGTACTGTTAGGAAAGACTAAAAACTTATAATGTTATACTTTCAATGAAATCAGACTGCCACTGGACAACGAAAGCATATTGAAGGTGGACAGGAATTTGCCCTGCTGCATATTCAGACAAAAGGCCACCGACGGCCTCTCAAAGAGTTGTTGCGATAGTTATTAACCTGCAGAGATCATGGCACTCTCTTTCTATACATGCTATATGAGGCATCCGATTAAAGGTGACCAATCTTACATTTGTTGAAAATTAAACATCCCGCACAATTTTACTACCAATGGTTTTACTGTTTTACTGTATGGTCCTATCACATAAACATTATCCGTTGTGATGACAGACTTGCACTTCTGGTGACATTTTCTTAGTGAGAATGTGTTCACATATGGAACATATCTTGTCCTTATGTCCCACGTAAGTGTCATCAATAACTCCTGAACCACTTTACAGAATTTTGTAAATCATCGATACAATCTTTATCTCATGATGTATTTTTTCAAAGGACAATTCACAAAGTGTTACGTCCATAATTAATACCATAACATGCATGTTGGGAAAAACAACTTTTTATAAATGCATGCAAAGTATTTGATGCAGTATGATCTATTGTTATAGGTATCTAAAAATGGATCCAGAACACAAAGACTAAGTCTATCAGGAAAATAAAGTTTTAGATCAACGACTAAAAATTGTCATGAACAGATAAATATGAGATAGAGATAGAACTGGTATGAAAGGTGACAGTAGAACATTAAAATAATTTTAAAGGTACAAGGTATTGCATATGTATAAAATGATAAAAAGTTGTAGGATTGTCACTGATACAACTATCCACCAAATTTGAGACGATGTGATTGTGAACAATAATATACAACTGTGCCGACTTCAACAATGAGAAAACTCATACCGTATTGTCGGCTACAAAAGACCATGACATGAACAATATATGAAACAATTTAATTCAGAAAAATTAACGACCTAATATATAACAAAACAAATTAAAAATGTTAAAAGTGCAGCCCGTATTGAAAACATGAACATTTGCCATGAACCCAGACTTAGGACGCTAAAATTCTTCTCCAAATCGTATAAGATCAGGCCCTGAAGTCATACAAAATTTTCTCAGTGCCCGGAGAAAAAAAATCGTGGTCGAAAATTGAAATCCAGCATTTTGATTGGTTGATTTGTTGATTTTGGAGTTTGAGTAAATACTGACTCGAAAGTTTAATGACTTCAAGGCCAGTTTTCAAGTAGGTAAATCAAACATTGTTCCATTCTTTTTTTTCATTTTTCTCCATGTATAATATAAACCTTGTATAATTAACGTTATACCACCTTTAGCAATGCATGTACACTGATTCACATTATGTCATGGTTGACCTATGTTTAATCTTATTATTGGACTTTAACAAAATGATAAATGTTATAATCAACTTTTTCCTTTCCAGAACCAAGTTGGCAAAGATATATATCACATGCATAGGAAGGGCAATGGAAAATAACATTGAAGCAGAATTATGAAACAGTTATTTGAAAAAAAACATTAAATTGAGAGAGAGAAAAACACATTTTTTTTACTTTTTAATGCTGTTCATTCTTAAGATTACTGTTTATTGTATTTCGATGGAAGTTATTGCAGTTGATTAGAAGATAGAACAAAAATTTGAGTTCTTCAGCTTGTTTTATGCAGTCAATAAAAATTAATTTTGAAAAGCAAACCATATATGTTCAAAAATCAAAAAGGTTAATTATGTACCAAATGACCTCCGTCAGACACTCAATTGTATGTCCTGATTTGATTTTGTATTTAAATGTTTATATGTAAATATTTTAATAAGAACAAAAATTAATATTGGTATGAAAATGTTACAAATACAAATGTGAGTATGGTTAAATATAAACCTATTTAAATATGGGTTACAAATGTTAATTTATACATATGATAAATAAGTGCTTAATGGTTGAAATCACTCATACTGTAGACATATTTCATTTTACATGCATAATATTCAATGTTTATATGGCTAATAAACAATTATTGACCAAATTGTTGTTTTTATAATTTGCATTGTGATATTGTATTCTAATTCTTTTAGTCTAGTTAAGCCATAATAGAAATGAAAACAAATCAGCTCAAAAAAGTGTTTATGACTGTAAGACTGCGTCGATACACAATTCAGATGAAATTTATAGTTGAGAATGAGTCTAGACATATTAAGACATCATTAAGAATGTCGAGATTGTGTCGAGACATATTCATACATCATTAAGAATGTCGAGAATGTGTCGAGACATATTCAGACATCATTAAGAATGTCGAGAATGTGTCGAGACATATTCAGACATCATTAAGAATGTTGAGAATGCGTCGAGACATATTCAGACATCATTAAGAATGTCGAGAATATGTCAAGACTTATCGAGACAAATTCAAGACAGTCGAGAATAGGTCAAGACAAATCAAGACACATTTTAGACTGTCGAGAAAGTGTCGAGAAAAATCGAGAAACAATACAGATAGTCGAGAACAATGTCGAGAATATAAATACATATTTCAGACAAATTAAGAATTTGTCGAGAATTTTTACAAAAATTTCATACAAAACGAGAATGTCGAGTAAAAGTTCATGCAAATCGAGACAAAAACTGGTCTTTTCAGACTTTTGGAATTTTGTAGTGACTAGTACTGTCAACATCAGTACTGAAACAGTACTGACAAAATCAGTACTGAAACAGTACTGTCAAATTCAGTACTGAAACAGTACTGACAAAATCAGTACTGAAACAGTACTGTCAAAATCAGTACTAAAACAGTACTGTCAAAATCAGTACTTAAACAGTACTGAAACAGTACTGACAAAATCAGTACTAAAACAGTACTGACAAAATCAGTACTAAAACAGTACTGTCAAAATCAGTACTAAAACAGTACTGTCAAAATCAGTACTGAAACAGTACTGACAAAATCAGTACTGATTTCATTGAAAGTATAACATTATAAGTTTTCAGTCTTTCCTTACAGTTCTGATATGCACGAGGGTAGAAATGTACCAAAAAAGTATGGGTAAATTATTGGTAGTGTAGTCATCCATTTTCCAATCTAATCGGACGTCATGAAATGTAAAGGATCGACCAGCTAATTTAGCGGCTCAAGACTAAAACTGGTGATTCAGGTATTATATTTAATACGAACTCATATAAATTTCTTATCTATTATTTTTATAATCCGAGACTACTGTACAATCTAACATAACTAATATTAATATAGTAGTCTCAGCTTTCTATACTATTAAACGAGAAGACCTCATTTTGTGTGTCGCTTCTCCTCTTTCCACAATAAATTAATCATCATGCCTCTATGTCCTATAGGTACCATGTATTGTCGCATATGCCATCCATTCTTATGATTATTCAGTTAGAGTTATTTTGGGAGAAAAACGAAAAAAAAATGCGTCCGGATATTTTTCCGTCATTGGACGAAATTTTAAGTCAGACTAGACATCCGGTTTGCGTATTTCTGTACTTTGAAGAACATACCAAACACTATGAATAACGTGTATTTGCTATCTGCTATAATTTTCAAGTTTACTATCCACGGCGGTCACTGAGTTTATTAAATAGAGAGGGTCTATATAATATGTCAATGACCGCCGTGGATCGATTAATAAATTGAGAGTTGATAGTAAAAGCAAATACACTTTATTTATAGTAATGTAAACGCTAACATTATTGAAATCAATAGGAAAAAAATATAGTTTTGGAGGAAAAAAATTAGGAGCCGGGCTAGAAAAACAATTGTCATGTCCCAAAGTACGTATAACTTTTGATACCTTTTCTGAAATTCTTCAGTCATAAAATCTTTTACAAAAATCCTTCGGGTCACTAAGTATATTTAGTAGAGAGGGTCTATATAATATAGCAATGACCGCCGTGGATTGATTCGTTAACTGAGAATTGATAGTAAATAGCAAACACACTTTATTTATAGCAATGTACGTTCATAACATACTCAACGTATGTTCATAACATACTCAACGTATGTTCATAACATACTCAACGTATGTTCATAACATACTAAACGTATGTTCATATTGAAATAAATAGAAAACAAAAAATTGGAAATTTTGGGAAGAAAGGAGATGGGGTTGAAAAACAATTGTCCTGTCCCCAAGAACCTTTTACTTTTATTACCTTTCCTGAAATTCTCCAGTCATTATTTTGTTTACAAAAATTCATCCTACAACACTTTACAAACTTTCAACCACGCTCTGGATGCCCGCGATTTCGCGGGTGTGTTCTAGCATTTATCATCCTTGCTTAAAGTATTTCAGGTTGGGTTATTTTGGGAGGAAAACGAAAATATAGGCGTCCATATATTGTTTCTGTCATCGGAGTGACTTTTTGAGAAATATAAAAGACTTCCGCTGCCCTTAAGGACTGTTTTGAAATTTAAATATAATTGCATGATTACTTGGGACAGATCAATTATATTTTACGTGTTTCTGTATACTATGATCATACATATACTGTAGATAAAGTGTATTTGATTTTTATATATATTATCAATTCCAATAGTTTTCTATTCACGGCGGTCACTGAAATAATTCTGTATACTACATACATATATACAATGAATAAATTGTATAAATTTGCTATAATTTACTAGAAATTCCAATAGTTTACTGGGGTGACTTTTAATATATCAGTGACCGTTTTATATAGTAATTATAGTATATATATATATATATATATATGTATGTTCATAGTATACAGAAAAACAGAAAGAATAAAAATAGGTATTTGGAAAAAAGGGTGAAACACGCTGTTAGATATTTGGATACGTATCAAAATCAAAAAGTTACTTTTGTTTCATTTTTACATTTAACCCAAAATTGTTATCGCGTATTTGACCCAAATTTAATGACCCATGCCGATAAATACCTGGTGTTGTTAAACATGAATTGAAAATCAATACATTTAAAGGAAAGAGTCGCACGCATATCTGTTTATACTTGTATATTAATGAAAATCAGTGTATGTAAAGTGCGGATCCTAAAATATCATTTTTACTGTATATGCCATAAATGTCTAATGTAGAATGATAAATAAACAGACGAACTTTTTTTTATTTTTTAAGAAAATGAAGAAAATTAGTTAAAATGTATATGTTCAGAAATGCATAATACTAATAAAACAAAGAAAGAGATGCGAGCGGGGTTTTATCGCGCCTAAAGCCATCCAGCTGTGAAATATATACCAAAATAGGTGAATATTTAGGACATTTCACGAACAGATCGTGCAGGTGCTTTATAACTAACAGGTAAGATGTTGTTGCAGTAAAAAATATTCATTTTAATACAATTAATAAAGTTGTATAACGTAGAATATGTTTTGTCATTCAGTTTCTTCATATTTAACTAAATTCTACTATGATGATTTCGTAATGCTAGTCATGTTTACTGTCGAATAATGATACTATTCTTTCATTTTTACTGTGGAGCGAATCATTAGTATTGTATATGCGGTGCATTTTCACTGTATAATTTTATTTTTTATATCTATTACAGCTCATTTCTTTAAGCATGTAAAACAAGACTTTAGTTGACTTGCTTGCTTTTCTTTTATTGAATAATCATATGATAACACCCAATTTAATTCAAATATTAAACATACAGGTTAAACTTTGCCTATTCATATTGTTTAAAAATGTCAATCTTATTTACAAAGTTTGTATAAACAATTAAACAAACAAAGCAAACAAGCCAACCAAAGTTTTGCTGTACAGGCATTAGGAAATTAACTGTAAAGCCTTAATTTAGCCGACTTGCTCAAACAATAGATAAAGTAGAAGAAAGATTTGATAAAATTTAGCTTACGGAGGAAAGTTTGGTTTTAAAACACTTTAATAAATTCAATAGAAATAACATTTACTTCAAATGCTTTTAGTTTCTTATAAAGCGTATATGGATCTTTATCCTTATTTTTTTTTATCTATTTACATGACGCTTCACCACTAATCAAGTACATCTTGATATAGATTGAACCTCTGTTTTCCCGTTTAAAAGGTTTTACACTGAAGTCGTTTATAACTTGCTGTTCGGTGTGAGCCAAGACTCCATGTTGAAGACCGTATTTTTACGTATAATGGTCTACTTTTCTAAATTGTGACTCGGATGGAGAGTTGTCTCATTGTCACATACGTGTACGACATCTATATATGGCTCAAAAACGAAACGAGACGGGATAAAGACGGGATAAAAAAAATCCACGCTACTTTTTTAATATATTTATAATGGGATTAAAATAGTGGGTCGCATTAGGGTATAAGCGTGATGCCGGATTGCCGATTTTTTGCAAGCGTGACAGTTTAAAGTCAAATGATTAAGTCGTGAAAAACGAGAAATGAAGTCTAGCGGGACACGGATAATAACAAAAAACATGAGAACAGCATAGTATAAGCGGGATACGGGAATCTGACAAAACAATAAGCGGAATACTGGAATCTGCCAAAACAGTAAGCACGATCCAGGATCAGAACCCCCCAATGAGACCCCATAATAAGATATTTTTGTATATTCATCCTATTGGTACAGTCATACCTTCAATAACAAATGTATCCGATGCATGCATGTTTTTTTATACTTTTGCTCCCTTTTTTTATTTTTGTGGGGTCCAAATTTATAGACAAATGTCCTTTAATATAGATATTAGGGTTTTGTTGACATGCTGAATCTAACCGTGTATCTAGTTTGGGGATTTTTTGCCTAGTTTCTGAAATAGCTCACATAGAGTTCCAAAGGGTCTAAAATCAACAAAAATGAATTGTAGCATGCATTTCGTGTACAATAACCCAAATGTGTATGGTTTTACCTCTGCGGTAGTATCCATTCGCGGATCTAGAATTTTTTATTTTGAGAATCGCTTTTGTTACAAGTTTGAAAAGCTATATATTTGATGAAGAATGAATGAGGAGTTTGTATTTCAATTTGAAAATACATGTATTATAAATCCTAAAGTCATCAACTAAGTTTTTTCATTTGTTGCAAGTGCATTTATCACATAATTCTACAATAAAAATTCCTCGCATCTTTGAAAATTCTACATTAATAATGACTGCACTAACAGTGATAATTCATCGCATCTATAGTTAAAATGGATCGCATTCAATAATCGATATGCTATATTATGATGCTTTTATAACACTTATTTGAATTTTAATGCTATGTTTGTATATTATAAAGACATATCACAATGAAAATATGTTAAAACTTTCCTTCACATCACTTAATTTGATATTTTCAAAACGTAAACAAATACAGTTTTCCCATGATCCTTTATTCTACAATAGACATACCCGCATATAACAGTAAAAATGAACTAGCTGGATTCGCACTTTATATACACTGAAAATAGTATGTATTTCGTAACAATAACCAAGTCTTATCACAAATATTTGTAGGCTTGGACCAGATAAATAAATTAAATTAAATAAATTCATTAATTTTGTTATTCTCTTGTATGTAGGTAACGCTTTGCGCATATGTGTGTGAAAGGGGTCTTTATAAAATAACAAGAAGGCTTTCTAGAGTTCGGATTGATTATAACCAGAGAATGAAATTAAAAAAAAAAAAATTATCAACATTAATGATGGTTCATGTAACATAGAATATAATTATACACACATTATATCACAGTAAATTTGAATACAGTTTAAACAATTTCTAATATAATAGTGTTACTATAAACAGTCGATACACATTTACTATGGATTAGTTTCTGTGACCGACATTTAAATATAACACTATATCAAGTTCATCGTGTTTACAACCAAATATAATTCAAAGTATTATAACCCCTTAAATTCCGGTATAAGTCCGTGAACTTCGGCACGGGTTACGTTACAGTCTGTAGCTCAATAATCGACAATGTGGTTGCTTTAAACGCAAGACCGTATGAAATATATACAAATTTATTCACAAGTTTACAGCTTGAAAGCTAGGGAAAGACTCCCAGCAACAGTTTACAAAACATATAAATTAAGTCAAAGATAATGGTATTAAAACATTATATAAGGTTCTCATTAAATATAAATATGAGTGTCCAATGTTATGCAATAATAATAGGTGTATTGTTCTCCGGTTTAACTTGGTAAAATTGCAATAATTGCCTTTGTAGTTCGAGTGTTAGATTCATGTATTATCTCGCACTTTTGACAGCAATCGGATTAAGTTGTAAAAATAGTAAATCTATAATCTCTCTGGATATTTGAAATAAGACATATTATAATTAAGAATAAAAAAAACATTTTAAACAAGAAATATTCAACTTAAAACTAAAACGAGAAATATTCCATTTTAAACGAAAGTTCATATGAATAACTTAAACGAGAGTTCATATATAAATATTCAAAACGAGAGTTCATGTAAGTATTCAATTCAAAACGAGAGTTCATATATAGCAATTTGCAAATTATGGTAAAGTTCCCAATGTCACTTTTCTTCCGGTTATATTCTCCACTATTTCCCCGAAGTGCTCGTCCCGAGCACACATTACTACATTTCGTATTTGGGTTAGTAATGTTATTTCATCTGTGGGTAATTCGTCTATGGGTAATTCATCTTTGGGTAATTCGTCTTGGATTAATTCGTCTATGGATGATTCGTCTATGGGTAATTCCTCTTTCTGGTTACTGAAAATGTGTACATACTGAAAACATCACGAACATAGAAAATGCACATATTGGACCTTTTAAAAGATATACAAAGGGGGTATGTGGAGGGGGGTAAACATAGACATACTAGATATTCTGAGGAGGGGGACTACTGACAAAAGTATACTACACTCAGAGGAGGGGGACTACTGACATAAGTATACTAACTCTGAGAAGGGGGACTACTGACATAAGTATACTAACTCTGAGAAGGGGGACTACTGACATAAGTATACTAACTCTGAGAAGGGGGACTACTGACATAAATATACTAAAATATCTATTTCAACTTCACAACTCAAAAGAGCATGGCTCTATTATATGTATGGAAACATAAACAACAAAGGGTGTTTTTATCATAATCATAAAAGTAGAACTAAGTATCTAAGTATTAAATGAATTGCGAAAAAAAAGGGGGGGGGGCAATAATGATCATTGGCCCGTTTAGGATTCTAACAAACTTATAGGTGACGAGTCCATCTTGCACTCCTGTTTCGGATCAAAATTGTATTCTTAAATGATTTAGTTATACCACTGATAATCTATGTATTCATACGGAAGCTCATACGTGTAAATTCAGTGATCTTTGTTCAAAGTTACAACCTTTACTTGTGTGATACAATAGGTTCTATGATACAACAAGGATACACAGACTTTGACTCGATTTATAGATGTTAGTGGCAAATATCTCAGGAAAAAATGAATATTCATAGCAGAATAATGAAGTTTTCTTAATAAAAAGGATTCTACATGTGAAAATGCAAAACAAAAATAGATCTAGACTCGATAAAAACCGTGTTCTGTAGAAAAAACTTGGCCTACATGTAGTTAAGGTTATCCATGTCATTTTCGCTTATTTTTACTTTGACTCTGAGCATTAAAGTATTGGATTAAATTACTTAGTATTTTATATGTTGTGTGATGGTTCCCATGTATTTTGTGAACTACTATAACCGCGCCATTTAATAAGGTACTGTTGTCTCGTTTTCTACGCTTAATCATTCTTTCGACATCAAAAATGCCCTGTTGATTGTTTGGATTTTGTGATAGCTACTTATCTTTGTGTAATTGTGTTGGATCATTTTGATTATTTTTCCCTCCTTGATTTTGTGTATGAATATTAATTGTGTCATTGACTCTGTCAAGGATTTTAGGCATGTCCATTAGTTCCTCTGGGTTTAGGTCGTGATCCTCATCTACTTCATCGGGTGAAGTCGTGGTTACTAAATACGTTGATGATAATTTCGACCATTTCCTTGCGACCTTTCAATCTGGATATAGCTGCCAGTCAACATTTCTTAAAAATCTGAAAGATTGGATAAACAATAGATATTTAGCAGCAATTGTAATGGATCTCAGTAAAGCCTTTGACTGTCTTTCACATGATTTACTTCTATTAAAATTGGAAAATATATGGCCTTAGTCCATCTGCTCTGGATATACTCAAAATTTATCAGACTACAATAAAACAGTGTGTAAAAACTGAGTTGCACAAACGTCTATTAAAGTTAATAGTCTATTAAAAGTACACTTAAATTTAATAGTCTATTAATTTCGTTGCACAAACGTCAATTAACGTTAATAGTCTATTAACTCACTATTAAATTTAATAGCACGAAGGAGCGCTATTAAATTCTTAATAGTACAATTAAAATGGATAACCTACTAGTGCTTGGATTCCATGTACCGCAAAATCAGCCGAAAAAATACCGAGAAAGGATGCTCACCATCAATGATTTGTCGGACCGTGAGCTTCGGGCAAGGTATCGGTTTGGGAGAGCTGGGTTAGAGTTTATCACGGACATCGTAAGAGCTGATATAGAGCACCCAACAAAAAGAAGCAAGGCACTAAGCCCTGAAATGCAGGTACAAACATTAGTTTTGAATGCATGCTTTCCTTTTTTTTTTAAAGTAATATAAGAATTAAATAATCGACTTGCAGTTCATTCCCAGTAAAAGCAATATTTACAATAACGTAAGAAAAAAATGACTTACCATGTATTTGCCATGACTTCTATAAAGTTTACTGGTCACCGCATCACAGAAAGTATGGGATAATCTATATTTAGGGAATAGATTGAATGCTTTGTTATTTTAAGTCCACTGATCACAAACTGACAAAGACACGACAAAAGATGCACACATTGAAATCAGTGTAACAAATATTTAACACTCGGCTTAAACTGTTTTTTTCCGATGATGTCAGTATTTTTACAATTTAGGTCAGAAATAAATACCATACTAGACTGTTCGAATAATGTCACCCTCTAATGTAGGCTGTACCTCTGACATTCCACATTTGTGTAACGCACTGTGTAGTCTCCATGTACTCTGTGTGTTTTGTATGGTTTTCACAAATTCGAAATACAAACGTGTTTTCTACTGTATACCATAGGCTAGCTAGTACTACCAATTACGCCGACACTTTTCTAAACAAACCATTTTCATTCAATAATATTTGTCCTTCTGTGTACAACCGTTTTGCACCAAGAAATCATAAGTGTGACGTCATATAAACTTTAGGAATTTCCCTGTTACTATCATGGCATTCATGTGTATAAATTGTTACAATTGAGAACAATGTTGTTGAAACATTTTTCATCGCGCTTTCATGGTATGAGGGGGTATAGTATGACGGGCCCTGATACCATTATCCCGGGTGTAAAATCACGAAATCCCGTGGTCTCGAATAAAAAATCCTGACGTCCAGAAATTTGAAAAAAAAATATGCCCGGATCCCGAAATCCCAATTTTAAAAACAGCCGATCCCGGAGTCCCAACAAAGGCCCTTATTCTGGTCCACACTGAAGTGAGTCTCATTGGGGTCTAGGCGTGACACGGGATTGCCGATTTGTTGTAAGCGTGACACGTGAATATCAAATTATTGTGTCGTGAATACGGGAAATGAGGTCTTGCGGGACCCGGGAAATGACAAATGAAATATAATTTCTCACGTACATAGTGTAAGCGGGATACGAGAATCTGACAAAACAGTAAGCGGATCCGGGATCGGAACCATCCCAATGAGACTCCCACTAAACCAATCAAAATTTACGCAAATTTATTTGGAATGACACAGTTATATTATTGGAAAAACTCATAAAATATCGCATATAATTTTGTTATGAATTTATCATAATGTGATGTATGTACATGAAGTTATGTATTCCCATCGAACAGGTACTAATTGCCCTGAGATATTATGCAACGGGGAGTTTTATGCAAGTGGTTGGAGACACGGTCGGGGTAGATAAATCAACTGTCAGCCGCTGCATCACTAGAGTTTCCACAGTTCTTGCCTCTAAAGCAGGCGATTTCATTAAATGGCCATCAGAAGACAGAAAGCGTGAAATTAAAAATGGATTTTATGAAAATGGTGGATTTCCTGGAGTTATAGGATGCATTGATGGCACCCACGCGAGGATACAGGCCCCTGCACAAGATGAACCGTCCTTTGTAAACCGCAAAGGATACCACAGTATAAACGTTCAGGCTATATGTGACCATGAGGGTAAATGTAACACTGAACGAAACCATACCCAAATTGCACCTATTTTGACAATTTTCATCTCCATTTATTTATGATCCAGACAAATGTTTCCGTTATTTTTTTAATTTTCTAGGCAGTATCTATATCGATTAAAAACGTCAATTTATATATCTATAGGTGTCATACCACCAATTACTCCCTCAAATTTAGAACGTATGTGAAAGTAGGCCTACTCGGACAAAAAATAGTGCATTTGATGTCATTGTTTACTTAAACTGACCAACAAATTGGCAGAAATGAAACTTTTGGTGAAAGAGAAATATATTAAGATCATTTTGAGCTAAAATTTACTTGTTTATGAGTTTGCATTAAAAATTGAGGATTAATTCACTCCATAGTATACTAATTTAAGATTTCCAGAAAACCAGGGGTTATTTTTAGTGGTACCTCTATTCGGAATACCTTTTCTTTTTTATATGATTTTAAACACCTGCTGAAAATGTGCATGTAGAAAGCTGATACATGTACAATTCAGGATATACCTGGTTTCTATGAAGTTAAACTTAAGGTAAAATATTTAGAAAGCTGTGAAAATTGTAAAATTTGGTTGAACAGATAGGGACTTTTAATTGGTGGTATGACACCTTTATCAATACTGAATCACTGAATTTTGGTACTTGGTGCAAATTGGGTACTGTGACGTTAGATATGTATATTTAGTAATGACATAATTTATGAGTGATTATACGACATATTGGACCTTTTTATACTTAGTCTAGTATTCAAATCGACGAGATTCTAAATCTTTTGACCTATGTATTCCTGAAGACACGTGGGATTCAAACAGACGCGTAGCTCGGGCATACACTTGAATTTTTATAAAAAGTATATTTTAATCTAAATAAAATACAAATCACTTATAAATATAGTACATCAGCTCTGTATGGTGTTGGACAGAAACTGTGCATGACAAAAGGGGTAACAAGAGCATAATGATGAAATTATCTGTTTAATTTTGCCATATTTTGCGGAATAAAAAAAATCTTGTTTCACAAGTAGATCAATACATTCTGGTGGAATAAAAGTTTGTTATATATCAATTATCAATTATCAATTACTTTGTCAAACCTTTTTTGGGGGTTCTCTTCATGGTCCGTGTTTCAACTATGACGATTTCTTAGAGAATCAGAAACACTGATTTATAACTAAATTTTTAAGTGTTGATAGTAGTTTCGGGATAAACTCAATATATGTACATTGTCGGTAAATATAAAATTATAAAATTATTTTTTCTCGTCACGAAAGAGGAGAAAAGCTCGACAAAGCCTCACTTTTCCTCCTGTTTCAAAAGTACATGCAATTTTTTTTTTCATTTTCCGACAATATAAATATATATTGTATTCAAACGTGTTTACGATCAACAACGAACACGTATTACAATTAATAAAATGCAACCCATTTTTTTTTTCATTCAGGCAATGTGTGATTAACAAATTTGCTTAGTATTAATTTTTTGTCTCGCCTTGACGGAGTCAAAATTCGAGACAAAGGTATGCTGTTTCCGGCGTCGGCAAAGGCGTCATCAATGTATTAGTTTGTGATTAGGTCTTCAAGACTTGTTCATGGTGTACCACTAGTGGTAGGTCAATGATATTTGGTATGCAGTTGTATTAGCTTTGGCACATCTATTTACTATGGAGAGTATTTGTTTTCCCCACCCCCTTAGTCAAGGTTTATTGACTTTGAAACTTTTCATAGTTTATATGTATTAGTTTGTGATTAGGTCAATTTTTGGGAAACCACTAGTGGTAGCTAAATGATATTTGGTATGCAGTTGTGTCCGTGACTGTACGACATTCAACAATGAGCAAAGCCCAGACCGTAAAAAATGAACGAAAAGCAAATGTGTAACATGAGACAGTTAACCAATTTATTTCTTTATAAATGTCCACTTAACCAAATGACGCGAGCTAAGGTTATCGTACCATATTGTAAAATGCACATTCATTTCTTTTTGGTAATTGTTGCCTGCTTGGTATTGTAAGTGTATATATAAAAAAATAAATCATGCAGCAGTACTGTTTCGTACTTACTTTTTTTGTTGTTGGTCATTTTACACAGATACAATAGTTTCTCTTATTTGACGTAGACGAAAAACAATAATACAAGCCTTGTTCTATTCTATGTGAACCCTGTATTCATGTATAGCCTGAGTCATTTTCCTCTGCTTTTTTACTTTAATCCCGTTTTAACTTCTTCTGTGTAAATACGATATATGATCTTAATGTATTTTATATAAGTCCAGGGAGCAAATATAAGAAAATATACCTTGCAGAAAAGACATCTCCAGCTATTTTTTTTATAAGCTAAAATAATGATCGGGGACGGGTGCACTTAATTTAAGACTTAACCAACCAAAAACCTTAGCAAACAAAAATTCTTTCAGGGCGTTTCACAAATCTGGTAGCCAGATGGCCAGGCAGTGTGCATGATAGCCACATCTTAAGATGCTCGAAAATTCTGGAACATCTGGAGTTAACGCATAAGCGTGTGGAGGATGGCATAGTCTTAGGTCATGTAGGTGATAGCGGTTATGGATGCAAAAGCTTTTTGATGACACCGTTCATGAGACCGACAGAGGATTGCCATGAAAGGTTTAATAGAGCACATACTAAGACCAGATGTTGTATTGAAAGGACATTCGGCTGGTGGAAAAAAAGATTCAACTGTTTACATTCTGGAGTACGTGTTCACCCAGAAAAGGCTTGCACTATGATTATGGCATGTGCAGTGCTCCACAACATTGCTTTAAACTTCAAGGAACCAATGGATGATGCTGATGAGGTTGATGATGCGTGTATAGATATACCCTTTAGAGGTCCAGAGGAAGGTCGTACTGTACGTGACCACATTTGCAGAGCATTCTTTGGTTAAACACGCACATGGCGAGTAAAATTCAAATAAAATATCATAAAAAATCATAATCTTTTAGTAAAATTTTGTTGCACAATTGAAACATGTAAATTAACCAATAAACACACACACACACTCCAACACGCAAGGTCACATGTAAACGAGAAAATATCTTTTAAAGTTCAAGTCCAAACAAGTCACATACTGAGGAAGCCAATTCATGTTTGTCCATCTGTGACCTAAGAATGGCTATTTCCATTTTAAGCTTTTGGTTTTTTAAGTCATAATATTCTGACTGTTTACATAACACTTCATGCTGCTTTACAACTATATCTTCTTGTTTTATCTTTTTCTCTATGATGGGACAAGAAGTACTCTTCAGCGGTCGTTTTTGTGGATTTACCGGCAATAAAGGATCCTTTTCCTTGTCTAACATGCTGATGCTAAAATATACAACATATGAAATGAAACGTAACATAAATATAAACACAATGTATACAAGACAGTGTTTGAAAAAAAATGAGCTTCTGATCGGTTTACCCCATTTTATTGACAATGAAACTTCTAAATACAATATCTTCATGCACCAAATTATGGACTTAATTAGTGGGCATGTAATATACACTTTTAACCATGTTAACCTTTATCACAAAGGAGTAAATTGTTTAGGATAAGACAAAAATTAACATTGGTTATACTCAAACATATACTAGTACATATGAAGACATTTATAAACATGTATTTAGATTCCCTCCATTATCAGAAGAAGATATTGTTTACATTAATAATTCAATGAAACTATTTCACTACATTTGGAAAACAATTCTTCTCTAAATATATCTATATTAGTTTTGTACATTTTATTGTGAAATTAAATTCATCTTCTACTTTCAACAGACACAAAGGACAAATTGTTTCTTCTACAGCAGTTTTTTTGTGACGACATTGATCATTTATAAGAACACTTCTATACTTATGTGAATTTTGGCAAAATGTTCTATTACTTTTCTGTCAATACTCAGAAAATATATAGAGAGATCAAACTTCATAGTGTGTCCCTATACTGGTCTGGCTCATGAAAGTAGTGAGGTCAACATCGTCCACATCCTCCATAGAAAAATAAATAACATCAAAATTCTGTACCGGAAGCCATCTCGATTAAATCAGATAAACATTTTCCCTAATATGTTAATAATATAAACCCTATTTTATTCACATTAAGCATACCTAATTATTGGTTGAATTGGCTTGCTTGGTCTTCGTCGATCTCTTCTACATCTGTGTTTATTGGTAGCTTTCTTGCTGTATCACACACAACTGTAAAATAAGTGCAGTTACTGAATCAACCTTAATTTTCTAATGTTTGAAAATGTACATCGACACAATGTGCTAAATTTCAAATAGTTGACGCAGAGTAAGAGAGATAAAAATTATTAAATATATATATATTTTTGAATTATTTTGAATATGGTATGTTCTTCATCATCATTTTCAGGTAGATGAAAATTCCTTTACGTTGTCCTATTTCTTTTTATTAGTATCAAATCCTCGGATTAGAAGGGGGTGTAGGGGCCTACTACAGTACTGAATTAACAAGGGATTTGGTGGTTATCCACCTTTTTCATACAATATATATATACACAAATATATTAATCATTTGTTGCGTAAAAAATAATTAATATTAGTTAATATTGTTTGGGTTTCATATGATACATTAAGGTATGTAATGAAAAAGTGGAAATAATCGGAAACACCAAAGAGATATGATAGGAGACATTGTGGACCCTTTATTGAACTAATAATTTATTTCGGATAGTCATTCCGACCAATTCACATACTTTCAAGTTTTGGAAAATTCAAAAGTTGTAAAATCTTTTTTTGCTTTTTTTCAAATTTCATCCTACCCCCCTCCCCCTCCCCACCACCACCACTACCCCTAAAAATGAAATGGAAACTCCCTTATTGGCAAGAAATTAGCAAATTACCTTCTTGCCTGTATTTGATGATAAACTGCACAGTGTTATGCAAAAGAGAAGAGGCGTCTTGTGAGGAAATATCCTGCAATCTGGGGTAATTGGCACAAAGGAAATTTGCAAGCTCATCGATTTGGTATTCGGAAAATTTATCATCATCATTGGTCGAGGGTTCCAAAAACGGAATCAAATGGACATCATTTGCTCTTGGGAGTTGTTTCGAACAACTAGAATTGTAATTTGCTAGGAAGTTCTTGATCTCTTTATGCATATATTTGGCTTTCTTTGTCAGATCAACTGTAAGAAAGAGATTCAAAAATATTGGGGTTTTTTCATAGCTAAGATATAAAGGATATAAGGGGTAAAATGTCGATAAATCAACTATACTAGAATTAACAGTATGAACAGAGCATAAGAATACAATCTTAACAGAATATCCGGCAAGCTATGTATTGCCCAAAATATAAGACAATATATGTATAAGAAAATCAACACAATTTGACCACAACCATAGGACAAGGATGAAGCAAGATGTATTCAAATACAACCATTGACAAAGATTCTATAATTTGGACATGAACACAAAAACGCACATGGGATCAGGAGCAAAACAGAAAAAGGACTTTTGTTCCGACCCCCTCACGTATTTGTTTTTGGGTTTTTTTTTGGTGGGGGGGTGGGGTTATTGAAAAATCTCCCACCTCTCACTCAAAATGTGGATAACTTTATGTCCAGGGGTTTATAGTCCTCTTTAACCCTCTGAGTCCCAAGCGGACATATATGTCCTCAACCGGCCGAGTCCCAAGAGGACATATATGTCTATTTCGCCTTGTTATGAAATATAATCGAGTAGAACTCTGTAAATAACCGACAGAACTTACAAGTATATACTAATCAAGACACAATCAATCAAGATACAAAGTGAAAATTGTCTGTATATAATATTCACCCCTTTAATCTTGTAAGATAATAAAGAAGACAACAACCTTTGCTAAATGAAAAAAAAATCAAAATTTATATATAGATCTTTGGTTTCGTTATGTTCATAAACAAGAGTAGCCGAATTACGACAGATCTTCATTTTAACCAGACTGAGGGAAAACTCATTTAGGGTATGACAAATTGTATTAATACCAAAAATGTCTTCTAGATGTCTATTTAGGGTTTCGTTGTTTGCTTGCTGTCTCATTGGTGAATAACCCCTGCATCTCCTTTTATTTATAACTGTTCCGTATTATAGATAGGCCTGTTCTAATAGAAACAAGCTTTAACTTCACTTCCCAAAAAAAAAGTAAAGCGAGTTATGATTAAGTAACGTTTGACAAACACGTACAATTGAAACAAATGCATCAGTGTTAATGATCTCTTTCGTCCAACTTAAGGGAAGGCATAAAAACCTAAAAAAAAAAATTGGGGATCTTAGAGATGTATAATGTCCATTTCATTTTAACCAAACAGAACTCGTATTAAGTTGGCAACATGTAGTAATTCCACGTTGAGGCTATAACCAAAGAATCCGAAATGCTCGTCCCTATCTGATATCTTGCTATTTTCTTTCTGTTTGCTTATAGTTTTCACCGCAAAAAAGGATGAAAAATTAAATTGAAATCCGAAAAAAATAATAATTTGTATATAAAGATGTATGCTTAAGGTAAATGCATGTATTTCAATAAATTCTGGGCATGGTTTTTTAGTAGACTGTTTTTATTTTTTCTCGCCTTTGTCTGATCTGGCTTATTTTTTCCGCCGACGACCTGCGACCTGAACTTGAAGTCCGCGCTGTCGGCTGACAAGCTGGATGAAATCTCAAGCAATAGTTAAGTAAGAATAATTGAAATATATTAGAAAAATGAAGACCCCAATGAGATATTACATAATACATCACAAAAATGATTTAAAAAAAAGAAATAATTATTATGCGGCTAATTTATTAATTCACGGCATATTGTTCATTTGCTTATGTAATGATTTTGATACAATATTCTATTTATGAAGACATGTTGACTACTGTACTATTTATAAAGTAGTATTCAAGACTTCAACACTATATGACTATAGACCGGTATACCTCCAAATTTTTTAATACAACAAAAATGTTAATATTTAACCTTGTTTAAGTTGAATATATCGTTTAGCAAATATCAAATATATTTAAAAAAAAGAAAATATTACAGGATGGCATAAGAACTTTTGCAATCATTAACACTTTACACTGTGTAAATCGATTGTACAACACTTGAGGGTATTTTCAAGTACCTGCAAGTTACTTTATTTCGACGTCTTATAACACATAAACGTCATGAATAGCACTCTATTTGATGACGTCGTATGCTTTAACGGTACATTTTGAAAATAAAATAACAATGTTATTATAATGTCAACTATGTAACCTTAATGTTTACAAAGTCAAATACATCAATAAAGGCAAACCAGGTGAGTATTGTATTCAAAATATGCGGAAATTATGCATTTTACCTCCAAAAGATAGGGTTTTGCATACATGAAAATAATAATTATTTGGGACTGAGAGGGTTAACAGCTAAAACATGATAATTTTGTACTTCTTTTCAGCTAATCAAAATCCTTACCGTAAAATGCACGAGTAAAACACTACCCAAGTTTGTTTTACAAGTAGTTTCTTGCCGGACATATAATAACTGCCTAATACAATATCTTTACATCTATATACTAACGTCACGGTACCCAGATTTCACTTTTTGACAATAAACAGCTGAGAATTTCTAAAAGTTTACTTTGATACTAAACAATTTGTACAGTATACATTGTACTTGATTATTTAACATTATACATATCTTAAGATGAAGTTGCCCGTATTCAAAGGGATAATGTGGAATAAACTATAAGCTTTAGAGTTGAAATATCAATCTTTTAAATATGATTTGCAGATAAAATATCAAAGTACCTTTGTCCACAGGACTTTCTTCTCCCGTCAAACCGACAAAACTTGACGTGTCTTTCATCATTTCTATGATTTTTTGACTTTCCTGGTTGATGGGTGTTGCTGGTGGTCCTCCACCAGTTTGATGGGTGTGTCTCTGAACATCATGATATGTCTTTTTTGCATTTGACTGCATGTTTTGCCATTTGACTTTCACTTCTGCCACCGTCCTACCATGTAACCCCAGTGCATTAATCTGTACCGTAATATCTCTCCAAACGTCAACTTTTGCTCTATTTGTCAAACTGTTAGAAAATTTGCTCCTTATAGTGAATAAGTTTTTCTCCACTAACTGTCTTAGCAATGAAATTTCTGATGAATCCCAGTTTGAGCGTCTTTTCTTCTTCTGGGCGTCCATATTTTTTAAAATGACGTCGTGAAAAAAAATCCGGGAAATCGTGACGACGTCGTGAAAATGCAGAAATTCACGAAAATTCGCGTGCTTCATGACGTTACAATGAATATTGGGAATGATGAAGGACTTAATTGACTATTAAACCTTAATAGTCACTTAAAAGTATATTAGTTAATAGAAGCCGTAATAGTGAGTCGTGCAATGCTTTTAACTCACTCTATTAACTAATAGTCAATTAGATATTTAATAGTCTATTAGGAGTTAATAGTCTATTAACTTAATAGACGATTGTGCAACCCAGCAATACCTGAGTATCAGTCAAATGCAAGATATATATAATACAGTGTTCTTAGTCGTAAGTTTTTTTGTGAAACCGACCCAGGAAGATTTTCTAAAGTTATATAAAATATTGATGTACATCATTGTCTCAAGTATATCTACTACATTTTAAAAAATTATTAAATATCCATTTATCTTTAAATTTGAAAATGTAATAGTAATTTTATGAACAATAGTTTACTCGGAACGAAATTCACTTAGCTTTATCGTGTTCTAAAGTACATTCGGAAATCTATTACGCCATGTTTAAAAATCTGGGATTTCCCTGAGAATAGAAAGTAAATCATCCATTTTCCAATCTGATCAGACGTCATGAAATGTAAAGGATCGATTCGACCAGCTAATTTAGCGGCTGAAGACTAAAACTGGTGATTCAGGTATTATATTTAATACAAACTCATATAAATTTCTTATCTATTATTTTCATAATCCGAGACTACTATACAATCTAACATAACTAATATTAATATAGTAGTCTCAGCTATAAATGATAATATCTACATAGACGGGTTTAATTGTGTTCCTCTTTTGTCAATTCGTTTCTGTATATAACTTTCTAAACACGCTGTTAGAAATTTGGGTACGTATCAAAATTAAAAAGTTACTTTTGTTTTATTTTTACATTTTACACAAAATTGTTATCGCATATTTGACCCAAATTTAATGACCCATGCCGAACACAATATCACACACCTATACCCCCCTCCAAAAAAAAATAAATTTGACCCCCAAAAAATTACCCTCATTTCAAGTAAAAGAGCCCTAAATTTTCATAAAAAAAAAAGCAAAAAAAAACGCAAAAACACCAAAATTTTCTTACTCCCAAAAAATTTTTTTTTTTACTTTGGAAAAAAACGTTATTAAAAACACCCAAAAAACAACAAAAAAATTCCAAAAAAAAAATAAATAAAAAAACCGGGAGAACAGGCGAAGAAAGAATTCTGTGGGATTTAAGAGAAAAAATAATTTTCCCAGTGCGCCCCAACCTTGATTTTTAATTAATTTTATCAATATAGTCTAGTAATAAAACGGATCAATACGACTACAACTTCAATTGCTTTTTACATTTGTGAAGTGTTATAGACTAAATCGATCATTGGAAATATTTACATGGTTGTCAAGAGTGTGTTTACATGTTGCCTGGGTGATGTAAACATATAGCAGACGTTTATTGACAGTGGAGAGATTGGAGTATTTCACAAGAAAATCATCTGTAGGTGTTTATTCATTCTATTATTTTGTGTTGTGAATAGATTCCGTTGTAACATTTTATTGGAATTTCGTCAATTTGATCATATACTCAAAAAATGATTGCTACACAAAATTACACATGGACGGATGAACAAAAAGCAACTATTTTAGAACATCAGGCTTTTCATATGAATATGACTCATTTTTTAAATAATGTTGTGATAGAAGGACCAACCAAGACGTTTCCGAGGAAACCAAAGAGTAATTTAAAGCAAGTAATCATGACAAAGAAAACAAAAGGAGTACAAAAACGAAGTCATGAACAACTTCATGCATATTTAGTTGAAAACTTTATAGAAACAAAGAAGACGATAGACAGAGATGTGTTTCTGTTTAAACTTGAGGACATTACCACTGAAGAACAAGCGCTTGAAAAATTAAAAGACGGGTTTAAGCATCTTAAACGTCAAAATGCTCAGACTCTCTTCTTTTTTATTCAATATGGAATGTTGCTCAATGATGTTTACAAGAAAATTTTCGAACTACGTATTCAAGGGATTATCACTATTACATGGGGTAAGTGGCTTCTTGAAAACATTGGGATTCATCCTTCCTATGCTCGAAGGTTGCGGGAATGTGCAAAATCGTTGGGAGGATACTATAAACTTTATAAAGTTGGACTTTCTTTCACCGAGATCTTCAAGCTTAAGAAAGAACTTGTAGCTTTGTTTAACAGCAGCCCAGAAATGAACACATTTTGGCAAGAAAATCCTGATATATATTCCACACGAGAAAAGGAATCATCTCAAGAAGTCATGACTGCCGACGCTGTAAGAGGATACGCCATTTAAATTATGTATAGTACAATATTTGTTCTTGTTTGTCATGTACAATCCCACTTTACTACCGTAATTCATAACATGGTAACGGTGACACTACAGTAGCGCCGTTGCTAAGGATTTTGTGTTGACTATTAACTGATAATGGATTCTGTATTTCTACATACCTGAGTGACTGTTATATGTACATGGATGATAATGTGTAATTTTGCAAATACTTTTACAAATGAATGTTATAATAAAGATTTAAAACTTAGTCATTTGTAATTCTTGTTCATAGAAAGCACCTGTTATTTCTTCGCCTTTTAAATCAATTATTTTATAAGTAAAAGGAATTGTATTTAAAACTTTTTCAATTACAAATATTTCTTTAGTCCAACGAGTAGTATAACCCTTTTCAAATTTACCCTTTTTTTTTGTTATTCTTACTCTAGCACCTACTTCGAATTTAGGTTTTTTAATTTTCTCTTCCTTTTCTGGATATAAATTTTTATACACTGTTAATTCATTTTTTAATTTACTTGCTTGAACAGGTGTCATTTTAATTGAAGAATGTACTGTATTATTATAATTTTTAACTAATTTATCTAATATATCATAATATTTTAAAGTTTCATTAGCAGTAAAGTATTTATACATATGTTGTTTCATTGTTCCTATCCATCGTTCCACTACACTGGATTTTTCTTCATTCTCAGTTGAATATAACTTTATGTTATTATCTTTTAACAATTCTTTTACTTGTCGATTATAAAATTCGGATCCTTTATCTGACCAAATATATATTGGTTTTCTTTCTTTAAATAATGTTTTAAATGCTTCACTCACTGCTACTCCTGTTTTATTTTTCAATGGAATCAACCAACCATATTTACTAAAAACATCTATAACTGCTAATAAATATTTATAGTGTTTATTTTGTTTTGAATATTGTTGTATATCTATCAAATCAACTGCCCATGTTTGATCTATTGAATTAACATAAACACGTCTTTTAGGAAAAGATTTTATAACTCTATGATGTAATTCATCTGCTAATTTATTTGTTAGATTTGTTTTAGACATTTTTAAGTAACTAAAATGTTTTCTTAAAAAATGGAGGCAAAAAAGGATAAAATTTTATCCAAGCGAGGAGATTCATATAAACTTGTTTTGACAAAAGAATATAAACATAAAGCAAGTATTTATGTATTTAATTATAAAATTAGTCTAAAGGATGAAAAACAAGAAACATTTACAAATGCTTTTGACCACATGGTAGACTATTCCATAAAAGATTACCCTAATGGAAGAATTAAAATAGTACCTATTCATGAAATCATAATTACTAAACATAAAAGCTGGCCTATAAGAACATATAATACAGTTAAAAAGTTATTCATGGATCAAATGGAAAGATTATTAAATAGTGCTGAAGAATTAAATTTAGAAGAAGTTATTTTTGAAGTTACTATTATACCCAATAAAAGAGGAAAAGGTAAAGCTTTAAAAATATTAGATGTCATAAATAAAAGAAGTATTATCAAAATAAAAAATGATGATACAATATGTTTATCAAGGGCAATTGTAACTTCTTTAGCTTCAAATAAGTTATTAAAAGATTTTACAGATTCTCAATTAAAACATATCAATGAAAGTAGACCATTACAAAAAAGATTAGCTGAAGATTTGCATGAACAATCAGGAGTAGAAATAAAAGAAGAAGGAAATGATTTGGAAGATTTAAAAGCTTTTGAAAATTATCTTAATATTAGGATAATTGTTTTTACATCAAATAGTACAGAATATATTGTATATGATGGTAATGAAGAATATAATGAACAAATATATTGATATTATCATGATGAACACTTTGACACTATAACAAATATAACAGGATTTTTAGCTAAACGTAGGTTTTGTAAAGTATGTTTAATTGGTTATACTGAACAACATACATGCAAAGATAATACAGTAACAACTATCAGAAAACAACATATTTGTGATAAATGTAACAAAACATATACAGGTAAAAATCACAAATGTGGTGAAAAAATATGTTTAATATGTTATGAAAAATACACGGAAAGTAATGAAGAACACTTATGTTATATGAAACCATCAGTACCAAAACAAGTAAAAAATAATAAATATATATATTTTGATTTTGAAGCAAATCAAGAAACAGGAATACATATAATGAATTTTTGTATAGCTTACGATTTAGAAAATATTTATTGTTTTAAAAATAACTATGTAAAAGTATTTAAATGTGATTTCAATATTGATAATTTAAACTTGTTAGAATTAGACATAGATGATTGTTTTAGTGATGTAGAAAAAATTAAATATGAAACAAATTCTGTAATAGACAACTTTTGTAAATATTTCATAAGAGATAAATTTAAAGACTACACTTTTATTTCACATTATGGAAAAGGTTATGATATGCAACCGATTTTAGGATACATTGTAAAAAATAAAATTGAACATAACATAATTTCTTCTGGACTAAAATTAACAGCTATATTTATTAAAGGAATAAATTTAAGATTCATAGATTCTATAAATTTTACATTATGTGGATTAGCTGCTTTCCCAAAAACATTTGGATTTGTGGGTAACAAAGGTTATTTTCCACATTATTTTAATACAACAGAGAATCAAAAATATGAGGGAATTTATCCTGATAAAGAATATTTTGGTTATAATACTATGACAATTAAAAATAAAGAATTATTTGATGAATGGTATAATAAAGTTAAAGAAAAAGAATTTAAATTCTATAAAGAAATATTTTATTATTGTCTATTGGATGTTTTAATTCTTGCCAAAGGTTGTACCTTATATAGAAAATTATTTTTAAATATAACCAATAATTGTATCGATCCATTTCAATATATTACAATTGCTCAATGTTGTACAAAAATATTTAAAACATTAATGTTGACAAATGAAACAATTGGAATTCACAAAAAGATGACAATTAAAGAAGTACATTCACAAAAATCAATACAATGGTTAGAGTATATTTCTTTAGAATATAATATAATGATTCAACATGGTAAAAGGGGAGGTGAATAGAAATTATTCATTAATAATAAATGTTATAAAGTCGATGGTTATTATTATGATAGAGAAAATAAAATGCGTAATGTTTATGAATTTTTTGGATGTTATTGGCATGGATGTACAAAATGTTATAGTCCTGAAGAAATATGTAAAAAAAGATAGAAATAAAAAAACTATGAAAGAGTTATATGACCAAACTAAAGAAAGACTTAAAACTATTGAAGATTATCTAAAACCAAATGTAAAAATTCATACAATATGGGAATGTGAGTTTGATCAACAAAAATATCCTGAAGTTGATCCACATTTAAAACCTATTGATAAAAGAGATGCATTTTATGGAGGAAGAACAGAAACTATTCAATTATACAATAATCTTTCTGATTTAAAAGGTAGATATGTAGATTTTTGTTCTCTGTATCCATCAGTAAATAAATATTGTAAATATCCTATAGGACATCCTATTACATCTACAGAAATATCTGTAGATGATTATATAAAAAATAATTATTTCGGAATAATGAAATGTAAAATATTACCACCTAAAGGATTGTATCACCCTGTTTTACCTTATAAACAATTAACTAGTGATAATACACATAAATTACTTTTTGGATTATGTAGAACATGTATGAATAAAATATCTTTTAAATGTAAACACATAGATGATCCTACTTTAAATAAACATGATAAAATACATGAAATAAAAAGATGTAAAGAATGTAAAAATATTAAAAATGAAAAATGTATACATTCTGATGAGGAAAGAGTTATAGTAGGTACATGGTCTACAATAGAAATAGATAAAGCAATAGAAAAAGGTTATGAATTACAAAAAATATATGAACTAGAACATTTTGAAAAAACATCTACAGATATATTTAAACTTTATGTAGATACGTTTATGAAATATAAACAAGAAGCTTCAGGATGTAAATGTGATCCTAAATATTGTAAAAATGATTGTAAAAACGATAAAGAATGTAAAACAAAAATACAATACATTATAGATAATACTGCTTATGATCTAGATATTGACAAAGTTAAGTACAATTCAGGATTAAGATTTATAGCTAAAATATGTTTAAATAATTTATGGGGACATTTTGGTATGAGAGATAATTTTACACAAAAAGAATATTGTTTTACTTTAGAACATATAACTAAAATAGTATTTAATGAAAAATATAAAGATATAAGTACTATGATATTAGATGAAGATATTGTTTTAACAGAATATAAAAATAAAGAAGAATACTCTAAACCTAATCCAAGTGTAAATGTTTATATAGCTTTGTTTACAACAGCACATGCTAGATTAAAATTATACGAACTATTGGATATTCTTCAAGAAAGAGTTTTATACATGGATACAGATTCTTGTATTTATAATGATGATGGTTCTGAAGCTTGTAAAAAAATAGAAAGTATGATGGGAAATAAATTAGGAGATTTAACAGATGAAATTGTTTCAAAACATAACGCTAATCATATAAAACAATTTATATCTGCTGGTCCAAAAGATTATTCTATGAAACTAGATACAGAAAAACTAGTTAGCTGTTGTGAAGGTTTTAGATTAAATGCTGAAGTAGAAAAAAAGATTACATTAGATAAAAAAATAAAAATAGTTACTGATGAAAATGAAAAATATGAAACTGTTCAATATAATAATATAAAAATAGGAAAAGATCATCAACTTAAAACAATTAAACAAGTTAAAGCTTATGATTATATGTTTGATAAAAGAATGGTATATTGTGAAAATGAAAATTTAATTAGAAGTTTTCCTTATGGATATTAAAAAATATATAATTTAAATTTTTATTTTAAAAAATAAAAGACTAAAAAATGATTGAAGCTTATACTGAGAAAGATGATCCTGACGCTAAAGTTATATTAGGAAGAATAATGTTATCAGATTATCAGATATGTTGTTTAAGAGATGATGGAGAATGTCCTTTGACTCCAAAACAAATGGAAGTAATGGAAAAGTTTGATGGTAAAAAGTTATCTAAGTTTCCTCCTGGTTGGGATGCTTTTATTAGACCAGATAAAGTTTATGAATATGTTTTTGAAAAACCATGTCCTGAAATTTAATTTTTTATTTTATTTTATTTCTCTATACCCCTAAAAACAGAAAAAGTACAGGAATAGTACATACTTTTTTCTGCAATTTTGCTGTTTTTACCAGGAAAAGTACAGAAATTAGGGACTCTAATTTTTATCAATTTTTTCTTATTTTTCCAATTTTTCATACAAACGTAAATTGTATTTATTTTTTATTTTAATTTCCAAACAATAAAACCAGTTAATGTCATACCACCAACAACAAATGTAATCTCTCTATTTTTCTGGTCTTATGATGGAGTATAAAAATCACTTAATGTAGGTTTAGGTGATAATGAAGTTAATTTTTTATTCGTGACACGATAGTATAGTTTCATTGCCTGGTCAACATCATCAAAAGTCTGAACCGCATGATGTTCCTTTTGTAATTGTTCATTTATAAAATCTAATCTTTGTATTCTTTTTTTATTCCATTCTGATTGTGCTTTTTCTAATTTTTCTATAGCTTTATCATGTCTTATTTTCTCTTCATTTGCATTACTACCCATATGTGAAAATAAATAATTACTCCCTGAAAATGCAAAAGCATTTGTTATTGCCCCACCAAGCATCATTGTTAAAGCACTTGCCATTTTATAAAAACAAAAATTACTTCATAATATCAGCAGGTATAATACCTTGCTTAATCAACATATCTTTTGTTGCTATCGCAAGTAATATATCAATGGATAACATTACAACATCATTCATATTAAAATCCACTTTTGGTGCTGGCCTCCTTAATACCTTTTTACCTATTTCTGCATATCCAACTGTTAACAATGTTTCCACTCCAGCATGATATAACATATTTGCTATTTGTTTTCCGTCTTTTTGAGTTGTCATTTTAATGTACTAAATTTAATTAAATTCAAAAGGATCAATTTCTTTCTTTTGTTTTTCTGGTTTTGTTATTTCTTTAATCATTCTTTCTGGTTTCTTACTTTGGTTGTAAAAAAACAATCCCAATCCAACAATACTTATAGGAAAAAGTACAAATTTGTAATCAACTAGGGAACTGGAGTGTTTTTTGACAGAAGGGATATGTTCGTTTGATTCATAATCTGTTTCTGTATCAGAATCTTTTGTTATTTGTTTGATTTTTGAATTTTCTTTTTTTTAATTTTTCCACTTCTTTTTTTCTCAATTCTGCATTTCTTATTCTTACTTCTGCACCTTTCTTACCAGCAGCTACTCTTTTTGGGTCTTTTGGTTTGGGTTTTTTAAATACTTCTTTTTGTTCAGGATTTTCATTCATCATTTTTTATGTCATTATTTTCATCTTTTTTTCGGAAATCGAGCGAAGCGAATGGTTCAATATGTCTTGCTGTTGTTAATATTGCAGTAAAAGGAGCAAGATACATTCCATATCTATAGTACAGTTCACAACATGTATTAGTTAAAGCATTATTGATAAAAGGATCTTCCTCTAAGTCTTGTATTAAAATTGGTGGATTAACAACTTTGAAAAACTTTGATACACCCATGACATATAAATTTATAAAAGAGTTTCCTAATGTCTTGGTCATACTAGCTCCCAATCTTGCTTCATATTTACAGTATAGTTTGTTTATTTGCTCTGTTGTCATTTTATCAATATCTGACAGTTGTAATTCTTTACCCAGATATTGTTTACTACTCCCACCAGCAACAACGGATGATAATCTTTCGCGTTTTTTTTCTTGAAGGGAACCGTTCACTTCGCTCGCTTCATCATCAATATTTATGTTTTCCACAATTTGCTCGCTTAATAATTCTTCAGCATTCATTTTATACGTTTCAAAAAACGGATATAATTTATTTTTAACTTTAAAAAAATTAAATACAGCATATCCAACCAATGATAATACTGCAGTGTGTGTTGCAATTGTTAGTATTTCCAAAAGCATTGCTTTTTTTTATTGCTTATTTTGGTTAAATTACTTAAGAATTACTTATTTTGGTTAAATTACTTAAGAATTACTTAAGCATTACTTAAGCATTATTTTGCTTATTTTGGTTAAATATTTTGGTTAAATTACTTAAGAATTACTTAAGCATTACTTAAGCATTACTTAAGCATTACTTAAGCATTACTTGAGAATTGCTAAAAAAAATAATCAAGTAATCAATAATCAGTAGGTTGATCTGTCTTTAATATTAATTTACGATGTTTCTTTTTTTTAAGTTCTTCCTTTATTCTTTGTCTTTCTTCCAAAGTAGGAATAACATCATTTTCTCTTAGGCAATTATCAAAACTATCTCTATCTTTTGTGTAGAACATGCATAACCATTTTGTTTGTTCTCTTAAATCTTTTAAAACAGAGTTGTATCTCTGTGAAATGACCCACACTGATTGTTCCGCATGTCTTCCTGAAAATGCAAGCTCGGACAGCATATCTTTTTTCTTTGTTAGTTCTTTTGTTGCACTGCAGTCATCAATGATATATAATGTTGGATGACCAGCATATTTTTTAAAGAACATTCTTAGTAGTTCTTGTAGCTTCTCTTCTTCATAAAGGGAACCGTTCGCTTCTCTCACTTCAACAATAGGATTAACAATTATTAGATTTTTTGTTTTTGGTTTTCTAACATCACCAATCCATTCACGATTTTTGTATGCTTTGTTCCATTGGATGGTTGGACAAAGTATGACTATATATTTGAAAACTCCACTATATTCTCCTTCTAATAAATCAAGAACAAACTCTGTTTTTCCACATCCTGTTTGTCCACATATAATAGCACAATGGGGATATTTTGGTAATTCATAAAGGGAATCGGAGTGTATCTCGCTCCGCTCGTTTGTTTCCATTTTTTAAGGGGAACCGCTAGTAATTAACTTCTTTAAATCTTCCATCTTCAAAATTAATTTGTGCATCTTGTATAACAAACAGATAAACATTTATTAATTTATTTGCTCCTGCTGTTTTAGTTATTTGGATAGTAATACCTTCAGAAGCATTTTCAATTCTTCTACCTGAACCGTGTAATGAGTTGTCATCTGTTGAACGTAAATCTAACCATAATGCATAATTAGTTGTAAGATATTTTTCTAATGTTGTATAGGATAAATTTAAATCCTTTAAAACTTCTTCTGTTGTTTTATTTCTTTTTGAATTTAAAGCAAAGAATTTATTTATTTCATCCCATTGTTGATATGCTTTCATTCCTTGACTGTATAGTTGATTTGGAACACCTTCTATTGTCATTTCTACTTTTGTTATGTTAGGATTATAATAAGTTTCGGTACTTGTTCTTTCAGGATCTTCGAACAACATTAGAATTCCTTTCATACTTCTAGCTGGAACATTTAAATTTATATTCCACAATGTATCAGATTTGTTTTTGGTTATTTTTCTATGTCTTAGTATTCTATCGTACAAAATAACCATCTTACCATTAACTTGTTGTCTTATCTGTCTTGCTAATTCTGCATCAGTAACCATATCAAATTCTAAACAAATGTTTTTGATTGTATAACTTGCAGATGTATCTGTTGATTTAATAACATTGCTATAATTATTAAATGTAAGTTCATATTCAAGTCTATCACCAAGACCTGCTTGATAAAAAGGCATTTGAGTTTCTAATAGTTCAAAATCAAGTGGGATACAAAATCTTGCACCATATGCAGTTGCAATTGCTTCATCACCTATGTCTGATGCTTTATCATCCGCACCAACTCTGTGTTTTAACATGTTTGTTTCACCAATTCCTTGGTATGCCATATTTAAACGTTCAGATGTAGATTTCCATAAATCAACATAACAATGATAAATATCACTATCATCAATTGACATAATTTCATTTCCACTTATACGAATTGTTGTTTTTTTAACTATTGTTCTTCCTATGTTTTGATATATAGTTGCATTGTCGTCTGTAGATGTGAGTTCTATTTCAAATGCCAATCTGGTTGTTCCAGGAACAATAACATCATTATTGCTTAGATTGGGGAATCTCACTAATAGCTGTTGATTTTGATCAATAGTTGAAGGATTATTTGTTATTGATACACTTTGACGAATACCTTTCACACCACGGGGTTCTCTTATTTTTCTGTAAGGATTTAATTTGTTTCCGTATGCCGACATTTTTAAGGATTAAATTTGTTATAAAAATAATTCAATTATCACTGATACTAGAGTATTGATACATGTATAATTATTAGTCATACTAATAAAACTTATTAAATCTCCAGCCTTAACTTCAAAAGGTGTATAAAAGTTATTAAAACCGTGTGTGACACCATTATCCAAACTCATTTTGTAACTAGTTGACTTATCATTAACAATCATCTTAATGGCTATAATATCTGTGCTTGTTCTTAAACTTACTAAACTAATACCCAATATTTGTCCTGGAAAGTTCATTACATAATAACCACCACCAACACCAAAATTAAACTTTTTATTTCCATGTATTGGACCATCAATTCCAGCATATATACTTATTATTTTTCTGTCTGGTTTATTTTTAATATTACCAACTATATTTTCAACATTTAAAACTCTGATGCTTAGGGCAGCGACACTCCGATGTAAATTTTTATCCTTAGTATCCATTGTTTGAAGCTCACTCTTCATATTTAATATTTCTTTTTCTACGTTTTTTTTTTGACACCAAGTATGCTCATTTTATTAAATAAATTATATAACTTCTAAAACACAATTAATTGGTAAATGATTAATTATCTTGTTATTATTTTCATCTCTTATTTCTAATTTCAATTCTGTTATAACATCATTTACTAAACACTTATATTCCGGATGCTCAAATCTCGCTGTTATAACTTCACCAAACTCTTTCTTTTCAACTGGAATAACAGCTAATAATTTACTTGGCTTACCATCAAGATAATTATGAGAAGTGCTAACTTGTTCCAAATGGATATATAATGATTTATGGATAGCAAAATCCACAAATTTGTTTCCATAATGTAATTCATTAGGTTCGAATTTACGTTTATTATTAAACCCTAACATATTTCCCAAACCCTTACTTATCCTTAACTCAGTAGTAGTGTTTAATGAAGCGATACCATTTGCTTCATTTACGGATAATACAATATTTTCTTTTTGAAATTCATCCACTATTTGTTGAAAACTATAATAACCATTCATAATCCTTTGCTGTTCCTCTCCGGTTTTTGTTATAAACCCATGATAAACATTATACCAACCTATGCTGTATCTTATAAATTTCAAACCAATACGTTTATTTCCATTTCTGTTATTTATGTATTGTTCTAAGTTTATTGTATTATCAATATTTGAAATAGTATGAAACATTTTTAATATAAAAAAATGATAACAAAAGAATTTAAATATAATCCTAATGTTTCATATAATCCAGGTATTAAATATTCTGAAAAAGATCATCAATTAAAAACAAATCTTGTAAATCAAACGATATTTGTAAATCAAAAAGAGAACTTTAAAACAGCTTTTCCTGATTTATTTCAAAACTATCAAAACCCATCAATACACACTAACGAACCATGGAATGCCTGGATTCATTCTTCATTTGATTGGTGGCAATGTCAGTTAAATTTTGCAGTTTGGTGTGCAAGTACAGGATGTGGTGTTTCTTATAATGATCATATACAAAATACTTCAAATCTTACAAAGTCTTTTTATATGTTTCATTTATATTATTGTATTGCCAGAATTTTAAAAGAACTTAAATCACCTTTACCAACAGATTCTTCTTTCTGTTATTACAAGAACCCATATGACAAAGCTGCATATCAGAAATTATGTGATGAATTTAATATTTCTCCAAATACAAATTGGAGACAAAAACTAGAATCATCATGTCAAGGATTAGGAAGTTTTGAGCAATATTATAAACCAAGTGGAGAATATAGACAAAGAAATAAAATTAAAGGACCTTTCTTTAGTACTCATGATACTATTAAGCATGAAAAAGATATAAGTATGGCTTGGACAACATTTATTTTAGATAACTCTAATGGGTTTACACAAGCAGGTATTGAACGTATTAATGAAAGTATTAAAATTTATGTATGGGCTTTGTTAGGTGCACAATCTCAAACAAAAACAAAAATTTTAAAAGTAGGAACAGGATTTGATGCACAAAAACAATTCTTAGCAAATGTACAAGATGTAATAAATAGTCCTATCGATTTACCCACCCAGATATCGAATTATGAAAATGGTTTAAAATATGCAAGAAGTAAAGTTGATTATGCTTATGGACTTGGTTTATATATGTCTCCCAGTGATATGGTTTTACAAATTGGAAGTATTGTTGGTTATAATAATAAAATTATAATTGCAACAGAAAATCAAACACTTGGGTTAAATGATGATTTAAATAATAAAAATTTTGATCATGTTGATTTTAAACCAAAAGAACCTGTAAAACCACAAGAACCTATAAAACCTGAAAAGCCTAAAGAACCAAAAATAGATCCAATAAAAAAAATTGAACATGAAGATCATGAAGATAATAAACAAGCAATAATATTTGTAAGTATTGTAATAGGATTTACAGCACTTTATTTTTTCAAATAATCTCTAGCAGCAGTAAACAATAAACTAACAACTAAAATAAGCAATGCCCATAAGTTGTTTGCAAACCAATTTACTACGTCTTTTGTTGCAGACAATAACCAAGAAACAATAGAACCTATAATACCTGGTAATGCAGCTGCTAATTTTCCTGCAAGAAAAGATAATAATTTTCCAAGATTTTTTAATTGTTTTTTTATCCAGTCTTGTACACCACCACCTTTTGATGGAGGAGAAGGAGAAGGAGAAGTAGTTCCACCAGTAAATGCTTCAACAATAACACCAATAATCATTCCAAAAGCAGTTAAAACACTAACTATTGTTATTCCTTGTTCTCTGAATAATGTTCTTATTCTTTCACCTAATGTTTTGTCTTCGTTTAACATTTTATGTATTGTTTGTTTAAATCTGTTTACTTGACTACGTAGTTTTTCTTTATTAATATTAATTACTTCTAGTCTTGCACTTCTCTCAGATTCCAACTCTCTTATTCGACTACTTATTCTATCTATTTGAAATTCATCATTGTCTTCTTTAGCTTGTTCTAATTTGGCATTTTCTTTTGCTAAGTCTTTATTTGTTTCATTCAGTTTTGCTAAATTATTTGCAATCTCATCTTCCGCTGTTGTAAATGCTTTTATTATACCATCCATCTCTCTTTTTGTCATTTTTGTTTGTGTTTCTTCATTTATTAAAGATGTTCCTTGTTCAATAAATGAAGTTTCTATTTCTTTCACATATGTTTCTGCATTACTTGCTGTTTCTAATAATTCTTGTCCTTCTTCTTGTGTAGATATTTCTTGTAATGGAATTTCTATATTATCGAGTTCATTTAACATTCTCTGAAACCCTGCTCTACCTTCTCTTAAATTATCAGATATTTTATAATCATCTACACCTAAAACATCCCTGACAAAATTAACACCGTATTCTCTTTGAAGAGTGTTAAATTTATAAAACTTTAATACTCCTTTTTGGTAATATGTTAATGCAATATCATTACCTTTTTCATCTTTTACATATAAGATTTGTCTTCCCTTATGATCTTCCCCAACAAAAAAAACCTCTTCATTACGTATAGTTTCACCATTTTTTTTATAAAATTGTTTAATCATTTTTTTTTGTAGTTTCTTTTTTACGAATTTTAACATCATTTTCTGATAAATCTCTTGATTTTTCAAATTCCTTATTTATATTATTTTGAAACTCTTCATCATCTTGAAAAGACGTTTCTTCTTCTTCATAATCATCATCATAATCATTATTTTTAAACTCAGGATTATCAAACTCATAACCTCCTTCAGCCATTTTATTCATCTAAAATATTAGATAATAAACAATAAAAAGAACCTGTTAAAAACAACTTAAGATAAAAATAATTAAATTTTTTATTTAACATTATTTTTACATTTTTTACTAATTTTTCTTTTGTTTCTTCATCCATTTATTTAATTAAAAATTGATTCATAGTTTGGTGGATTTCCGTTATCAACTAAAATTATTTTATTAAAGAAAATCAAAGATTTTCCATTTTTTTTTTAATTCGTTTTTTACTCTATTTTCTGTTTCCTCAATTAGTTTTTTTCTTTCATCATCTGGTAAACTTTTTAAAATTACTTTTTTTTTATTTTTTTTCATCTCATTAAATTTTTCTAATTCATCTAAAATAAGTTTAAATTCATCTGCACTTATCTGTCCGTCAGTTAAAGATTTTGATATTAAATCTTTTATGCTGTTTAACTTGCATTCTGCCATTGTTTTAATTTCATAATGTTTTTTTGATTTTGTTGTCAACTTTCTTCTAATTAATTTAACTAGACCTCCTAAACTTCCACATACAACAGCTGCAATTTGTATGGGAAGTAAGATAGGAAAAGCTATTCCTATACCAGCTAAAACAACAGATGTCGAAATTAAACTTGTATCAACACCATCAGTAACATTAACTCCGCGTTTATATTTTTTGTATAGTGATTTACGTTTATCTCTCTCATTTATTAATGTTTTTTTCTATTTCTGTTATTTTTTGTAGTCTATAATTTTGTCCATCTTCTATAGGTAATTCTGGATATAAATCAGGAGCTGTAGGTTGTTTCATTTTTTAAAGTAAAAATTGATTTTTTTTTCTCTTAAATCCCACAGAATTCTTTCTTCGCCTGTTCTCCCGGTTTTTTTATTTATTTTTTTTTTTGGAATTTTTTTGTTGTTTTTTGGGTGTTTTTAATAACGTTTTTTTCCAAAGTAAAAAAAAAAATTTTTTGGGAGTAAGAAAATTTTGGTGTTTTTGCGTTTTTTTTTGCTTTTTTTTTTATGAAAATTTAGGGCTCTTTTACTTGAAATGAGGGTAATTTTTTGGGGGTCAAATTTTTTTTTTTTTGGAGGGGGGTATAGGTGTGTGATATTGTGTTGCCGATACATACCTGATTATGTTGTTAAACATGATTTGAATATCAATAGAGTTAAAGGAAAGAGTCGCACGCATATCTGTAAATTTATACTTGTTTATTAAAGAAAATTGTATGTATTTCGTAACAATAACCAAGTCTTTTCACAAATATTGTCGGCTTGGACTAGATAAATAAAATAAATTCATTTATTTTGTTATTCTCTTGTATGTAGGTAGCGCTTTGCGCATATGTGTGTGAAAGGGGTCTTTAAATAACACGAAGGCTTTCTAGAGTTCGGATTGTTGATTACCAGAGATTAAAAACTCTAAAATAACAAAATTATCAACATTAATGATAGTTCATGTATAAACATAGAATATAATTATACACATATTATATCACAGAAAATTTAAATACAGTTTAAACAATTTCTAATATAATAATGTTACTATAAACAGTTGATACACATTTAGTATGGATTAGTTTCTGTGAGCGACATTTAAATATAACGCTTATCATTTCATCGTGTTAACAATCAAATAGAATTTAAAGTATTATGACCCCGTGAATTCCGGTACAAGTCCGTAAAGTTCGTCTAGGGTTACATTGCAGTCTGTAGGTCCATAATCGACACTGTGTTTGCTTTAAACGCAAGACCGTATAAAACACATACAAATTTATTCACAAGTTTACAGCTTGAAAGCTAGGAGAAGACTGGCCCAAGGCCACAATTAATGGCCCCGCTGTTCGTTGTACACGAATATAGTTCCTTTTAATTAAGGTGAATTTTTTCTTAATTTTTTTTCTTTCCCTTCCTCACTCATTTCTTAGATTTTTTTGGGGTAAAAATGAAAGAAGAGAGGTGAAAAAAATGCTGAATGTTGTATTTAAACAGATTTTGATATGAAATGAGTGATTAGGCCAAGTGCAAAAAGGTAATATTTACAGTTTTCGGAACATCTCTTGACTTGTAAATAGGGGTATGGATGTGTATTGGCTAAATTTGTAAAAGTGATTTGGATATATATTTGGACTAGGACTATACATTACACACACAAAAATATTGACAAAAGTGCATGGTGCAATTTTTTTAATGATGCAAAACGTTATTAAGAACTGATAGAGGAATTAATTGTGGTCTGTGTAATAAGAGCAAATTTATAATTTTTACTTTGGCATCTTCTCTGAATGATCTATTGGTATTAATTTGTCAAACTACATGAGAAGAAATGATTTTCACTTTCATTTGATAGAAATTTTGTTGAAAAGTCACTTTAAAGGTTAAATGACCAAAACGTAGCTTTTTCACTTTTTTCAATATTTTTTCAAAAACAGCATGCTTAATTTCTCTCTGACAGGTTTTTTTCATATAAATAATTTAAACAAGAGTTCATATATGAATATTCAAAACGAGAGTTCATGTAAGTATTCAATTCAAAACGAGAGTTCCTAAAAAGCACTTTGCAAATTATAATAGTAAAACTTCCCAATGTCACTTTTCTTCTGGTTATATTCTCCACTATTTCCCCGAAGTGCTCGTCCCGAGCACAAATTGCTACATTTCGTATTTGGGTTAGTAATGTTATTTCATCTGTGGGTAATTCGTCTTTGAGTAATTCGTCTATAGGTAATTCGTCTATGGGTAATTCGTCTATGGGTAATTCATCTTTGGGTAATTCGTTTTGGGTAATTCGTCTATAGGGTAATTCATCTTTGAGTAATTCGTCTTCGGGTAATTCGTCTATGGGTGATTCATCTATAGGTAATTCCTCTTTCTGGTTGCTGAAAGTGTGAAAATACTGAAAACATCACGAACATAGAAAATGGACATATTGGACCTTTTAATAGATATACAAAGGGGGTATGTGGAGGGGGATGAACCTAAACATACAAGATTTTCCGAGGAGGGGGACTACTGATATAAGTATACTACACTCAGAGGAGGGGGACTACTGACATAAGTATACTAACTCTGAGAAGGGGGACTACTGACATAATTATACTATACTCTAAGGAGGGGGACCACTGACATAAATATACTATACTCTAAGGAGGGGGTCAGTAGTCATCCAGGTCTCTTCAGGGCACTTTTCCCCCATAGACATAACGTTAAAGCCGCCATCTTGGGTGGAGGAGTAAATTTTCGATATGGGTCAAAGGGTCATTTTGTTAACTAGTAACATATTAAATTGAGAAATTTTTGTGTGTTCTTAATATTAATTAATTTTCATTACTTATATAATTAACTACTCCAATTAAAATGATTGTTTAAATCAGATATTTTGAAATTTATTTAATTATTTCTCCATTCACCCACAAAATTTAATTCAAACTATTGCGTATTATATTTTCCATTAATAACATCTAACCCAAATGATTTTCAGTTTATTTTTTATTCTTAAAAAATCCTCAATCTTTAATTGTGTAAACAAATTACTACTTAATCATTATTGATTTTCGGCTTATCTGGTTAATCACTTTGGGAACATGCGTCATTATTGATTGTTTAACTTATCTGGTCAATCCCTATGGGACATACATGTAAACGTGTAAATAACGATATTGATTTACGGATTATATCATTACTGTGCTTTGGTAAACATAATTTATGCATTTTTTCAGCACTTTTGCGTCTTATATATTTCATCTATAGCATGTAACCCTATTGATTTTCGGATAATTTATTCTTAAAAATCCTTGATCTTTCATTGGGTAAATAATTATATAATCATATTTATATATATATATACATCTTCATGCCTTATATATCATGTACTGTAGTACGCCGCTAGATTAAAACTGACGTGGAAAGCTAACATATGGCCACCGAAAGCTCTTTTTTTGAGAGCCCAGGTGGTCGTGTGGTCTAGCGGGACGACTGCAGTGCAGGCGATTTGGTGTCACGATATCCCAGTAGCATGGGTTCGAATCCCGGCGAGGGAAGAACAAAATATTTGCGAAAGCAAATATATATACAACTCGTCTAAACATCAACCCAACAATGTTAGATCTGTAAATTACTAAATTTGCTTTCGCAAATTTTTGGTTCTTCCCTCATAGTTCTTCCCTCATATATATATCTTTATTGTCACAAACCAAATTACAAAGGTATAGAGATAATTATACATATTTCAATACAATTACACGAATAGATAATGTACGAAAGAAGACAGAGGCATTCACAATGGTTCACCCAGAAAAGTTCAATTTGTTATTAATCTCCTAAATAAGTTTACATAGTTTGTTCAGTTCTGTACATTGAATTCATTAAGTCATAAAACTGCAATGTGTTTGGTCTATTTCTATAGTAAAATGCAAAACAGTGTTTTCTACAGTTATCAAAAGCTGAACATTTAGAAATGTAATGGTATTCATCACCAATGGCATCTGAATTACACAATACACATTTTCTGTTTTCTCTTTCTATGTTTTGCCATCTTCCAGTTTCTATTGGAAATTTCATGTTCAAAGTTCGAAATTTAAGAAATAAGGATATCTGCCTGTCATCCAAACTATTTAAATAATATTCAAACTCCAAAGTATCTTTAAATAAACGATAATTTAATGCTTTTGTTGATTCCTGTAGGCTTGCTAGCCATTTTTGTTTGAATTGATCTATTAAATTCTGTTTGATGGTTACATGTAGCCATGTTTTATTTACAAAAAAGATATTGTCCCATACTGCCACGGGATTGTGGAATGACTTAAAATGGATCCAAGCCAGCTAGGACATTAATTACATCATTTTGAGACTCATCTTTTACTTTAACGTATGGGAGTTATCCTATCCTAAACAGGATCAAATTCTAGATTTTTTTAACAGTACATTTTATAGGATCAACAAAGAGTTATTAAGAATGTTTATTATGTAAATTTTTGCAAAATAGGTGAAGACATTTCTATGGAGAATAACAATTAATGAAACCACTATGATAGCAAAGATATGTGCACGCAGTTTAAATAGGCTACATATATATCAGATGTATTTTTTTTTTTAACTTGGTGAATAAAATTTAAAGAAATCAAAATTGCTTAATTGCTTTTCATATTTGTTTCAACCTTTTACAGTATGATTATTTAACATGATATTTTACATTTATTGCATATAGACGTTGTCAGTTATATTGTCGGGTTGTTGTCTGTTCGACACATTACCCATTTCCATTCCTAATTTTATATTTCATTGATGTAATGTGATGTAAGTAATATAAGTGTATCATGCACGGAAATAAGAGAGAAAGTAATGTATGGCAGACAATTTTCAAAGAGATAGAAGAATTATGAACACATGTTAAAATAATCACCTTTAAGGACTGGCAATTCTTATGTCTCTTAACTGGCAAATGTAGAATTTTAAACTTCAACCAAATTAAAATAAACTTCACGTTTAACCCAAACAGAAGAATTCCGTGTCCACCACTGCTTTGACAGAAAAAAGTTACAGAAAAAGAAATTTTGGAAACTATATGAAGATAAAGATAGGACATGTTGAAACAAAGAGTGTATTTAAGAATTTACATGCTTAGAATTTTAAATTCTAAACACGTTCACCCTAAACATGTCATTACACTAAACACTTGAAGGACAAACACGTTTAGACTGTAAGCACTTTCCTAAACATGTTAAGATATTTGCAGTGGTTTCATTAATTGTTATTCTGATTTTAGCGGCGCCTTTCACATGTCAGGAGCCTCTGGTTTTGTTAGTCTTCTATTATTTTAAATTTAGTTTCTTGTGTACAATTTGGAAATTAGTATGGCGTTCATTATCACTGGACTAGTATATATTTGCTTAGAGGCCAGCTGAAGGACGCCTCCGGGTACGGGAATGTCTCGCTACATTGAAGACCGGTTGGTGACCTTCTACTGTTGTTTTTTTATTTGGTCGGGTTGTTGTCTCTTTGACACATTCCCCATTTCCATTCTCAATTTTACTAAAAGGAATTTTTATCGTTCGGCTGCTGTCTTTTTGACTTATATGCAATATCTTCAATTATTTAAATCCTCTTGATCGTGGGTTTCATATTGCCTATTAATGTTTTCTAGAAACAAAAAGATGAGGCATGAGTGCCAAATGCAACTTATCTTCCATCTAAGGCACAATCTATTAAAGTAAGCAATCATAGGTTTCACGTTGAAAAGAAAGCTATAAAGGGGAAAAAATACTAGTGTTAAACAATTAAAAAAAAACAACGGCCTACTTTATATACAAAATGAGTAGAAAAATTATTTAGTAAATACCAGAATTTCATAGGTTAAGATCCAACCATGCAATTTTCACAAAATATATCAAAGTTCACGTCCTTGTCTCACATACACATGGATAACATCATAAATGATATTATTGAGGTCGGCAAATGTCAAAGTTCGTTAAAAATATTAAAAAAAATCAAATCTTGTTTATATTAACTATCTATATGAAAATTGCTGCCCTCATGAATATGAGCACTGACTGTTTTCGATGGTAAGTTTGTCTTATGAGTAATTGTGTTCTGCACTGTTGTTTCATTGCTATCTCCATGTCATCATCAATCATATTATTGACTATATATCAGCAATTCAAACACTAGTTTCTTCGCATAGAATCAATTCTTCATTAGTCTGAGCATGGAAAGAATAGTTAATATCACGAACAATAAATGTGTATACAAAAAGTGAAAAACTAAGCGAAGTTGTTAATCCCGCGTGAAATAATGTGTTGTATTTCAGTAAATAACACGTGTTTTCGGCTGATTGTAAACATGTAGTAGTCCATCATGCATTATTATTTATGTAGTGGGTTGGTCAAAATCCGAGGTAAAGATAATTGCGTCACACGTAAATAAACAATTTCATGTGCCAGGACATAAGCATGCTAATTCATGCATATCCATATAAGGTAGTGTTCCCGACCTGTTTAATATTACTTCTCGGAAGCAAATGAACGAATAATATTACTCAAAAAGTATTAACTACGTCTAAATATCGACATATAAGTTCGATTTGCTAAATACGCACAAATCGTCAAAGGAAATATCCATGACTCACTATTATTTCTATAGTACATGTATAAAATCGTTCAAAAACTACAAGTTGTGCGTTAACTACGTGTGGAGTGAGTACTCAAGTAAATATGGAACTTGGCACAAGGTTAATAATGTACATCAGGGTCCTGAAAACCAAGATACAATACCAAGAACGGACTCATCGTAATTATATAAAATACTAAACACATGACAATTGTATTCAATTCGTCTATATAAAAATAGCTTTACGCTAACAGTTAACTCGAATATTCTTTTCACAATATACTCTAATTTATCATACATGCCGCCATTGTTCTACATGCAGTATTTAAGGTCTTTCCTCTCCGTGAGGAAAGACTTTATTGTTTTTCTTATGTTTTTGTTTTTCTTTTTTTTCTTCCAACATTTTTTGACAGGGCCTCCTCCCCTTTCTGTTGAAGTTATCAAGACCAAAAATGGACCATCGATAGACTTCATCATGAAGTATTACCAGATGATCCTGTTAATGATGCCATCATCCCCTTTAGAAGTTATCTCCCTGTCATTGATTTTTTTAACATGCCCCCCCTCGTTGTTTTTAAAGATATCATGACCTTATTTGGACAATTGGTAGATATTATCATGATGTATTACCATATGAGGCTGCATATGATTTCATCATCCCCTTTGAGAGTTATATACCCTTATAGCAATTTCTTTTATTTGCATTTTTCTCAAAAAGTATTAGAGATAGAATGTAATTGAAAATGACAGCAACTACAAGAACAGATGGCAATGTTTATAAACATAAATAATTAATGTGTTACTTACCCTTATAAGGAGTTATTCCCCTTTAAAAATTATAAATAATTTTTGAAAAATTCTATTTCGAAAGCCGGAAGTCATAGAGACCTGGAACCTTCACCAATAATCTTTAATTCATGTGACCTTTAATATGCACCCAAGGTCAAAGGTCACAGAGTTCAAAATAAAATTACGCTGCAATTTCAAGCTTACATATTAGGAAAACGATAAGACTTTGCTGCATACATACAGCATATAAAATGTTCCTCTCGACGAGCTCTACATTTTATATGATAAGTCCAAAATTGTCCGACTGTCTGTTCAAAAGTATTACATATCAACCTACTATCAACTGCAAACATGATCTTGACCTTCACATTATACTGTGACCTTGACCTTGTGATATTTGAAAGGTCAAGTGGTCCTGAGATGAATGTTGATAGTCGAATGTGTCAACGACTTCCAGTTCTCATGTTTGTTATTGCATCATATATTTGATGATTAATTGTGACCTTGGTGAACTTTGAATTGTCACAATTCTTTTTTTTTTATAATCTTGTCCTTTAACTGTAGATCATTTACCATTTAACAGATTTGAGATTTCTATTGTCGTTTTAGAGATAATGCAGTTTGAAATTTTGCGAGCGGCGGCATGTATTTCTAAATCAACAACAGCTTACCACTTAAAGTGTTCAAGAAATTGAAGAGGTTAACATAGTTATATGTTTGACCAAATACCAATAACATTCCATGGAAAAAAACACCAAAAAATCATTTTAAGATTTTCATGTTTTGCATTGACTTTGTAAGTTTCATAACTTCTATTTATATCGTTGATATTGCATCATTTTTGGCACTTTGTCAATTGGGGTCATCTGATATATCAAATTGAAGGTCTCAATAAACTCTTACTACTAAAAAATGAAAATTTTAAACCTCTTATTCATCCCAGGGGGAAGGGTGGGTCATTTAGTGCAAAAAATTTAATTTCTCAGATGGTAAGGTTGTCGCATATCAAATGAAAGAACATAAAGCCTATATTTCAAATTTCAAATTGATGTCCCCCATAAATTGGTTGGATGGGGTCATAAAAAATGGTTGGATGGAGTGCCAAAAAAAAAAATCTTTATCGATAGGGTTGTTGTATATCAAATGAAAGGTGATGTGTACATTTTAAATATCAAATTCTTGACCCCTAAAAACTAGTTGAATGGGGTTATCAAGTGCAAAAATCAAACTTTCTAGAACATGAAGTAGTCCCATACCAAATGAAAGCTCATTTAGTCTATTTTACATATATCATACTTCCGATCCCGAAAATGTAGGCGGATGAGGTCATTAAGTGTTACAAGCGCAAAGTTTCAGAAGGTTTGCTTGTCGTATATCAAACGAAAGGTCGTTCAAAGTACATTACGAAAACATCCCCTTAAAAGGAAAGACCTTTCAATTGTTTTACAAACAACTGACCTTTCAACTGTTTTACAAACAATTGAGATACTAGTTGTAAATTACTGTTATTACGATATCTAAACATCACATAATTCAAACACTCGTTTCTTTGCATAGAAACAGCTATGATCAGCGGCAAATATTACATTACTTTATAAAAATATGACCTAGCTTCTTTAACAAAAAACGCTCATTCAAATCTTTCATTCCGGTGTTGAAAATATGCAATTTGAAGATTATTTACTCGAAAATAGGAAAGTTAACCAAACCTATTAAATCGTGTCTAAATGTTAATAAAGAAGAATGTGCAACTTACTAGTCATGTCTAGAAAACGATAATGCGTATTATAGTAAATATACAATCTGTAATATGGCTTTCTGAGTTATGTTCTTGATCAATAACAAACGTCTTTCACTATTGCGCTAAAGTACATTCATTATTCATTTTTCATTATTCAAATTTCAATAATGAATAATGAAATAGTTCACTATTCATTATTCATTGTTAAGTTATGAATAATGAATAATGAAATAGTTTATGTTTTATTATTCAAGTTGGAGAGGTGAATAGTAAAATAAAAATATTAAAAAAAATGACTGTGACACTACAGCTATATCCCGTAGTTCCATTTTGGTGTTATCATACACATATTCACATTTATATCAGAACAAAAAAACAAAAATCTTTATTTATTTTAATTTTATTCATTCATTTAGTTTCGGAGGATAAACTAGTGAGTTTTACTAACTATTTTTAACAGAAATTCCTTGGTTCAGTGTATGGGCGACCTGAATACCAAAATATTTAAATTAAAATACTCTACGTTGTTGTTTTGTTATTTTCACTAGACCCTAACTATCCTTCATCCTCTGATTACAGATATAGTAAGTCAATTGGGCAGCAATGACCATTATGGAGAACCTAAATTCCTAAATACGCGTGAAAATTAGGAAATAGCCATTTTTTTAATATTGAAATGGAGATTTTGAATACTGGAATGGACTGCTGTGACCCTTCAGCCCCTAATTACATACCTTACACCTCATTCGAAAGCTTATTAATGATTGTAATGACCCACGTTGACATCACACCGTCTTTGATGTAGCTGTCACAACTTTGAGCGCCAAATTCGACCCAATTTAACTTTCTCTGTCTATAGATTAAAAACGTCTTACCAAAAGTAACACCTCGTTAAAAATATGTCAAAATCCCAAATTTCAATAAAATTAAGAGATGTTAAAAATGAAAAAAAGTTACTTGCACGTTAAACTTCGTGGTCGAATTTCTCTAAAAATCGCCAGATTTAGACTAAGACCGGGGATAAATTCGTTATCTACGTTCCTATCCGTAGATGTGGTTATTTTAACACCCTCAGTACCCTTTCATCCTTTGGCTACGAATATATAATTGTGTTATTGCCCAGTTACAAACCCTACCAAGGGATAATCTATAATAATTTCTTTGTCAGTAAAATGTTTCAGCACATATATCTGCCTCCAATTTTAGCCTGGTAAACGTCTCCTTGCGAATTATAAAACATATTAAAAATGAATTCTGGTAAAGTTTTTTTTATTGATATAAAGTTAAAACATTCTTATATGATGAGTTTTTATATACTACTCACCAGACAAGACTTAGGTCAGATTTATTCTCCTTCTTATACATGTGGATGAAATATAAAAGTAACAAAAACATTCAAATGGTAGCTATTGGTTTTACAGCCTTCATGGCTTCGATTCCTGTTATTTTATTGGTATGATCAGGAGTCGTGATTTACATATTACAATCTGAAACTTTTATTATAGGTTTATTTTAGCAATGTCTTGGACGAGTTTGAAAATCAGTGCCAATTATTTTTATAAAAGAGTCATGCCCCTTGTAACCATTATTTATATCGAAAATTGCATCTTTACCGCTCTCATGGGTTCAATGTCTTGCCAAATTTTTATGAACCTTGTATCACATGTTTATATCAGCAATGTATTTGACGATTTCGAAATTCAATTCTGATCCATAATTTTTAAAGAGTTTTGTTCCTTGGAAACATGAAATATATGTGCATTTTGCATTTGACTGTAATCGCTTTAATGGTACAATTCTTGCCAACATTTTATGAAACTTAGATCATAGGTTCATATTAGCAATGTCTTGAACAATTTCAATAATCAGTGACGGTCATTAATTTCTAAAAGAGTTATTACCCTTGGGAATATTGATTATATGGAAAATTGCCTTATGAGCGCTTTAATGTGTACAATTCTTGCCAGATTTTTATGAAATTTATATCATATATTAATATCATTAATATCGTTGAAGAGTTAGAAAATCAGAGCCGATTAATTATGTTTACAAGAGTACGGCCACTTGGAAATATTGATTTTATAGAAAAATGGGGTTTTCAGCGTTCTCTGTCGTACAATTACTTCCAGAATTTTACGAATCTTGTATAATAGTCTTATATCATCAATGTATTTGACTCTTTCTAAAATAAGTGCTGGTGAAATATTTTTAACAAATCTGCCCCTTGTAAATATTAATTATAATGGAATTCACATGACATTTGCTCTGAAGCCTTAATTTATCTAAGAAATCAATAAAAAGTTTCAAAGAACGAATAAGAGTGCTTATTTTAGTTATTGCTCTTGTACCCTGGATAGATAAAATATTTGAAACGAGGAGGACAATGGAACTCTGTTCTTTTATTTTCATTGTTGAAGGCCGTACGGTTCCCTATAATAACTTTCAACGACTTCATTTGAATGCTGGTGGGTAGTTGTCTCATTGATAATCATACATGTACAAAAGCTCTTGATGTTTTAATAAGGTATTTGCTTATTTTTATTTATAGAAACCAACTGAATTATGAATTCAAAGGAACGAGAGAATTTCCTACGGAGTTCCATTTCAGTTGTTGATAATGCTAGAGAAGCTCAAGTGCTTACCAGACAACAAGACATTAATCAGGTAAATAAGAATGATATATATTTCAGTTGCTTAGTACATATAGTAGAGCTTAGTTTTTAGTGGTAAATAAAACAAACTGTTTTAAGCTGTTAAACTTGTTACTATGTCAGTAAGTGTTATTATGAACGGATTGAAATAAGGTATCCGTTAGGCGTCCGTTCGCGCTATCCGGAAAGGTGTGACTTGGGCTCTAGGAACAGTTGATAATGTTGTCATGGAACATCCTTAATTATTTGGGAGCTTTTAATTGTGGTATATTTCGTAAGTAAATTGTCAAGTTTGTATCTACTCATTTATTTTGGAGAGACTTTATTTTATCTTTTCAATAATTACAATCTAGAACCAGACTTTTTTTTATTGAATTATGCTGGTAGACAACTATACTTGAAATGTTTATGGTGATATTAAAGCTTTGGTTCGCGTTTCTCAAACTGTTTATATGCACTGGTTCATTATGTTGATAGGTTTACTCTTCTTCCATATGAGTTTGAATGTCCAATATGAAACTTCTGTCTTGGATTTACATAGGTGCTCCTAGAAAGGAGGAAAAAAGACAACATAGAACATTTTCTTAGGGGTGCTAGTTTGTAGTATATTTTTTTTGGGAAACTTTGTTATAAACAATGTCATAAATTATGATCCTGTTGGAACACATATTCTATACCATTTATTCCGTTAGGAACATTTACTGTAATATTTATTCTAGTGGAAATACTATTTCAGAATAATGTTTCCTTTAGGAACTTATTTTATAAAGAAACTTCTATTCCGTGACAGTGCATATCAACAGGAAATTATTACAGTACATGTTCCTACCGGAATAAATGGACAAAAAACCACACAACAGAATTTCATGAAATTTTGTAGATAATTAGGACATACTATTTACATGTGCATATCGACAGGAAATTACAATTCATTTTGTTCTAGAAGTTACGCCCTATTTAACTTATTTTCTTCAATGTATTTCTACAACAGTTTGTCATCGCAACTCCTCTGAAATCACACAACAGAATTTCATGAAAAATTGTAGATAATAAGGACATACTATGTAGATGTGTATATTGACAGATATTATTATTCAATATTTTTTCTTATACAATTTTTTGTTCTATTTGCTATTTTAAGCACATACTAACAACTTCTCGTCCAATCAAATTGCTTGAATTTGCCTTCTAATTTTCATAGTACATACTTTTTCCGTGTACTAAGTAACTACGCATGAATGACCACAAGGGTAAGATTCATTGTATCGTAATAAAGATATTAGACCAAAAAAAAAAAATTGCTACTGGCTATTTTGAAATAAATTCTGTGTTCCAAGTATAACTAAATAGTTTGTAATTAGTTTTCAAACTTTTTTTTAACATCCTACTAATCAATCTTTTGATCTAAAAACATTTTTGACAATTAAAAGTTTTTTTCATTAAAAAAAAGAGTAGCAATTATGGTTCTTTATATCTTGATTAAAGTACAATTTCATCTAAAATAATCCATTATCTTCCATGCAATTACTTTGTACACAAAAAGAGTCAACCATGAATCTTTTGAAGGGAAATTATTTGTAAAGCAATTTGTTATACTTCTTCATAAATTAGTTGATAATTGGTTGCCTAATGTCCAGTGAAAAATATTTCATGCATGTAAACTATCCACTAAGCTACCTATATATGTGTACATACCGGGGGCAGATCCGGACATGTTTAAAATTTGTTGCAACCAAAGATATGGGAGGGGGTCCAACTGTTTGTACTCATTCAAAAGCATTTTTAATATAGTTTGAAATTTTCTCTTTCTTTTGATTAAAACAAGATATTTAAAAAAAAAAGTTTAAACCACGGTCTTTTCTGCTGCGTTTACTTTTAGTTTAATCATATGTATTTATAGTGGATTGGGAAACAAGTTATTACAACTTATACTAATCCCTTTTCATTTTGAGGGTGCGAGTGCTTCCTTGAAGCCTTAGCCTCATCATTTCGAAATCTAAAAGGGTGTCTTTTACGTGCAAGATATGTTGCTCTCTCTTAACACGGGTCAGTCATTTATCGCCCTCTTCCGATGGACTTCCGCGCTTCATATAAAATGTACTTCGGTCAACGCTTTTACACCCCAATAAATTTACAAAAAGAAGCATTCAATTCTTAAATAAAAAAGGTGTATATGTAATAGGGTTCTTGGACAGAATAAAAGGATTCGTCAATAAATCAACCCTAAGTGTACACAAATAACAAAACGTAAATACGTAGACAGTACAGTGTACAAAGGGATATAACTCTAAATCATAAAACGTAAATTACATGTATGAAATACGATAAACTAGATGTAGGAAGATGTGGTGTGAGTGCCAATGAGACAACTCTCCATCCAAATAACAATTTAAAAATTAAACCATTATAGGTTAAAGTACGGCCTTCAACACGGAGCCTTGGCTCACACCGAACAACAAGCTCTTTTCTGTAAGAATACAACCAATACTATTTAAGTGTATATATTATAAATATATGAATTCAATCAAACTCAATTATAAACCAAGGCAGGATTAGTTACTACATATGTCCAGTTATATTACTCTACTCATTCATAGATTTATGAATGAACTAAAATTTCTTACTATAAAGTTTACATGTAATAATTGACATACAGGTAACTACTATTCACAAGACACAAACAATACATAGACTGAACTAAAACTAAATAGACAAACACAGACAATACAGTGAACTAAAAATACATGTAACACTGATCTTACCATGTATATGGTACAAAGGTCTATCTCCTAATTTGGAAACATCACCAATAGAATATGAAGATATTCTGGTCCTGTTAAAAATACAAATATAACCTACATAAGTCTAATGAACTAACTATATCGGCATAGCATAGGGTTATAAACAATAAGTAAAATGTTCAGTAGACATTACTTTGGACCTTTTATAATAATAAAATAACTGTACCAATACATGTATCAGTAATATATCTATGATATATTATTTCTCTGAGTTCATGAAAATACTTCTTTAAAATAAAATATCTATCATTCATGCACAATCATTCTGACTTATTCAAAATACATTTTCTCTCAGATTCAAACTAAAGGAATATTGTGCAAATATTAAAGACTTAGAAATATTAGTAACTGACCTGATTAATATGGAATAAGTGTCCAGAATATTAAACTGTATAACTATTTTAAATATGGCTGCTACATGTAAAGCTTTCTGAAGGTATATCAAAAAGAGTGGCAAAAACCTATGAACTAAATGACTGTGACCAATAGAAGACAAGATAATAGGACACATGACTGATTGACTAATGAACCAGAAAAATAGAGTAGAACTGTACTAAGAAGAAATAAGAGAATAGAAGAATTGATGAATCTTAATAAACATATAATAAAACTACTAATTAATATTAATTATTCTAAAAGAAAATAAATATTAATGCTAAACACTCTACCATGTCTACCACATACTCCCCTGGCATCTAAAATGACGTCCACGTCATTTCAGAGTATACAAAATAATATCTATGAAAAATAAAAATGAAATAGTATTATATCTGAAGCTGCAATGAACTGATACTGCAAATACTAATAAATACAGTAGGAATCAATCAGGATAATCCACTGAAATATTATCAAATATAAGATTAATAGTATCAATAGTATCAATAGTAAAGCTAAAATATAAAACATCAATGATCGGTCAAAATGGCTAATAAAGCCTTCCCTGCTTCTAGCTCTATCCCTGAAAATAAACCTCTAGCAATACAGCTAGACAGGTAATCTTCTGTCTCCACTCAGCTGGTGTAACTACAGGTGTATCAATAGGTGGAACTGCAGACTTCGTCACAAAATCACCAGACTGTAACCACTTAGGTTGTATCCTCTCTTGCCCTGATCGACGAGGCACAACAGGAGGTGTATCATCTTCATCATGAGCTGGATCAAGCGTCTCTGATTCTAAAGGCACCTCCTGCTCTTAATCCTCGTGTAAGGAATCTAGTTCCTGTACATCTATATCTATATCATGGGCGTCCCAATATGACTCCGGAGTGTGTAGTACTTCTTCTTCGTTACCATCAAGACTATCTGTTTCATCATCATCAACACTGGATGAAGTGTTGTCAACCATTGGTCGTTGATGTACGAATATCTCATAATCATCATCACTTTCGATATCGGTTTCCTCTATGGTACAGTCTGTGTTCGAGCTGATCTTCTTTTGCAATTTCGTTCTCGGTCTAGGGACTGGTCTAGGTAATGGTTCTGCCGTTGGTGGTTGACTTGAAATACATCCCACAGGTAATAGAAGATTCCTATGTAATGTCCGCTTACGCCCCTCGCTACTATCTTTCTGTACAACGTAGACGGGTATATCTTTGTTCGGTTGTTCTATAACTAGGTAAATGTCGTTCTCCCATTTATCGCTCAGCTTATGCTTACCATCAAATGCAACTTTCTTCACTAATACCTTGTCGCCTTTTTCTACGACTGCTTCTCTAACTTTCAAATCGTAATGTTCTTTCTGTTTCTCATGTGCCTTCTTTGCTGATTCTGAAGCAAGCTTGTATGCATCCACTAGTCTGTTCTTCAATTCTTGGATGTACTCAGTTTGTGATTTCCTATCTTTGTCCAAATGCTAAATCGATGGGAAGCTTTGGTTGTCGGCCAAACATCAGAAAGTATGGTGATTGTCCTGTTGCTTCGTGACGAGTGTAGTTGTTCGCATGCACTAACGGAGCTACGTACGCTTTCCAGTTGGTCTTATCTTTTGGCTGTAAAGTTGCAAGCATTAACAGTAATGTTCGGTTAAAACTCTGTCATGTCGTTGCCCATCGGATGGTATGGTGTGGTTCTTGACTTCTTTATCCCTGTTAGACGGCAAAGTTCCTGATTGATGTTACTTTCAAAGGATGGACCCTGATCTAAGTGAATTCTGTTAGGTAAACCATAATGCACGATGAAGTTGTTGAGCAATGCTTCTGCAGTTGTCTTTGCAGTCTGGTTACGTGTTGGTATGGCCTGTGCATAACGTGTAAAGTGGTCGTTGATTACCAAGATGTCTTGAATTCCTCCCTTTGATGGTTCTAGAGTAAGATAGTCAATGCATATGAGGTCAATTGGCTGAGTTGTTTTGATGTTGACTAGCAGTGCTCTTTCTGGATCTTTCTTTCTCTTAATACATCTTTCGCATCGTTGAATCCATTCTTCAATATCTTTATTCATTCCAGGCCGGTAAAAACGTACTCTTACTAGACTGGTGGTTCTGTCTTTGCCTGGATGTCCCATTTCGTCATGTAGTGCTTCTAAGGCTAATTTGATGTGTGAAGATGGTATGATGAGTTGATCTCTCTGTAAAGTACATCATCTATAAGTCTGAGATGGTTGAAATGCTTACTCAGTGGACTTGATAATATCTTTCCTTTTACTGATTTCTGTCCAGATTTCAGCTGTTTTCTCCAGGCATGGAGTAGTGGATCCATAGCTTGGACTTCTGACCAGTTAGTGTCAGTTGAAACCTCTATGTGCATGTCCAAATTACTAATGTCGATGGTATCTGGTGATATGGCATAGGAGTCAATCAACTGTGTATAAATGCATCCACATATCGCTTTAATGGAATCTTTGCTGATAGTTGTCAATTTGGATAGTCCATCTGCATCTGCATTGGTCTTGCCTTTTCGATAGATGATGTCCAAATCGTAAGCGGCTAGTGCAGCGAGCCAACGGTGTCCAGTAGCATCTAGTTTTGCAGACGTGAGTACATATGTGAGTGGGTTGTTGTCTGTGAGTACTCTAAACTCGGTTATGGACCACTTTAGTGCAAGAAATGTGCTGGATAGTTCTGTTCCGCTTTTGTTAAACCTCTGCTAGCATATGCGATAACAAGTTGATGTCCGTCTTGCTCTTGGTATAATACGGTACCAAGTCCTTGACCGCTGGCATCGGTGTAAAGTTCAAATGGTTTAGAGTAATCGACATATCCAAGTATCGGTGCTGATGATAAGTGTTGCTTTAATGTTGTGAGAGCTGTTTCTTGCTTATCAGTCCACTGAAATACTTCTTGTTGTTGTTTTTTAGTCTTCTTCTTCCCTTTTTTTATATTTGGAGTTGGCATGATGGATGTAAGTGGCTTTGCTATCTGACTGAAGTTACGGATTAACTTGCGGAAGTAACCTACACATCCGATGATTCTACGTACTTCTTTAGGTGACTTTTGAGTAGGCCAATTCATTACTTTTTCAACTTTCTCTGGGTCTGTCTCTACTCCCTCCTCATATGTCCTACATATTTGACTTTTGGCTGGAAGAAAGAACATTTTGATGGCGAAAGCTTTAAGTTGGCTTGTAGAAATCTGTCAAAGACCATCTCAAGTCGCTCTAGGTGTTCCTCGTACGTTTTAGCAAATATGATGACATCGTTTATGAATACGCAACATATACGCATGTGAAGATCTCTGAGGCAATCTTGCATAAGACGCTGATAAGTGGCGGGGATGGGGGGGCAAGCAAGTCCAAAAGGCATACGGTTGTACTCGAAGAGTCCAAGAGGTTCTACGGTAAATGCTGTCCTCTTCTTGTGTTCCTCAAGTATCTCCATCTGATGATAACCAGACTTCATGTCTACGGTCGAGAAGTACTTGTTTCCAGCCATGCAGTCTAACATATCCTCCATTCTTGGCAAAGCATAGGCGTCCTTTTTTGTCTTTAAATTCAATTCTCTGTAGTCTACGCATATTCCTAGTATGCCATTCTTCTTCTTAACTAGAACAACGATGGAGGCATACGGACTATGAGACTTTCTATTTATTCCTGCTCGGAGCATCTAGTATAAGTGGCTCTTAACATCTTCATACATTGAAGGCGGTATGTGTCGGTATCGTTGTTTGAATGGTCTATCATCTTCTAAGAGTATCTTGTGTTGTACTATGTTGGTATGTCCAATGTCGTAATCATCTTTGGAAAATATATCCTTGTATGATGAAATGAAATCTTTTCCAAGTTGAAGTTGATCTGATGTTATATTGTCGTTAGATATGTCTACCTGCTGTAGTAATGGTGGTTCAAATTCGTTCTCTTTATTTAAAGGTTTATCTTGTATAAGTACAGGTTGTAGTTCAGCAATTATGGCGTTTGGTTGAAAGGTGACTGTTCTTGTAGTGATGTTACAAATTCTGAGTTTGAACATGTCATTTTGCTGGTATTTATAATCTATCAGTGATGGTTCAATATCTAAATCTGATGGTATTATAGATGACTTTGTTTGCTGCGTGATAGCAGATGTGGAGTGGTAAGGTAATTCTTTGGTTGTCATAGCTTTGATGGATATCTGACTGTTTGGTGGTATAATGACTCTTTCATATTCAGCTGATTTAACTAATGCTAATCTGTTTTTGGAAAATGACGCAGTCATTGTTCCATTACTGCCGACCTGAACTTCATTACATTTCTCTGCCTACCGCGCTTGGTTTCGTATTTACTATTTTCCATACAAACTGGAATCTGCTTGTGTTATCATTATGCATGATCATTTTGTAGTAATCAGCCAGGAACCAGTTTACACTCGGTTTCATATTTACTATTTTACAAACTAACTGGTTTCTGCTTGTATTCCACTACACTCGAACAAAGTGTTGTAGTTTGACGGGAACCAGTTTAGAATTTGTAAACTACAAAACGTAATCGGTTTTTGTTCATTCCGTTTTTGGTGTTTCATACCGACTTATATGGTTTGAATAAGCTTAAGACCCTTCAAACATTAATGTGATAAAATATTAAAGACTGTTTTACAAAAGGATTGAACTGTTTTACTTTCAAAGTCGTACTGTAGTGATACCTGTCATGTACGGATTCCCACTCTCACCGGTTAATTTCTTCTTTTACACGTGCTTTTGAAACTTCCTGTTTAAACATCGCAAGTTTTAAAATTGTTTTTTGAGTGAATTAAACTTATTTTAACAATCATGAAGCGTTCCAGAATCATTTTAAAGCAGTTGTTTCTTCTTCTCTTTGATGATGAAAAATAGGTTTTCTCAAGAAAATACCGCAAACGATCGCAGAGGAATTGAAACGTACAAGTCAAGTCGGCACCTGGTTAAATTGGCATCCAAGAATATTTGTTATAATATTTTCTATTCAATAAAGTAATTACTGTTACCAAGTACATAGTGAATATGTTGTTGTGTATTTAGGTTAACAACGAAACGAAAGTGAATATGTTGTTGTGTATAAAGGTAAACAACGAAGCCCTTACCAAAGCTGTTGTTTTAACAATTAGACAATTATTAAAATAAAATGGAAAACTATGAGTCCCTTTCAATAAATCAAACTTTCATGCCAAATAATTAACAAATTAAAGGTGTTTTTTTCAGTAAAGTTTAAACAGCAATAAACCAACAATCCTGTAAAATGCTCAACTGGTTAAAATAATGCAGAAAAATATCCAATATCTGACTAGTATTAGTCCAAAAAATTATGACGTGGCAAGGCTGAAAAAAATTCTGGCAACCCTTTCTTATTTTTACTCTTTTTGCTTAACATACTGTTAAACATATATATTTAACATGGGTGACGAATTGACTATATCAGGTGTCGAATTTAACCAGGTGCTGATTTGTCCAGGTGCCAATTTGACAAGGTGCCAGTTTGACTAGAAGTATTTGACAAATGTTTGAAATTATCTGAGTTTCATTAGACCTTTGATAACAGTAACAAAACGATTATTTACTTAATATTTTGTGGGAGAAGGGGGTTCAGACTATGTGGTATCAGGTCTGTTTGCGCCGAATTCATTTTCGCACCCTACACGTTCGCACATTCGCACCCAAGGTCCGTTCGCACTCTACTCATTCGCGCCCAATTTTAATTCAAATTCAAGTTGAATAATTGGAAAATCACTGGTTGTTCTTTTAAATTGTTTTGGTGTAAATATCGAATGTATTTATAGCTTGATATGAGTAAAACATTGAAGATTTTAAAGGAAAAACACAAAAGATAATTGTTTTTAACAGCTTGGTCCCTTTGATTTGAAACAACGAAACAATAAAACATAGAAGCCAAAATATAGCAATCCACTAATATAACCAAAACATGATAAAATTTATTCAACACACAGAAAAAAACATAGTCAGAATCTCACTTCATTTTGAAACCAGTTAATGAAACAAAGTTATAGCAATACACTTACCAAAACATGATTAAGAGTTATTCAAAACAAGTAAAATGTTGACAAAATACCATTTTATTTAGAAAGGATTATTATTATTTTTAACAATACGCTATCCAAAACATGATTAAGATTTATTCAACACAAAAAAAAATGCTGTCTCACTTTATTTTGAGACAATGACAACAATTATACTTATAAGAAAACTCTTGCTTACAGAGTTATTAAACACAAAACCAATTAAGATTGGGTGCGAACATGTAGGGTTTGAAAGTGAAAGGGGGTGAACATGAGTGGGCGCAAACGTGAATGGAAGCGAACGGACCCGGATTCAGACTATGTACCAGTGAGAAATATACAAGCCTTTCTACGGTATTTATTTGTACAATTCAGGTAGTCTTGACCTATTCATTTGTCTTAAAAAACCAGCCAGCTGTCACTTTCACTTCACACACAAACACATATACGAATATCTATTATATGCTTACGATACATGTTGCATTGTTAAACTAATTACGGTATGTGAAAATCAAGACTTGCATAAAAACTATCCCAATATTAGAGACAGTGGCGTCATTTTTCTTCAGAGCGTTCAGCTCTTTGATTCATCATTTTGAGTTCTTTTACTCTCAATAGTATAAATAAAGGCAACAGTATACATCTAAACGAAGAATACCAGGATGTATTTAAATCTGAAGTTTGAAGAAATCAGTTGCCAAATCTATCTTTGTAATTATCCATGATGGTTGTCAGTATATTTGTTCCGAACAGAACTGGAACTTTGGAGTGATACGGACTATCAAGCACACCAAGTAGTATGGTTGGATAATGCTGATCGGTTTCTTTCAGTTGAATGTTGGCCTCAATATATCCATGCTACGGTAATGAATTTCGATCTGCGCATTCAATGCTGATAATCTGTTCTAAAGGTTTGAGTGGTGTGTCAGTTAAGTGTTGAGTGTAAAATTCATAAGCTATTGTCGAAACAGTGGATCCTGTATCTAAAAGAGATGAAGTTTCAATGCCATTGATGATAATTTTTTATTCAGTTGGTTGTCCACAAAGTCCTGGTTGTATTGTTGATTTGCATAAATTCTGTTGAAAAGGGCTTTGTATGTTCATGTCGATCGGCTGCCCCTTGTCGATGACATCATCTAGTTTAAAGGTTTGCCGTTGACATCAGTGTTGGCTCGGCATCCTCTAACAATGTGCGAGTCTCTTCCACAATGGTAGCATGTAATCGGTTGAGTAGACTGATGTTGATTCTGACCAAAACCTCTGCCATTAACTCTACCATAACCTCTTCAGGTGACTTTTGAGTAGGCCTTATACTAGTAACCTTATTATGTTGTCTAGATTCTAAGTGTTCGAGGCGTGTGTTTATCTGCTTCAGTGTTGTAACAAGTTCAGATTCCTCCTCTTTCTCATTCATGTCATTAGCAATGGCCTGTTGTGATGTTGCTTTCACCTTTGGTAGTTCATCAATATTATGTTCTTCCTCAATCTTTCTCAAAGCTACACGCAAATGATCAGATGTCTTAAAGCGTTCCTTCTCATAGTGGCTAATATGCTTTATATCTGGTCTAAGTCCTTTCCAAAGTATGTCATGCATCATGGTATCTGCTTGTGGCTTACTGACTTTGCCCGACACTTACCCTACTTTGTGCATTGCAGGGCATGTAAATTAATACACTTTTAAACACATTGAAAAGCATATATACACTTGATAGTTTATAAGCGAACCATATACATATATATATAAACGGATAGTTATTATAAATCCACAGACACCCATCAATACTTAAATTTTCATTCGATTATTTCGCTTATAAACTGTTGAGTATTTTCGACTGATTTTCACAATCTTCCGGTGGATGTCACGTCCTAGATCCTGACCTTCAGTCAGGCTCCAACAGGAAATATGTCGTTGAACGTCTAACCTACTAGTGGGCGCCAAATGTAATAGGGTTCTTGGACAGAACAAAAGGATTCGTCAAGTTTAAGATGCTTTATTCATACGACATAAATAAATCAACCCTGAAAGTACACAAAGAACAAAACGTAAATACATAGACAGCACAGTGTACAAAAAGGGATATAACTCTTTATTTTGTATATAATGTTTTTTTATATTATGCTTTTTTTTTTTTTTTTTGAGGGTGAGCGAGTCAGGTGAGTGGGTGTGTTCGTATGCTTAAATACATTGTACTTGTTGTTTTGGGTAGGTTAACTTTCTGGTAGTAAGACCCGTCACGGCCAGGCTGGGAGACTGGATAGGCAAATGCTCACATTAAATCTGTACCGATACAGTGTGTTAAATGTCTTCCTTTTTACACCATTACATATGGTGGTGCTCCTACTAAAGGAGGAAGATACAGAACATACATACATATTCTAAATCATAAAACGGAAAGTACATGTATAAAATACGATAAACTAGCTCTTTTCTGTAAGAATACAATCAATACTATTTAAGTGTATATATTATAAATATATGAATTCAATCAAACTCAATTATAAACCAAGGCAGGATTAGTTACTACATATGTCCAGTTATATTACTCTACTCATTCATAGATTTATGAATGAACTATAATTTCTTACTATAAAGTTTACATGTAATAATTGACATACAGGTAACTACTATTCACAAGACACAAACAATACATAGACTGAACTAAAACTAAATAGACAAACACAGACAATACAGTGAACTAAAAATACATGTAACACTGATCTTACCATGTATATGGTACAAAGGTCTATCTCCTAATTTGGAAACATCACCAATAGAATATGAAGATATTCTGGTCCTGTTAAAAATACAAATATAACCTACATAAGTCTAATGAACTAACTATATCAGCATAGCATAGGTTATAAACAATAAGTAAAATGTTCAGTAGACATTACTTTGGACCTTTTATAATAATAAAATAACTGTACCAATACATGTATCAGTAATATATCTATGAAAAATCATGAAAATACTTCTTTAAAATAAAATATCTATCATTCATGCACAATCATTCTGACTTATTCAAAATACATTTTCTCTCAAATTCAAACTAAAGGAATATTGTGCAAATATTAAAGGCTTAGAAATATTAGTAACTGACCTGATTAATATGGAATAAGTGTCCAGAATATTAAACTGTATAACTATTTTAAATATGGCTGCTACATGTAAAGCTTTCTGAAGGTATATCAAAAAGAGTGGCAAAAACCTATGAACTAAATGACTGTGACCAATAGAAGACAAGATAATAGGCAACATGACTGACTGACTAATGAACCAGAAAAATAGAGTAGAAATGTACTAAGAAGAAATAAGAGAATAGAAGAATTGATGAATCTTAATAAACATATAATAAAACTACTAATTAATATTTATTATTCTAAAAGAAAATAAATATTAATGCTAAACACTCTACCATGTCTACCACATACTCCCCTGGCATCTAAAATGACGTCCACGTCATTTCAGAGTATACAACATAATATCTATGAAAAATAAAAATGAAATAGTATTATATCTGAAGCTGCAATGTACTGATACTGCAAATACTAATAAATACAGTAGGAATCAATCAGGATAATCCACTGAAATATTATCAAATATAAGATTAATAGTATCAATAGTATCAATAGTAAAGCTAAAATATAAAACATCAATGATCGGTCAAAATGGCTAATAAAGCCTTCCCTGCTTCTAGCTCTATCCCTGAAAATAAACCTCTCGCAATACAGCTAGACAGGTAATCTTCTGTCTCCACTCAGCTGGTGTAACTACAGGTGTATCAATAGGTGGAACTGCAGACTTCGTCACAAAATCACCAGACTGTAACCACTTAGGTTGTATCCTCTCTTGCCCTGATCGACGAGGCACAACTGGAGGTGTATCATCTTCATCATGAGCTGGATCAAGCGTCTCTGATTCTAAAGGCACCTCCTGCTCTTAATCCTCGTATAAGGAATCTAGTTCCTGTACATCTATATCTATATCATGGGCGTCCCAATATGACTCCGGAGTGTGTAGTACTTCTTCTTCGTTACCATCAAGACTATCTGTTTCATCATCATCAACACTGGATGAAGTGTTGTCAACCATTGGTCGTTGATGTACGAATATCTCATAATCATCATCACTTTCGATATCGGTTTCCTCTATGGTACAGTCTGTGTTCGAGCTGATCTTCTTTTGCAATCTCGTTCTCGGTCTAGGGACTGGTCTAGGTAATGGTTCTGCCGTTGGTGGTTGACTTGAAATACATCCCACAGGTAATAGAAGATTCCTATGTAATGTCCGCTTACGCCCCTCGCTACTATCTTTCTGTACAACGTAGACGGGTATATCTTTGTTCGGTTGTTCTATAACTAGGTAAATGTCGTTCTCCCATTTATCGCTCAGCTTATGCTTACCATCAAATGCAACTTTCTTCACTAATACCTTGTCGCCTTTTTCTACGACTGCTTCTCTAACTTTCAAATCGTAATGTTCTTTCTGTTTCTCATGTGCCTTCTTTGCTGATTCTGAAGCAAGCTTGTATGCATCCACTAGTCTGTTCTTCAATTCTTGGATGTACTCAGTTTGTGATTTCCTATCTTTGTCCAAATGCTAAATCGATGGGAAGCTTTGGTTGTCGGCCAAACATCAGAAAGTATGGTGATTGTCTGTTGCTTCGTGACGAGTGTAGTTGTACGCATGCACTAACGGAGCTACGTACGCTTTCCAGTTGGTCTTATCTTTTGGCTGTAAAGTTGCAAGCATTAACAGTAATGTTCGGTTAAACCTCTCAGTCATGTCGTTGCCCATCGGATGGTATGGTGTGGTTCTTGACTTCTTTATCCCTGTTAGACGGCAAAGTTCCTGATTGATGTTACTTTCAAAGGATGGACCCTGATCTGAGTGAATTCTGTTAGGTAAACCATAATGCACGATGAAGTTGTTGAGCAATGCTTCTGCAGTTGTCTTTGCAGTCTGGTTACGTGTTGGTATGGCCTGTGCATAACGTGTAAAGTGGTCGTTGATTACCAAGATGTCTTGAATTCCTCCCTTTGATGGTTCTAGAGTAAGATAGTCAATGCATATGAGGTCAATTGGCTGAGTTGTTGTAATGTTGACTAGCAGTGCTCTTTCTGGATCTTTCTTTCTCTTAATACATCTTTCGCATCGTTGAATCCATTCTTCAATATCTTTATTCATTCCAGGCCGGTAAAAACGTACTCTTACTAGACTGGTGGTTCTGTCTTTGCCTGGATGTCCCATTTCGTCATGTAGTGCTTCTAAGGCTAATTTGATGTGTGAAGATGGTATGATGAGTTGATCTCTCTGTAACGTACATCATCTATAAGTCTGAGATGGTTGAAATGCTTACTCAGTGGACTTGATAATATCTTTCCTTTTACTGATTTCTGTCCAGATTTCAGCTGTTTTCTCCAGGCATGGAGTAGTGGATCCATAGCTTGGACTTCTGACCAGTTAGTGTCAGTTGAAACCTCTATGTGCATGTCCAAATTACTAATGTCGATGGTATTTGGTGATATGGCATAGGAGTCAATCAACGGTGTATAAATGCATCCACATATCGCTTTAATGGAATCTTTGCTGATAGTTGTCAATCTGGATAGTCCATCTGCATCTGCATTGGTCTTGCCTTTTCGATAGATGATGTCCAAATCGTAAGCGGCTAGTGCAGCGAGCCAACGGTGTCCAGTAGCATCTAGTTTTGCAGACGTGAGTACATATGTGAGTGGGTTGTTGTCTGTGAGTACTCTAAACTCGGTTATGGACCACTTTAGTGCAAGAAATGTGCTGGATAGTTCTGTTCCGCTTTTGTTAAACCTCTGCTAGCATATGCGATAACAAGTTGATGTCCGTCTTGCTCTTGGTATAATACGGTACCAAGTCCTTGACCGCTGGCATCGGTGTAAAGTTCAAATGGTTTAGAGTAATCGACATATCCAAGTATCGGTGCTGATGATAAGTGTTGCTTTAATGTTGTGAGAGCTGTTTCTTGCTTATCAGTCCACTGAAATACTTCTTGTTGTTGTTTTTTAGTCTTCTTCTTCCCTTTTTTATATTTGAAGTTGGCATGATGGATGTAAGTGGCTTTGCTATCTGACTGAAGTTACGGATTAACTTGCGGAAGTAACCTACACATCCGATGATTCTACGTACTTCTTTAGGTGACTTTTGAGTAGGCCAATTCATTACTTTTTCAACTTTCTCTGGGTCTGTCTCTACTCCCTCCTCATATGTCCTACATATTTGACTTTTGGCTGGAAGAAAGAACATTTTGATGGCGAAAGCTTTAAGTTGGCTTGTAGAAATCTGTCAAAGACCATCTCAAGTCGCTCTAGGTGTTCCTCGTACGTTTTAGCAAATATGATGACATCGTTTATGAATACGCAACATATACGCATGTGAAGATCTCTGAGGCAATCTTGCATAAGACGCTGATAAGTGGCGGGGATGGGGGGGGGCAAGCAAGTCCAAAAGGCATACGGTTGTACTCGAAGAGTCCAAGAGGTTCTACGGTAAATGCTGTCCTCTTCTTGTGTTCCTCAAGTATCTCCATCTGATGATAACCAGACTTCATGTCTACGGTCGAGAAGTACTTGTTTCCAGCCATGCAGTCTAACATATCCTCCATTCTTGGCAAAGCATAGGCGTCCTTTTTTGTCTTTAAATTCAATTCTCTGTAGTCTACGCATATTCTTAGTATGCAATTCTTCTTCTTAACTAGAACAACGATGGAGGCATACGGACTATGAGACTTTCTATTTATTCCTGCTCGGAGCATCTGGTATAAGTGGCTCTTAACATCTTCATACATTGAAGGCGGTATGTGTCGGTATCGTTGTTTGAATGGTCTATCATCTTCTAAGAGTATCTTGTGTTGTACTATGTTGGTATGTCCAATGTCGTAATCATCTTTGGAAAATATATCCTTGTATGATGAAATGAAATCTTTTCCAAGTTGAAGTTGATCTGATGTTATATTGTCGTTAGATATGTCTACCTGCTGTAGTAATGGTGGTTCAAATTCGTTCTCTTTATTTAAAGGTTTATCTTGTATGAGTACATGTTGTAGTTCAGCAATTATGGCGTTTGGTTGAATGGTGACTGTTCTTGTAGTGATGTTACAAATTCTGAGTTTGAACATGTCATTTTGCTGGTATTTATAATCTATCAGTGATGGTTCAATATCTAAATCTGATGGTATTATAGATGACTTTGTTTGCTGCGTGATAGCAGATGTGGAGTGGTAAGGTAGTTCTTTGGTTGTCATAGCTTTGATGGATATCTGACTGTTTGGTGGTATAATGACTCTTTCATATTCAGCTGATTTAACTAATGCTAATCTGTTTTTGGAAAATGACGCAGTCATTGTTCCATTACTGCCGACCTGAACTTCATTACATTTCTCTGCCTACCGCGCTTGGTTTCGTATTTACTATTTTCCATACAAACTGGAATCTGCTTGTGTTATCATTATGCATGATCATTTTGTAGTAATCAGCCAGGATCCAGTTTACACTCGGTTTCATATTTACTATTTTACAAACTAACTGGTTTCTGCTTGTATTCCACTACACTCGAACAAAGTGTTGTAGTTTGACGGGAACCAGTTTAGAATTTGTAAACTACAAAACGTAATCGGTTTTTGTTCATTCCGTTTTTGGTGTTTCATACCGACTTATATGGTTTGAATAAGCTTAAGACCCTTCAAACATTAATGTGATAAAATATTAAAGACTGTTTTACAAAAGGATTGAACTGTTTTACTTTCAAAGTCGTACTGTAGTGATATCTGTCATGTACGGATTCCCACTCTCACCGGTTAATTTCTTCTTTTACACGTGCTTTTGAAACTTCCTGTTTAAACATCGCAAGTTTTAAAATTGTTTTTTGAGTGAATTAAACTTATTTTAACAATCATGAAGCGTTCCAGAATCATTTTAAAGCAGTTTCTTCTTCTCTTTGATGATGGAAAATAGGTTTTCTCAAGAAAATACCGCAAACGATCGCAGAGGAATTGAAACGTACAAGTCAAGTCGGCACCTGGTTAAATTGGCATCCAAGAATATTTGTTATAATATTTTCTATTCAATAAAGTAATTACTGTTACCAAGTACATAGTGAATATGTTGTTGTGTATTTAGGTTAACAACGAAACGAAAGTGAATATGTTGTTGTGTATAAAGGTAAACAACGAAGCCCTTACCAAAGCTGTTGTTTTAACAATTAGACAATTATTAAAATAAAATGGAAAACTATGAGTCCCTTTCAATAAATCAAACTTTCATGCCAAATAATTAGCAAATTAAAGGTGTTTTTTTCAGTAAAGTTTAAACAGCAATAAACCAACAATCCTGTAAAATGCTCAACTGGTTAAAATAATGCAGAAAAATATCCAATATCTGACTAGTACAGACCTTCTAAAATTCAAACTGACCACTATTCCGTGCGTTCATCGTGTATCGTGCGTGTTGCGTGCGTGCATCGTGCGTGTATCGTGCGTGTACCAATCGTGCGTTCATCATTCATCGTTCCGTGTATTTTCCGTGTAACGTGTGTGCATCGTGTATTCTTAATCGTGTATCGTGCGTGTATCGTGCGCTCATCAATCATTCATTCTTAACCGTGTATCGTGCGTTCATCAATCATTCATTCTTAACCGTGTATCGTGCGTTCATCAATCATTCATTATTAACCGTGTATCGTGCGTTCGTCAATCGTGAACAATTGTGTATATCATATAACATGCATTTGTCAAACGTTCATACATTGCGGTTTTTATATGTTAGTCGGTTATAGAGCTCACCAAAGCTTATATTTTTTCTCACGGTTAAAGTATATATATATATGTGTTCCGACTTTAAATAAAATGTACAGTCATACTTTTTTTATTGTGAACACTTAATTAACTTCATCGTACATAACGTTCATACATATTCATGACTTTTTGTGTAAATATTTTATCATCTGTAAATATTTCGTGGTTATTCAGTGAATCTTGGTTGGGACTGACACATTTTGATATAATGATATATATATACAATCATGTTGTACGTACAAACAATAACATGATATTGACATTTTTACGACAGATGAGTTAAAATTGGAATTTCTATTCAACTGGGCGAATTGAACTTAAAGATATACTGTTGGCCAACTGTTATTTGTTAAAAATATTCTGTCAATTAAAAACAAAAGTGCTTTTACAAAATTTAGATGTGGGGTAGCTCCATTAAAAAAATAGAAACTGGAAAGTATGAAAGAAAAGAAGTCCACGAGATGAAATGTGTTGTAGCTCTTCTATTGAAGATGATCTTCATGTCATTCTAAAATGCCCATTATATGTAGTTTTAAGACAAATATTATACATCTTAATGAACATTTTAACCTATAAATATCAGATAGCGAAAAGTGTTTATTTTTTATTCAATAACGGCAAAGTTGCTGCTATAGTCGCCAAAAACACCAACAATATTTTATTGAAAAGAAACTATACAAATCCTTGGTTGGACTAGGCTAGATTATAATTCTTTCCTTATTTGGCAAATTCATATGCTACTTTCAAATATTTTAAGTTTTGATAAATGCCATTATAAATATCATTTTTGTCTTAGTTTCTGATGATCACATGCACGTAATGTTATTCCATTGAGAAAATACAATATACAAGATTGTCGGGTTAATGTGGATTGCGGATTAAAATGTTAAATGTCAAACTTGTATAAACAAATTAAATTGAGGCGAATTAACAAAAGTGCTTTTACAAAATTTAGATGTGGGGTAGCTCCATTAAAAAAATAGAAACTGGAAAGTATGAAAGAAAAGAAGTCCACGAGATGAAATGTGTTGTAGCTCTTCTATTGAAGATGATCTTCATGTCATTCTAAAATGCCCATTATATGTAGTTTTAAGACAAATGTTATACATCTTAATGAACATTTTAACCTATAAATATCAGATAGCGAAAAGTGTTTATTTTTTATTCAATAACGGCAAGGTTGCTGCTATAGTCGCCAAAAACACCAACAATATTTTATTGAAAAGAAACTATACAAATCCTTGGTTGGAATAGGCTAGATTATAATTCTTTCCTTATTTGGCAAATTCATATGCTACTTTCAAATATTTTAAGTTTTGATAAATACCATTATAAATATCATTTTTGTCTTAGTTTCTGATGATCACATGCACGTAATGTTATTCCATTGAGAAAATACATTATACAAGATTGTCGGGTTAATGTGGATTGCGGATTAAAATGTTAAATGTCAAACTTGTATAAACAAATTAAATTGAGGCGAATTAACACGATAATGTATATTCTCTTCAACAGTGTTTATGTTCTCTGTTTTCTGAATTCATTTAAACTAAGCTAAATATGTTTTGTGGAAAATTAACTGAAAATAAACATAATATGTATTTGAAGGCATTGTTTTAATAAAACAAATATAAGATCAGGCAAATATATCATGTATTCCTGCTTAAGAAGGATTTTAAAGTGAGGAACTTTTAAAACTTGAAATTAAATTTACAAGTTTAAGATATAATTTTTTTTTTATTTTATTTTTTATAAAATAGTTAAATATAATTTATCATAACAAGTCTTTATTTGAATTGAATAAACATGGAACACTTTCACGGATTCATTGTTCATTTTTGCCTATCAATGACACTGTTTTAATGTATGTCTAAAAGTTTAGTATTCCAAAAAATAATTCACAATAGTACGTTGTTAACTAGGTTGGTCCCCTCCGTAAATCATTCAGTATGTCTTTGGAATATACAAATATTAAGGCAAGAATTTGTATATACAAATCCTTGATTAAGGTATTGTCAAGAATTTCAATAACGGCCAAGAAACAGACTAGTTGTTAACCTTCTATGATTATTATAAAGAATGACGGATGTTTTTTTTTTGGTACGTCTAAACATTGCTAAGGACTATAAGGAGTGCTGTTATATGTATTATTTTTATATTTCATGTTAGAGATATGACTCTGTGGCTAAAATTTGAAATTTTAATAACCGTTTCTTAAACTATACTGGATTTCTACCAAACTTGGACAGAAGCTTGTTTATGATCATACGATAGTATCAAGAAGTTTTTAACATTTAGAATGGAAATGGAGAATGTGTCAAAGAGACAACAACCCGACCAAAGAAAAAACAACAGCAGGTCACCAACAGGTCTTTAATGTAGCAAGAAATTCCCGCATCCGGAGGCGTCCTTCATCTGGCCCCTTAACTAAATATATACTAGTTCAGTGATAATGAACGCCATACTAATTTCCAAATTGTACACACGAAACCAAAATTAAAATAATACAAGACTAACAAAGGCCAGAGGCTCCTGACTTGGGACAGGCGCAAAAATGCGGCGGGGTTAAACATGTTTGTGAGATCTCAACCCTCCCCCTATACCTATTTTAAGCATTTATTAGATTCATAAACTGTCCTGGGTTTTAACCAAACTTGGACAGGAGCTTCTTTCAATTAAAAGATAGTATCAAATTGACAACAGGAATATTTTATTGATTTATTTATTCATTTTTGTTGAGCCTGCGATTAACAAAAATAATAGGCGAGACACTGGGTTCCGGGGAACCCTTACGATTTTTTAACAAATTGTTTGTTTAACATATTGTATAAGATAATTTATGAAATACTGACTGTGGTATGTTCATTACTCACTGTTGAAGGCCGTGGGCGACTTATGGTGAAAACTTCTGTGTCATTTTATTTCTTGCGATGAGTTGTCTCATCCCCAATCATACCATATCTTTGTCTTGTTATCAAAACTTCAACACGTTCTTTCGAAAACTTAAAGAATGGTTGAACGCATATGTATTGAAACTTCGTAACCAGCTTCAACATGTTCATTTGTGGACAAGTATCATTTGCGAATCTATAAAACACGTATTCAAAATGGGAATTAACTGAAAACCACAAAGTATACCAGAATTTGTGAAAACGCTTCACGAACAAGACAAACTGACAACGGACGACGGCGAGGTGATACCAATACACGAACGCAAAATTTGAATGCGGTCTTTTAAAAACCGACATAAGATATATTGCTCTGTTGACAAATTTATCATTTACATGAAATATTTACAAAATACACTTGAGAAAATACTTCTTCGTTCTGACATTTTTTTCAACAACTATTCATTTATTAGTATCCAACTTTACCGATTTTGTCCATTAAACGTTAACACAACAGATAGGAGCTAGGATTCCCGTGTAATCAGTTACGTAATTTGACACGTTTAAGACGGTTCATTGATTTTCGGTATATCAAAGAAAAACAGGCACGTGTCTTAATAATGTTGAATATCTTGTTTATTTCTTATCATATTTTCTCTAAAATTTGAAATGTATGCATTACATATCGATATATACCATTAATATGAAAAGAAATCACATCCCATTTAGTCCGTAGTGGCATGCTATAAGTTCTTAGTGCACTCGTGTTTCAGTTTTTACCACAGGGTGTTTTTACTTTTGTTACTGATGACATTCTATGTCCTTTATGAATCCATATGACAAAGACTTCAATAAGGATACATTTTGTCTCATAGAAAAAAATCGGTAGCTTTTATTTATTTTTTGTTAATTTTTATCGGATATAAAAGATTGAAAAATACAAACAATTAATTGAAGTTTCGTATTCATCTATCAAGACCAAGCAATTTTTGACTAGTATAAAGAGTTGCCTTGGTTTTATAGCTCAAACGGTTTTGCTTCATATTGGGTTGAATAATGAAATAATAGCTCAGCACACTTCGGCGCAGACCAGCACACTTTGGCGCAATGGTGTGCGATGGTTTATATAACGCCGGATACCTTAATTAAAGTCTACATATGTGCAATTATCATGAGCAGTATATTTGTTTCAATGTCAGTATATATGAAGCATTTACTCCAGCAGCATTTACTTCTAGAGTGTTATTGTCTATCGATGTTATAGTTCAAGTTTTTGCGTACTGAGATCGTCCTTTTTATGTTTTGCATGTGGAAATCATTCTTGCTTCTACATGTATCTTTACTTAATTTGTTCCTCTAATGAAATCATTATTTACCATTATATAATCATAAGAATAGTTTGTGGACCCGTATGTATTTAGGGAATGATACTCAATCGTACGTAAAACAAAAATCTTTCGTATATTTCCAGTTTCACAGTCCTACGTGTATATTAAATATTACTCACAACTCAGTATTTTAAAAGTTGATACCAGCGCGGGGTACATGTATGCTTAAACCTTTATTCTAGATGTCAGGTAACTTTCTTGTGTTTATGATCATTTGGATTGCTGTCTGATTGACAAATACCCGCCATTATATATAAATATATATATATATTGTAATTTATTTTCTTAGTGATGCATCCAGTTGCACCTTTTCATTTAAGATATATTTCCGTGACGTAACCTCGAAAGATTAGTCACATCACTAAAAGCAATATGGGAAATGAAACCTCTTCTCGCATGTTGCACTTTGGGTAATAGTTCTCTTCGACAAAATACTGCCTGGAACTAAATTTTCGTATACATATAAAGAAGTCACAATTTGGTTCTGAAATGGATATTTTTAAACACCAAAAGGTAGGTAGAGTCTATCTCTTAATTGATATAGGCTCTTAAATTCGGCAATGTTTAGAGGCAGTGGTAAATATAACTGGTGGCCTTCAGCTGTCAACTGTTCTTTTCGGGGTGTTGTCTCTTTAACAATTTCTCGATTTTCACTCTTAATTTTAAAATAACTAAAACTATGATTAACAATTGTCAGTTCAAAATACATTTAACAAGTCAGTGCATTCATACAGGTTATATTCTACTGAATTTACTATATCCGTTATTATTACGTAATATTTCATAAATCCTGTGTCCAGGTGGAAATAACGGGCCTGTAATATCAATAAGAGATTTGTATGTCAGGTGAAAGTGACAACGGGTGGTATGTATACTAAAATGTTTATCGTCTTCCATTATACATGAGGGTGTGGATGGGGGTTTATAGAAGTAAATTATAGACAAAAAAATAAAGAACACAGAAAATAACCAGACAAATATAGAAAAGAAAATGATGAGGTACTAGAATATATGGAATAAAGAATGATACGCAAAAGGTAAAACGAATTATTATAGAACAAATTGCCTAAAATTATATTGAATACAGAAATAATAAATCCCCATTAAGACCCTCATGATCTGACATTTTAAGCTTTAGGACAATTATGGGCATGCGATACAGTTTTAGACCGACAGTAATTTTTTTACAAAATCAATTTGTACATGTGTATATGTGCTAAAAATTTTAACTTCATGCGTTTAATTTAAAGGCAATTTGTGAAATGGGTTTGAATTATTCGACATTTACTTAATATTTCGGTTTTAACACCCTTCACATTTTATGTTTCAATATATAAAGATTGGGATATCTATTACCGTTTGGTTTCAAATTGGAATTCAAAATTGCATTTTCCCAAAGAGTTTTAGGTTGAACCCCGAGAATCTCACCTCCTAGAAATTTGAAGTGTCAGGATGTTTGAAAATATGTATGAATTTTCTTACATACTTGAAATTGTATGAGGAATATAAACAAATTCAGTATGTTTACTGTACAAACAAACAACAGACTACATTTGTGTCTTATATTGTTTAATTCATTTCTACTGAGAGAAAAATTGGATTAATTGATTATGAGTGGTTGTTTAAATGTCCAGTGGCAAAAATTTCATGCATATTCAGGACGAAAAGTCGTTTCAAAAGTATATTATGAAATATTTGGTATTATAACTTGCATAAAAAAAGAGACTATGATTGTTTAATCAGTGGTTATGTCAGTTTGCTCGTGTCAGTTGACGGATCACTGATTTTTGGCAATATCAAGGAAAAACCGACACGTTCTAAATATTGTTCAACTCCTCATTTATTGGTGAAATAAACCTGATATGTCCTGTTGATAAGTATATATGTAGAGAACTACAAAAAATTGCAGTGCATGATAGCATAAAAGAATCAAATAATTTCTGCTATGCTCGTAGTGAATACGAAAACAGCTTACAATATTTTTTTTAGATATATATATATATATACATATATATTCGTTTATAAAATGTATCCGTCAAAGTGAAAAAAATATATTTAACATTCGTTTATTGCAATCAATTATAGATGTATCATACATGTAGTTGGAATAATTTCTAGACCAGTCACTGTCTGTAGATATAACGCATCGGACATTATAGTATGGATAAAAATAAAATTTAGATGTTTTTAATTGTATGAAATAAAATTAGTAAGGGTTTCGCGGAACACAATGTCTCGCCTTCCTTTGCCGTACACTTTAACTCTCAGGCTGAACAAAATAAGACACTATATTTTGATTGTTAGGAACTTCTGTCCAAGTTCACATATTTCCGGTGCCTATAAAATAGCCGACTTTAATTAAGTTAATTTGAATCTGAGCAGGCAAAATAGCAGATGAACTATTATGCTGGTATCGGCAAAACAGCTACAAGTATTGCCTTTAATCAAAACGTGTATCAATTTTAAATATATTCTAAATAAAATAGCTTTGAGAATCGTGTAAAAAGCTTTCGTTGTTCATTCGTCAATGAATCATTCAACGTGCGTGTATCGTGCATGTAACGTGTATCGTGCGTGTAACGTGTATCGTGCGTGTACTGTGTATCGTGTATTTATCATTCATCGTGCATCGTGCGTGTATCGTGCGTTCATCATTCATCATTCATTTTGCGTTAATCCTCCGTGTAACGCTCATCGCTCATCGTGCGTGTATCGTGTATCGTGCGTGTATCGTGCATTCACCGTGCGTGTATCGTGCGTGCGTGTATCGTGCGTGTGGTCAGTTTGAATTTTAGAAGGTCTGTATTAGTCCAAATAATTATGACGTGGCAAGGCTATTTTATTATTTTTCTGGGACGCCTTCCTACGACGGTCGTAGGAAGGCGTCCCAGAAAAAAATTAACAAAGCCTTGCGGTCATAGGAAGGTGTTCCAGAATAAAATTAAAAAAGCCTTGCCAGACGTAATAATTATTTGGACTACTCATATATATATATCATTAAAAATACACCAAAGAAGTCATTTAGTTGAGAAAAATAAATATATACAAAATGTACATGAACACCCAACAATGTGAAAGTTAGTATTTAACTGTTTTTGCTTAAATACTGAAAAAAATTCTGGCAACCCTTTCTTATTTTTACTCTTTTTGCTTAACATACTGTTAAAAATATATATTTAACATGGGTGACGAATTGACTATATCAGGTGTCGATTTTAACCAGGTGCTGATTTGTCCAGGTGCCAATTTAACTAGGTGCCAGTTTGACTAGAATTATTTGACAAATGTTTGAAATTATCTGAGTTTCATTAGACCTTTGATAACAGTAACAAAAAGATTATTTACTTAATATTTTGTGGGAGAAGGGGGTTCAGACTATGTGGTATCAGGTCTGTTTGCGCCCAATACATTTTCGCACCCTACACGTTCGCACATTCGCACCCAAGGTCCGTTCGCACTCTACTCATTCGCGCCCAATTTTAATTCAAATTCAAGTTGAATAATTGGAAAATCACTGGTTGTTGTTTTAAATTGTTTTGGTGTAAATATCGAATGTATTTATAGCTTGATATGAGTAAAACATTGAAGATTTTAAAGGAAAAACACAAAAGATAATTGTTTTTAACAGCTTGGTCCCTTTGATTTGAAACAACGAAACAATAAAACATAGAAACCAAAATATAGCAATCCACTAATATAACCAAAACATGATAAAATTTATTCAACACACAGAAAAAAACATAGTCAGAATCTCACTTCATTTTGAAACCAGTTAATGAAACAAAGTTATAGCAATACACTTACCAAAACATGATTAAGAGTTATTCAAAACAAGTAAAATGTTGACAAAATACCACTTTATTTAGAAAGGATTATTATTATTTTTAACAATACGCTATCCAAAACATGATTAAGATTTATTCAACATAAAAAAAAATGCTGTCTCACTTTATTTTGAGACAATGACAACAATTATACTTATAAGAAAACTCTTGCTTACAGAGTTATTAAACACAAAACCAATTAAGATTGGGTGCGAACATGTAGGGTGTGAAAGTGAAAGGGGGTGAACATGAGTGGGCGCAAACGTGAATGGAAGCGAACGGACCCGGATTCAGACTATGTACCAGTGAGAAATATACAAGCCTTTCTACGGTATTTATTTTTACAATTCAGGTAGTCTTGACCTATTCATTTGTCTTAAAAAACCAGCCAGTTGTCACTTTCACTTCACACACAAACACATATACGAATATCTAGTATATGCTTACGATACATGTTGCATTGTTAAACTAATTACGGTATGTGAAAATCAAGACTTGCATAAAAACTATCCAAATATTAGAGACAGTGGCGTCATTTTTCTTCAGAGCTTTCAGCTCTTTGATTCATCTTTTTGAGTTCTTTTTCTCTCAATAGTATAAATAAAGGCAACAGTATACATCTAAACGAAGAATACCAGGATGTATTTAAATCTGAAGTTTGAAGAAATCAGTTGCCAAATCTATCTTTGCAATTATCCATGATGGTTGTCAGTATATTTGTTCCGAACAGAACTGGAACTTTGGAGTGATACGGACTATCAAGCACACCAAGTAGTATGGTTGGATAATGCTGATCGGTTTCTTTCAGTTGAATGCTGGCCTCAATATATCCATGCTACGGTAATGAATTTCGATCTGCGCATTCAATGCTGATAATCTGTTCTAAAGGTTTGAGTGGTGTGTCAGTAAAGTGTTGAGTGTTAAATTCATAAGCTATTGTCGAAACAGTGGATCCTGTATCTAAAAGAGATGAAGTTTCAATGCCATTGATGATAATGTTTTATTCAGTTGGTTGTCCACAAAGTCCTGGTTGTATTGTTGATTTGCATAAATTCTGTTGAAAAGGGCTTTGTATGTTCATGTCGATCGGCTGCCCCTTGTCGATGACATCATCTAGTTTAAAGGTTTGCCGTTGACATCAGTGTTGGCTCGGCATCCTCTGACAATGTGCGAGTCTCTTCCACAATGGTAGCATGTAATCGGTTGAGTAGACTGATGTTGATTCTGACCAAAACCTCTGCCATTAACTCTACCATAACCTCTTCAGGTGACTTTTGAGTAGGCCTTATACTAGTAACCTTATTATGTTGTCTAGATTCTAAGTGTTCGAGGCGTATGTTTATCTGCTTCAGTGTTGTAACAAGTTCAGATTCCTCCTCTTTCTCATTCATGTCATTAGCAATGGCCTGTTGTGGTGTTGCTTTCACCTTTGGTAGTTCATCAATATTATGTTCTTCCTCAATCTTTCTCAAAGCTACACGCAAATGATCAGATGTCTTAAAGCGTTCCTTCTCATAGTGGCTAATATGCTTTATATCTGGTCTAAGTCCTTTCCAAAGTATGTCATGCATCATGGTATCTGCTTGTGGCTTACTGACTTTGCCCGACACTTACCCTGCTTTGTGCATTGCAGTGCATGTAAATTAATACACTTTTAAACACATTGAAAAGCATATATACACTTGATAGTTTATAAGCGAACCATATACATATATATATATAAACGGATAGTTATTATAAATCCGAAGACACCCATCAATACTTAAATTTTCATTCGATTATTTCGCTTATAAACTGTTGAGTATTTTCGACTGATTTTCACAATCTTCCGGTGGATGTCACGTCCTAGATCCTGACCTTCAGTGAGGCTCCAACAGGAAATATGTCGTTGAACGTCTAACCTTCTAGTGGGCGCCAAATGTAATAGGGTTCTTGGACAGAACAAAAGGATTCGTCAAGTTTAAGATGCTTTATTCATACGACATAAATAAATCAACCCTGAAAGTACACAAAGAACAAAACGTAAATACATAGACAGTACAGTGTACAAAAAGGGATATAACTCTTTATTTTGTATATAATGTTATTTTATATTATGCTTTTTTTTTATATTTTGAGGGTGAGCGAGTCAGGTGAGTGGGTGTGTTCGTATGCTTAATTACATTGTACTTGTTGTTTTGGGTAGGTTAACTTTCTGGTAGTAAGACCCGTCACGGCCAGGCTGGGAGACTGGATAGGCAAATGCTCACATTAAATCTGTACCGATACAGTGTGTTAAATGTCTTCCTTTTTACACCATTACCTATGGTGGTGCTCCTACTAAAGGAGGAAGATACAGAACATACATACATATTCTAAATCATAAAACGGAAAGTACATGTATAAAATACGATAAACTAGCTCTTTTCTGTAAGAATACAATCAATACTATTTAAGTAGATATAGGAAGATGTGGTGTGAGTGCCAATGAGACAACTCTCCATCCAAATAACAATTTAAAAATTAAACCATTATAGGTTAAAGTACGGCCTTCAACACGGAGCCTTGGCTCACACCGAACAACAAGCTATAAAGGGCCCCAAAATTACTAGTGTAAAACCATTCAAACGGGAAAACCAACGGTCTAATCTATATAAACAAAACGAGAAACGAGAAACACGTATATATTACATAAACAAACGACAACTACTATACATCAGATTCCTGACTTAGGACAGGTGCAAACATTTGCAGCGGGATTAAACGTTTTAATGGGCCCAAACCTTCTCCCTTTTTTCTGAAACAATAGCATAACATCACAACATATAAAAACATACGATAAAATATCAATTAGCAGACTTAACTCAATCAAAAAACGTATGATTACACAAAGAACGAATAAATTTGATCTGCGATATCTGAATACAAATGCACAGTTAATTAAATATTTGAGACAACTGTCATGACCAAAAGGCCATCAAACAAATTCAAACACACTGAGAAATATTTAACCAATCAATGTTCACTTTAGAAAAAAACCGTTTTTTTATAATCTTGAAGTTTATACAAATGTTGTAAGAATAAGTGAAAAATTGAAGATATTACAAATAATCAAAGCTGGTAAACAGCCAAGATCCATATAAATAAAAAATGACAAAAAAGCATTATAAACAGTATCAACAGGTCGAATTAACAAGAAAATACGATTTGAGAGTACTCGCAGTTACTGACAGCTAGTAAAAAGCCAAAACCAATTAATAGTAAAAAATCATGCATCAGAGACTAAAATCGACTAAAACACATCACAGGGATTTAGTATTTTAACGTCATTAATAGTCAAAGAAGACATGACTTGTGCAATGCCAAAACTAAATGTATCGACAGGTAGTAGTATAGTGAAGAGCGACTTCTATAGAAATAAAAGTTAACGTGGCTGTGTCCCCTATACATCTCGTCTCAAAAGATAATGAAATTTAGTTATGTTTTAATTTGCTAATGACAAAATCAATATTAGTGCCAATGTGAACTATATTCAGAGATCTAATTACAATATTGGTACGATAACCCTTACTTATAAGTTTGTTTAAAGGTTCGATGAGTTTACAAGGATCACATAGTGATTTCCTCGCTTTAAGTACAATATTACCATAAAATTTAGGATGAGAAATACCATTTTTAATAAGCTTTCTACAGGTATAGCCAAATTTACTAATCAAATCTTTGTATCTATGAAAGAATTTAGTAAAAGTTTTAAGTAATTTATGGTATCGAAATCCCTGACACAACAATTTACCAGTGATGTATTGATTACGTTCGTTAAAATCTATGACATCAGAACACACACGGGCAAACCGAACGAGTTGCGATATATAAACACCGTATGATGGAGCCAAAGGCACATCGCCGTCTAAAAAAGGAAAATTAACAATAGGAAATGAAAAATCGTCTCTTTTGTCGTAAATTTTATTGTGAAGTTTCCCGTTTGAAATTGAAATGTCTAAATCTAGAAAAGGACAATTCTGCTGTTTATGTTAGATTTAGTTAAAGTAAGTTCGTTTGGGTAAATTTCTGAAGTATATTTAGAGAACTCTGGATTATTCAACGAAAAAATATCATCCAGATAACGGTAGGTATTTTTGAATGTATCAACCAAATGTAACAATGATGGGTCTTTACTGAGTTTGGTCATAAACTGAGATTCATAGCAATATAGAAATAAATCTGCTATTAAAGGGGCACAGTTGGTGCCCATAGGAATACCTACTACCTGACGATACACTTTATCGCCGAAACGTACATAAATGTTATCAAGCAGAAAGTTTAAAGCTTCAATCATATCCTCACATTTCCAGTAAGTGTATCTAGCATACTTTCCTTTTTCGTTACAGAAAAAGGCCTTAAACGAGTTACAGCAAATAAAATTACAATGAGATTTTTCGAAAGACCATTTTATCAAATACAAAAACTTTTTCTTTATAAGATGTATATATTATAAATATATGAATTCAATCAAACTCAATTATAAACCAAGGCAGGATTAGTTACTACATATGTCCAGTTATATTACTCTACTCATTCATAGATTTATGAATGAACTAAAATTTCTTACTATAAAGTTTACATGTAATAATTGACATACAGGTAACTACTATTCACAAGACACAAACAATACATAGACTGAACTAAAACTAAATAGACAAACACAGACAATACAGTGAACTAAAAATACATGTAACACTGATCTTACCATGTATATGGTACAAAGGTCTATCTCCTAATTTGGAAACATCACCAATAGAATATGAAGATATTCTGGTCCTGTTAAAAATACAAATATAACCTACATAAGTCTAATGAACTAACTATATCAGCATAGCATAGGTTATAAACAATAAGTAAAATGTTCAGTAGACATTACTTTGGACCTTTTATAATAATAAAATAACTGTACCAATACATGTATCAGTAATGTATCTATGATATATTATTTCTCTGAGTTCATGAAAATACTTCTTTAAAATAAAATATCTATCATTCATGCACAATCATTCTGACTTATTCAAAATACATTTTCTCTCAAATTCAAACTAAAGGAATATTGTGCAAATATTAAAGACTTAGAAATATTAGTAACTGACCTGATTAATATGGAATAAGTGGCCATTATATTGAACTGTATAACTATTTTGAATATGGCTGCTACATGTGAAGCTTTCTCTCAAGGTATAACAAAAAGAGTGGCAATAGCCTATTAACTCAATGACTGTGACCAATAGTAGACAAGATAATAGGACACATGACTGACTGACTAATGAACCAGAAAAATAGAGTAGAACTGTACTAAGAAGAAATAAGAGAATAGAAGAATTGATGAACTCTTAATAAACGTATAATCAAACTACTAATTAATATTATTTATTCTAAAAGAAAATAAATATTAATGCTAAACACTCTACCACATATAGATGTGAACAAATTTAATGTGAAACCAGTGTCCATTACATTAAACTAATTGTAAACATGTTTACTGTACACCGCGTTTGGTGTGAACACGGCCATAGATAGATATAAGAAGTTGTGACAGTGGGATGTCCATAAAACCTAAATTTCGGATATGAAATAGAGAAGTATTGAACTTTATTATTTGAAAACGCAACGAGCATATCATGCACTCATGGCACAGCTAATTACATGCGTATAATGTGCTCATGTCACAGATCTTTGCTAGATAATAGTAAGAAAACAGCATGATTTAGTAATGGTTTTACGTAAGATATAAACACCAAAATATTCAAGCACATTGTGTGCTATAATTTATGAAAAATGTACTCAAACATTTCAAACCGATATTATTTTGTCAATTTATTCCAGAAATACAAAATGGAGTCCATACCAAGAGGATTTGTATTGATTATTAATAATATTCATTTCCATAACCATACACATCGTTCAGGGACTCAACAAGACAGAGAAAAATTGAAGGCTTTGTTTGAAGATTTTGGATTCCGAGTGGAAGTCAAGGAAGATCAAACAGCTAGGGTAACCATAGAAACTTATTGTTATAATTTTTCAAATTGTACCAAATAATTTTTTTCTTGGATAGTTTTATTTATCTTAGTGTAATTAAATTATCAGGTTTTCCTTGCTCAATCATTATCTTTCCTTCAAAGTGTTTTGTTTGAAGTGACTTTGGGCATTTGTTGGGCATAAAATCTAATGGCTTTTTAAGAATTTTAAATTGTATGGGGGGAAAGAAGGCACCTTTATTAAATTTTGATGGGTGGTGGTTATTTAAGGCGGTACCCAACACTATACCCCAAACATTCCTGTCGTTTATTTTTTCTTAAATTTTTTTCATGGATAAACTAGGCAAACCTAAACATCTTGTAAACAAATTTAAAAGATTTGAACCATAGGTTTAAAAAATTTGGCAACTCAAATATGTCATCTTTTACATACCAATATGGGCAAAAATTGAAAGTTTCTGAAATATGGGTACGTGAGGGTTGAATTTGTTAGAATTTTAAAAATGTAATCCTAAATTGACAATGGCATAGCTAATAATGATACAGATGTAGCTGAGGTGAATATCAGTTCACTGATACCCCTTTCTTGTAAGTTTTTTTTTATTCCGGATTAAAAAAAAATCCAGGGGTGGTGTTCTCGAAGCTATCTTAGGATTAGGACGTGTCCTAAGTCTATCTTATGACAAGTCTTTGTCCTAAGTCGTGTTCTCGATCTCATTTTTTGTCCTAACTTTAGGACGCCCAATAAGGTGTCTTAAGAGCATCCTATCTTTATCCTAGCGAAATAACGTTTGAATTTCGCTTTTTGCTCATTATTTTACGTGAAAATGGACATGAAATGAAACGCACCATCGGTTATTAACTCGTATATAAAGAAATTGTGCATGATTTTAAACTTTGAACTTCGTGTTTCACGATACGATTTCACTACAAATATAATTTTTATTTCAAAACAAATTGTTTTCCAGTTTAGATAACAATCCTTTTTGTTTTAATTACATTGGTTATTATGCATTTAATTTTATACATATTATTATAAAATTCGTAATCAATGTTATTAAATAATTTCGTCATTAATAAAGGTTTTATCAACAAATTACTTTAACGATTTCAAATTTCGAGTTAGGATATGTTTAGGACGTCCTAACATAAGATTCGTCTGAGATAGCTTCGAGACACAACTTAAGAGTGTCCTAAGTTGATCCTAACTCCATCTTAAAATTGGTCTAAGATGTGTCGTAGGACGAATCTTAGGATACTTTCGAGAACACCACCCCAGAACTTCAAATAGGGGTATCAGGATCAGCCCCGAAAAATAAATTATTTTATTTTTAAATGTGTCGTTTAAGTTTTTCATAAAAACTAAGCATTTGGAGTGCTATACTAATCGGTTGTTCTTGCAAATTTTTTTTTAAATTGTAACCGTTAGATTTTTTGGTATTTTAGTTTAGATTACGCCCCACCCTCAAATTGGTTTATTAAATAAGAGCCAATTCTATTCAAAAAGTACATAATGGCCATATTTTTTTTCGTCTTTTGAACTAGGCCTATGCTATTTGGCATGTGGATATATCATCACAGGGTTAAGTGTCTTGCATCATGACAACCTTTGTGTGACCTTCAAATGTGACCTCAAGGTCAACTTTATGTTGTTTTTTTGTGTGAAAAAACACAACCATGTAGGCCATAAATTCTTCACCTTTTGACCTAGGCCTTAGTAAGGCACTTACATCTTTGGCATGTGGATGTATCATCATGAGGTGGTGTGCCTTCTTAAAATTTTGACCTTATGTGACCTTGAACTTTGACCTCAAGGACGATAATTGTGTCTTTTGGTAAGAAACACTTGTGCGTGTACTTTACTTTTATTGAAGCGCAGTGTACGTTCTTAACTGCTCAACAGACAGCAAAGTGAAAACTTCCTAGGAATCAAACATTAGGAAGATTTATGCCAAATAACTATATACTAATAATGAGAAGGACAAAAGGACAGACGGACAGGGGTAAAACAATTCCCCCTCCCCGAACTTTCAGTTGCAGGGGAAAAGAATAGAATGTAACTGATTTTTGATTTGAGATACGAGCTGTTGAAATTAAAAGCATGACACGTCAAAATTACATAGGGAAAGTGTGGAAGCTTTAAAGTTGGCATACTAGTATGCTTTTCATGATCTGGATTTTGGGAAAAAATTTGGTTGCATGTATAAGGAATCACTGAAGCGTGCCTGGAGCGGGCCCCTTCTTGGGTCAGTCAGAGGGCCTCCACTTATGAAAATTTCTTGATCCGCCACTGATCTACAGATTCAAAAATATACAATTCAAAACTTAACGACAAAACCATTGATGCAAAGAACCACGGCTCATAAGAGATGAAATAGAGCTGACTGTGCAAAATCCTTAATCTGTGAAATCAAATTCTTTTAGCATAGAATTTTTTTAGTATTTCTACATAGGTTAGGGACGACATCAAAAGATCGATGTAGGATAAATCTTAAATCAATTGCAAATAATATGAGGTGGAAAAAAAGGGGGGGGTAACATTGCTGCAAGTTTTGTTAATTTAAAATCGATTTTACATATAGCAATATCGGTAAATCATTTTTTCCTAAATTAAGTCAAGAGGGGGGGGGGGGGGGGGAGCAGTGAAAAAACTATGTGTTTTTTTTTTTTATCTTACGTTGAATTGTTGATGTCCTCCCTTATGAACACAAGACACAACTAGTTTTTAGTTACAAGCACGGCAGTTACAAGTTTCACATTACAGCCCTTGGATGGTGTAAACTTCCCAAAATAACGTGTATGGTGTAATGGTGTAAGGTGTATGGTGCAATGGTGTAAGGTGTATGGTGCTATGGTGTATGGTGTAAGGGGAATGGTGTAATGGTGTATGAGGTATGGTGTGATTGTGTAACGTGTGATCGGGAATGGTGTGAATGATGGTTTACGACATTTCATTAGTTGAAAACAAAGTTCTTTTTATTTTGTTTTTTCAAATAGTAAACATAAACAATAATAATAATCTTAATCTTTGAAATTTAATTGCATTATGGGTAATTTTGGATCGTGTAGATAGAATGGGTAATGGTGTATGGTGTAATGTGTAAGGTGTATGGTGCAAAGGTGTAACGTGTATGGTGTAATGGTACAAGGTGTATGGTGTAATGGTGTATGGTGAATGGTGTTATGGTGTATGGTGTTAGTGGGAAGTTTACACCATCCAAGGACTGTATGTTTTGGGCCCCTTATTATTATAGAGAATGATGACTCTATTCAGTAATAATCTTGAATTGAGACTTGAGAAGAAACATTTTCACTTGTCACTTGCAATAACACCACACTTTGGTTTTTATATTTATTTCAAAATTGCATTTAATTAAAAATATCCGAAAGATACACAAACATGACAAAAGCACAACAAAATGAAAATAACAAATTTTGCTATCCCTTTGAAATTTAAATTTGATAAAGCGAAATTACATGTTCTATTAATATCATACATGTGTGGTTTCAGTTTCAACTATGATTCTAAATATATACTTACTTTTCTTAAAATTGCGGACGGAATAGACGAAACCCGTTAATTTTCTACATCTGTCAGGATAAAGGTTGGAAAGATACTAGACAGATATAAAAGTTTCATTCAGATGAATTAAGAAACCCTAAATTGTGTAGTGTTTTTTGGATTGTTCAATCAGACGTTTTTTTCTTCTTCTTTGTCTCTTTGACTTTGTTCCGTAGCATGCAAATAATGTAAATGGTACACTGGTGGTTGATTATCCCTCTCAATATCTTCTTACTTTTTACATGAATATAAATCATGCAATAAAACATTCACTTTAAAATATATGACAGCAATTATCAAATTATAAATTATTCGTAACTTTTTTTTACATTGCTACGTGTATTACTGAGGCCATAGTTTATTTCATTTAAAAAAAGTATTGTGGAGAAAATTCAGTTTTGATTTAATCAATTTGATACGCAGATCTACGAAAAGAAGCATTGTGTATTTGTCCATGGATTCTTATTAATTTGGTTAAAATGTAATTGTCAGAGGGAGCTACCATTTGTGAATAGGGTAGGAGAGGTCCTGATCCCGAAATCCCAAAATTAAAATAAGATTAAAATCCCGAAATTTGAATAAGAATTCCCGGATGTCAAAAGGGTCAATCCCTAATTCCCGACCATAAAAACTTCCTACCCCAGAGGCTCGATAAAGGTCATATATATCCACCCTTATTTGAGGAGAAGGGGGTGGAGGTGCTTGGATGAAATTTGAAAAAAGCAAGACAGGCTTTTGAACAATCAAAAGCAGGATTGGTAATTTTGTATAACAAACAGGATGACAATTTAGGTAAACGATTTCAGTAAACTAATGAAAAGTGCAGGTCCGTAAAGAATGAAAAATGAAAAAATGCAGGACAACATTTTAAATCCTAGCCCTCCCCCTCTAAAATCAAATGGAAGTTTTCTTAGACTTTTGACTTTTTGTACTTTATTTCATTTCATTTAGGACCTAGGCATTGCCAAGTAAAAAACGAAAACAGTTAAATGGACCTTCCTCTTTCTGTTTTCCTCCTTTTCTCACGTCCTGGTTATCTTTCAATGGTAAATTTATTTCACTTTGAAATTTCCCTTTTATGTTTCATTGAAGATTCATTTATGGAAATTGAGTAACTTTAAATGAATTGCAAAATTAAATGAATAACAAAGGGTGTACAGCTGGTCTTAGCAATAATGTAAACATTCTGATCATGATCTGTTAAAAGCTTGCAAATTGCTCATGATTTTAAAACGTAGCAATGACTCAGACTATGAGTAAGAGTTATCTTTTCTTAGGTGTTTCGTACCCCCTTAAGAAAGATTGCTTGAACATTTAAATGAAATATCCAATTTAAATGTATGCATGGTGTGGTCTAATGAAAAGAACCTTCCTCCCCCTACATTTATTTTTGGAACAGCTCTAAGTCAGTACATTGAGTAAACAGATGATAGATATTCTAATGGGGATAACTCCCTTATGACTGCTTTGATAACTGTTTTTAAAGGATAATGTCAATATATTTCTTAAGGCAGGGTGGAATTGTGTGCATAAGAAAAAAAAAGATGTTTGAAAAATGTTGAGCAGTCACAAATACTTCAGCAGTTCAAAGATGCAGGGATCTAGCACATAAGATGTTTTAAAAATGACATCAGAAATAGTAGAAGAGTTTCTGGTAATAGAAATGATCTTTGTCAATTGTATTTGATACGAATGTAAAGTTAATTTTTTCCTGCATATTTCAGGAAATAGAAGACCTGCTGTCAGCGTTTTCTTTACGACAAGATCTTCATCATGTGGACAGTTTGATTGTTGTTCTTATGTCACATGGTACTGATGAGGACATCTTAGGAACAGACTGCCGGAGGTTAAATGTCATCAGCCTCATCAAAAAGTTCAATGCAAAATACTGTCCAGCTATGATGGGAAAGCCTAAAATGTTTATTGTAAATGCTTGCAGGGGAGGTAATTGTTGATACTTGTTGTAAATGTTTGAAGGGGAGGTAATTTGTGATTAATTGTAAATGCTTGCAGTGGAGGTAATTATTGATACTAATGTAAAAGCCGGTTTCTTGAGGCTTTTAGTAAATAATAACGAACTTCTGATTAGGGTTCTGTAACTTTTATTTCAGACTAAAGAAGTTCATGGTAATGTAAAATAAAGCCCTGTAAAATATAAATGTACTTATAAATTACAGAAAGATGAATCTGTTTACTAAGTAATAATAATTAAAACTTATTTTCGTAATTCATTATCATGCAAACATATTTAGCTGCATACATATGTATCTGATCACAAAATTATATAATGTGGATACCATAGCAATTACTTGTCTCAATTACAATTATACCAATTCGACTTTACGTTATTATAGTACATGTTCTCATATGCTGTCTCATACCAAAGTCTATTGAATAATACTTATGTTGATAATCTAAACTACACAAAACGTAAGCAGCATGCTTGTTAAATCAAAAAGCAACTAATCACAAAAAGTAACAATAAAAACAAAGCAAATATTAAAAACTAAAGCTAAGCGAAGCAAGAATACAAATACACTTAGCTTACCTCACATATCGTGCAAGTGGCACATTTCCATATAAACCATATTACACACTACATTTTTAGTACAGTAAGGTTTAAATATACCTGTATAACAAACATGTTTTATCACATCCTTGTTAAGCAATTTTTATTGTTTATATTGAAAAACAATATTAACCTAGATATCCATTTTTAGTTCTTATATCGATTTACTTTAATTCGATTTACCTTAAAACATTACAACATTCTTTCGGTCTACTCGACACTCGCATTCATTCAATTTATATGTAAACTTTATCTTCAAATCATTGTACCAGATTTAATAGGTTATTGAAGTATTATTTTATATGATCGTAAAATTCAACTCTTCTTATGTTTTAATATACATTTACGATCTCCTTTGTTATGAAATTTAACTCTCGTTCTCGACATTCAATCTCAACATGCATACGTGTAAAATATGAACTATAGGACAGTTATTGCAAAGTTTATAAAGAAAGATATAGGACTGGCCTTATAAATAAAACTCCAATTCACAGAATTGTTATTGTATAGATTGTTATTTACAGACAGGTAAAATATGGGTGTTGACCACAAGATGTCTTCCCATAAGATATCGATCAAAAGAATTAAACCGCCAAAAGTACTGACCAATAGTAGAAATGTCCGAAAGCGTTCAAATTATTCGAATATGTACTAATATCAATTACTAAGAATATAAAAATATACAAAATACATAAAATAACAGACTATCACACTAATACTGTAAATGTTTGCAGGGGTGATAATTTGAAACTTATTATAAATTGTTGTAGAGGAGGTAATTATAAAACAAAATTGAAAATGCTTCTTTCTTAATCATGAGTTTGCAAAATTTAGTTTGTGAAAGCAATACATTGAGATCCTTTTATTGATGATACAGTATGCGTTTTTCTCAATGTTGAAGGTTGTATAGTAACCATACGTTGCATAATTGTTGCCTATAGTTGCTTACATCCACCTCGCTTGAAAGTTGATGTCAACTTTTTATGCTGTTAATATTTTCATCAATTTGTTAACAGGTGATGTAGACTGTAATCCAACATTAAAACGACACATGGCATTTGAGTCTGACATAACTGAGACAGACGCTTGTCCGACATCTTTAGACAAGAAACAGCCTGATAATAGTGATTTTTTGATAGCTTACTCCACATTTCCTGGTTATCTTTCATTTAGAAATTGCGAACAAGGCAGCTGGTTCATACAATGTCTGGAGGAAGTGTTCAGAGAATCTGCCTCTGAAGAACATGTTATGGATATGTTAACACAGGTAATAAGACATGTTTGATTATCTTAATTTAACTCTTTATTTATTGATAGACAATTGACAATAGCCAGAGGCTAAATGTGGGTCTCAAAAAAAAATTCTTTGGCACATATTATTACTACTTACAAATGAAATAGTTCAGAAAATGATTGTAAAATTGAAATGAATATCACATTGACATGTGTACTTCATAGTCTTATTGGTGAATATAATTTCTTCATTAATCATTGTATTTGAATTTCAAATTTGGTAATTGTATGTGATTATCAGCATGTTGATATCTTCCTAAAAAACCATGAAGCATATGCAACTTTACATTATAATATCAAACAAAGCAGTGGTTTGCTTAATGTGGTACCAAACTCTTTGACTAAAACGAATTTCTCTTGTTTAATTTTCATAAAATGTGGACAAAATGTTGTACATTGACTCTTTGGCATATATAGGAGCTTGACAAACACTCATTTTGCTTATTGAGAACGTTTAAATATTTCCCTAACAATTAAAATTGATGTAACGTTAGGCTGATTTTTGCAGAGTTATCGCCCTAAAGTGTTATGTACCAACTTATGTTATGTTTTATGAATATCTTGATATGCATTCAAACTAACATTTTTCATTTATCTAAAGTTGAACACTTTTGCATTAATGCATAAAAAACGCAACTTGAACAATATAACAGAAAGAACAAAAAAGAGCATTTCCTGAAAAATGTATAATACTAAGGGAAACAACTTCAGTCTTTACAAAGGGGAATAAGCAATGTATTGTGTAGCATTAATCAAATTGTGCTTGTTTCACATAGCATGAAGAAACTAGATTGTCATGAGGGATTTTAGATTGATAGTTGATACCTTCTTTCCCTGGAAATGTAATGAAGTCTTTTTTACTTTATTTTGCCAGGTAAATGCTAGAGTAGCAAGTAAGAGTGAGAGCATGATGGGATACAACCAGACACCAGCGCCATCTACAACACTAAGATACAAATGGTTTCTAAATCCTACAAATATTTTGCATATGGTAAATAAACATAGTATACAGTTTATTCTTGTGCAATGGAGAAAAAAAATCATTTTTAACTTCTATGAACATTGTTTACAATTCACATTTGTTTATGATTTTTATAGATTTTACATCCTTTTATTAAGGATATATACACCTCTGAGTAGCCAAAAATTTCTAGAATTAAACTTTTTTTTTCTTAACCTGATTTTTGGGTTTATAAGACTGTAACAAAATAATTGGTGAAGCAAACATCATATGGTGGTGCACTTCTTATTTTGCTACGGCCCTTTGAAAATGCCCAATTTTGATGTTTTTTTCCATTTTTCATCGATCTTTACCTATTTTTGGAATATTATCGTGAAAAAAATCACAGTTCCACAATTAAACTTTTTTACATACTTTCTATAAAGATGAAGTGTACCAATCAGAATAAATTTTACTAACAAAAACTATAGGTAGGTGTTAATAGAAGAAAGTGTTACCATATTTTAACGCTTGTTTGTGTAAAATTTAACATGCTGTCAATTTTGTATTTTAAATTTGTGATTTTTCTCAGTTTTAAAAACAAAATGCTTATTATTTCAACTTTTTAGCTCACCGGGCCCGAAGGGCCAAGTTAGCTTTTCTCATCACTTGGCGTCCGTCGTCCGTCGTTAACTTTTACAAAAATCTTCTCCTCTGAAACTACTGGGCCAAATTAATCCAAATTTGGCCACAATCATCATTGATGTATCTAGTTTAAAATATGTCTTTTGTTACCAGGCCAACAAACCAAGATGGCCGCCATGGATAAAAATAGAACATAGTGGTAAAATGCAGTTTTTAGCCTATAACTCAAAAACCAAAGCATTTAGAGCAAATCTGACGGGGTGAAATTGTTCATCTGGACCAGATCTATCTGCCCTGAAATGTTTAGATGAATCAGACAACCCATTGTTGGGTTGCTGCCCCTAAATTGGTAATTTTAAGGAAATTTTACTGTTTTTGGTTATTATCTTGAATATTATTATAGATGGAGATAAACTGTAAACAGCATTAATGTTCAGCAAAGTAAGAATTACAAATAAGTCAATAGGATCAAAATGGTCAGTTGACCCCTTAAGGAGTTATTGCCCTTTATAGTCAATTTTTAACCTTTTTTCGTAAATCTCCATGATCTTTTACAAAAATCTTCTTCTCTGAAACTACCGGGCCAAATTAATCCAAACTTGGCCACAATCATCATTGATGTATCTTGTTTAAAATTTGTGTTTTGTTACCCGGCCAACAAACCAAGATGGCCACCAAGGCTTAAAATAGAACATAGGGGTAAAATGCAGTTTTTGGCCTATAACTCAAAAACCAAAGCATTTAGAGCAAATCTGACTGGGGTGAAATTGTTCATCTGGTCCAGATCTATCTGCCCTGAAATTTTTAGATCATTCAGACAATCCATTGTTGGGTTGCTGCCCCTAAATTGGTAATTTTAAGGAAATTTTACTGTTTTTTGTCGAGCCTGCGACTTTTGTTGCAGAAAGCTCGACATAGGGATAGTTATCCGGCGGCGGCGGCGGCGGCGGCGGCGGCGGCGGTGTTAGCGCACTTCTCAAAAGCTTTATATTTTAGAAGGTACATGTAGAAGACCTGGATGCTTCATACTTTGTATATGGATGCCTCATGTTACCAAGTTTCCGTCAGTCACATGTCCAATGTCCTTGACCTCATTTTCATGGTTCAGTGACTACTTGAAAAAAAAGTTAAGATTTTTTGTAATGTTAAATTCTCTCTTATTATAAGTAATAGGATAACTATATTTGGTAAGTGCGTACCTTGCAAGGTCTTCATGTTAATCAGACAGTTTTCACTTGACTTCGAACTCATTCCATGGATTAGTGAACAAGGTTAAGTTTTGGTGGTCAAGTCCATATCTGAAATACTATAAGCAATAGGTCTAGTATATTCGGTGTATGGAAGCACTGAAAGGTGTACATGTCCAACTGGCAGGTGTCATCTGACTTTGACCTCATTTTCATGGTTCAGTGGTTATTGTTAAGTTTTTGTGTTTTGGTCTGATTTTCTTATACTGTATGCAATAGGTCTTCTATATTTTGTGTATGGAATGGTTGTAAGGTGTACATGTCTACCCGGCAGGTGTCATATGATCTTGACCTCATTTTCATGGTTCAGTGGTCAAAGTTAAGTTTTTGAGTTTTGGCCTTTTTTTCTAATACTATATGCAATAGGTCAACTATATTTGTAGTATAGAAATATTTCATGACCTACATGCCAGTCGCGTAGGTTTTATTTGACCTTGACCTCATTTTTTAGGGTTCATGGCTCAGTGTTAAGCTTTTGTGTTTAAGTCTGTTTTTCTTAAACTATAAGCAATGAGTTATATGGAAGAATTGTTAGCTGTACATGCCTATCTGGCACGGTTCATCTGACCTTGGCCTCATTTTCATGGTTCAAAGGTCAATGTTTAGTTTTCTTGGTTTATGTTAAGTTTATGTGACAGTTGTAATAAAGCTCTATTATTAGGACTATCAACATAATATCAATGATAAGTAAAGAAAGCGAGACATTTCAGTGTGTGCACTCTTGTGGTTATTATCTTGAATATTATTTTAGATGGAGATAAACTGTAAACAGCAATAATGTTCAGCAAAGTAAGATTTACAAATAAGTCAACAGGACCAAAATGGTCAGTTGACCCCTTTAGGAGTTATTGCCCTTTATAGTCATTTTTTAACCTCTTTTAGCTCACCTGGACCATATGGCCAAGTGAGCTTTTCTCATCACTTGGCGTCCGTCGTCCGTCGTCGTCGTCGTCCGTCGTTAACTTTTACAAAAATCTTCTCCTCTGAAACTACTGGGTCAAATTACACCAAACTTGGCCACAATCATCATTGGGGTATCTAGTTTAAAAAATGTGTCCGGTGACTCGGCCAACCATCCAATATGGCCGCCATGGCTAAAAATAGAACATAGGGGTAAAATGCAGTTTTTGGCTTATAACTCAAAAACAAAAGCATTTTAGAGCAAATTTGACATGGAGTAAAATTGTTTATCATGTCAAGATCTATCTGCCCTGAAATTTTCAGATGTTTTGGACAACCCGTTGTTGGGTTGCTGCCCCTGATTTCGTAATTTTAAGGAAATTTTGTTGTTTATGGTTATTATCTTGAATATTATAATAGATAGAGATAAACTGTGAACAGCAATTATGTTCAGCAAAGTAAGATTTACAAATAAATCAACATGACCAAAATGGTCAGTTGACCCCTTTAGGAGTTATTGCCCTTTATAGTCAATTTTTAACCATTTTTCGTAAATCTTTGTAATCTTTTACAAAAATCTTTTCCTCTGAAACTACTGGGCCAAATTAAACCAATTGGCCACAATCATCATTGGGGTATCTAGACAAAAAAAAATGTGTCCGGTGATCCGGCCAACCATCCAAGATGGCCGCCATGGCTAAAGATAGAACATAGGGATAAAATGCAGTTTTTGGCTTTTAATTCAAAAACCAAAGCATTTACAGCAAAAAAAAAAACATTTTTCACTAAAACTACTGGGCCAAGTTCATTATAGATAGAGATATTGTTAGCAGCAAGAATGTTAAGTAAAGTAAGATGTACAACCATATTACCATCACCAAAACACAAAGTTGTCATGAATCCATCTGCGTCCTTTGTTTAATATTCACATAGACCAAGGTGAGCGACACAGGCTCTTTAGAGCCTCTAGTTCGTAAATCTCCATGATCTTTTACAAAAATCTTCTCCTCTGAAACTACCGGGCCAAATTAATCCAAACTTGGCTTCAATCATCATTGATGTATCTAGTTTAAAATTTGTGTTTTGTTACCTGGCCAACAAACCAAGATGGCCGCCATGGCTAAAAATAGAACATAGGGGTTAATGCAGTTTTTGGCTTATAACTCAAAAACCAAAGCATTTAGAGCAAATTTGATGAGGGGTAAAATTGTTTATCTCATCAAGATCTATCTGCCCTGAAATTTAGATGAATCCGACAACTCGTTGCTGCCCCTAAATTGGTAATTTTAAGGAAATTTTGCTGTTTTGGGTTATTATCGTCAATATTATTATAGATAGAGATAAACTGTTAGAAGCAATAATGTTCAGCAATTTAAGACTAAAAAATAAGTCAAAATGACAAAAATGGTCAATTGACCCCTAAGAAGTTATTGTCCTTTATAATCAATTTTTAACAATTTTCATAAAATTTGTAAATTTTACTAACATTTTCCACTGAAACTACACGGACAAGTTCATTATAGATAGAGATAATTGTAAGCAGCAAGAATGTTCAGTAAAGTAAGATGTACAAACACATCACAATCACCTAAACACAATTTTGTCATGAACTTTCTGCTTCCTTTGTTTAATTCACATATACCAAGGTGAGCGACACAGGCTCTTTAGAGCCTCTAGTTTATTCTAAATGATTGAAAAAATACATATCTAAAAAAATAATTGTAAAGACCAAAATGATATGGGATTTACATGATTCTTGTTTAATAATTTTTTGTGTCCCTCACCCATTTTTCTCAACATTTTGGCTAAAAATACTGACTTGATTGGTCCTGAAATTTGAAAACTGGATTACGTAAAAACCATTCATTGTAAAAACACAACTTTTTCACAGATTTTCCACTTCTATCACATATTTTGGAAATAATTCAAGAACGAGATTTCAACGAGACTGTACAAGACTAAAAAGGCAGAAGAATACATCATTAAAAAAAATTCTTCAGCTGTGGAGTTTGTAGTGTATTTGGTGTAGGGGCCAAATTAATTTTAGTGAAAGTGTTGGGTACCTCCTTAACATTATATGATATAATGTAAGCTTTACAAATAATCTTATAGATCACAGGATGATTAAAAAAGAATTTTAACGATAGCTGTAAATAAAGAAATTGAACAAATGCGATGAAATATGCATTTACTTCTTTAAAGTTGGACATTCACTCAAGCAATCCATAGAAATACGGTTCCTATGTTAATAAATTTGCCATGAGTGATAAAAGAATTAAAAGGAATTAATTATCATTCCATAATCTGATCGTTGATTAGTCCCATCTTAAAGTACTATATGCCGTCAATTATGTATCTTCCATTTAATGCAGATCAGACACACAAGACGATAAATACACAGTAAATAAAAAAAAACATAAAAATCAGTTATGTTTTCGATGAAATATCATTTTTAAAACTTGCGAGAATCATTCAGAGTCTTTTAACTTGACATTAACAGCCCAAATCACATATGCCCTTGACCCATAGGACTTAGTCAGCATAGGGTATGGGGTACTCGGTATGTCACATATTTATTTCAATGCTACTATTGCCAGATGGCTAAACTAAGAGATTCTCCATGTGAAACCTAGACCCGTAGACATTTTTCAACATAGAATTGGGCGGGTACCCGACATGTATGACAAACTCGTACGGGTCTTTGGTATGAGTGATATAGTCTATATCAAAGGCAATGCCTAGCTAACTCTTCCTCTGGTTTAAAAGTCCACGTAGAAAATCTCTTAGTTTTGCCAGCCTGCAATGGTTAACTTTGACGTTGTAATATACCAGTGAACTCTCTTACCCTTTAATGACGAACTCGTACGGATCTAGGTAATACATGCTATTAACCGTTTAAAAAAAAATCCTAATTCCACCTGTGGTGATATGAGGCAGGCATAACCTGTGAATGGGGACGAAGTCTGTATGATTTTTTTTTTATAAATCAAACATGATAAAAAGAGAAACGGTAATACCGTAACGTTTCCGATTTTGGTTCTGTTGTTAGGGATTTAGTTGTGACGTTATGACGTCATATTCAATGTAAACAAAGAACTAACGTTTCTAATTTTGGTTATGTTGTTAGAGATTTTAGTGGTGACCTTATTTAAGTTATGACGTCATATTCAGTGTAAACAAAGAAAACGCTGTCATCAGTTTTTTTTTTTATAACAAACAATTTTCAAAAATGAATTAATATTGAGTTCCTTTCTTAGACTGATAAATAATTACATTAGATGTAAGTTTCATTATAATACGTTATTCTGATTGGCTAGCATGTTATTCCGTAAACAATTGCATCAGACAATAACATTTATCATGCATGATGACACGAGGTCCCACAAAAAAGTGCACAGGTGAATTATAAATAAAACTGGATAAAAATCGTGTTTTCATGATTTTAGCTATAAAAATGTAATTATAAGTATTGAATACTTCTTTTTGAAACTTTATAGGGTTGTAAAAGCGTTTACCGTGCGTACATTTTTAGAATGAAGCGCTTCCGCGCTTCATACAAAATGTACTTCGGTCAACGCTTTTACCACCCAATAAATTTACAAAAAGAAGCATTCAATTCTTAAATAAACATTTAAATCAAAGTCTGATTTTTTTTTAATTTTTTACTGTTATTGGGGACTTCGTCCCCATTTAATGGAGAACCTCTTTGTTTGACCAGCCGTCAATAGTTAACTTTGTATTGCGATATACCGGGTTTCTCCGTCCCTCTCTAAATTATATGCTGACAAACTCATACGGGTCTAAGGCGTATAAAAAAAAAGTAAAAACACAAAAATACCGAACTCCGAGGAAAATTCAAAAAGGAAAATCAAAAATCAATGACCCACATGGAGAATTTCCGGCAATAGTTGATTTTGAATTTATGATATACCAGTGTACTGGCCGGAACATCGAGTTTAATCAGGATGACTGGGTTTTAGTAAAGATAAAACAATCTGAAGCTGACTTTTATTTCACTACCAATGTAAATGGCGAAAAACTGAAAATACAAATGTAAATACAATTTTACAATGTGTTTAATGATAATTTAAGTCCAATAAAAATAGGGATAGACAGTTCGCAGATATATAAAGCTGTTAATGTTCTTTATAATAATGAATAAATGAATCTTCTTGCACAAGTCGGGTTCAGTCTGAATTAAATTGTGTAATCGCAGATACGAACAGTTTGAACGGTTAGATGATCATAGTGTCTTTATAACATAGGAAAATATATTAAACTAGTTCATCGCTGATGTAAAGACATCATTGAAATGTTTAAAAGGTAACTCACGCTGTGGTGGGCAACGAATTGTTCCTTTGGACAACGTGTTCCTTGCAGTTGTGCACACGGCCTTTTGAGCAGTTTTCATAACTCAGAAGAGAGGGAAAAGAAACACGGGTTCATACACTGTCCTGTATAAAACTCCTAAAACTGGAGCACATAAAGTGATGTACGCAATGAATCATAAGCAGTATAAATTGATGAGCACCTGAAGAACAAACGATGAATGAGTACAGAACACTCCCCGTCTGAGGTCTATCTGACATCACGATTCCATTATTAAAACAAATAAAATGTTAACTACAGTATAATAACAGTTCAAAGTTTCTTGAGGCTTGATATTTCACAGCTTCTATCCTAGACACGGCGGTGGTTCCAACGAGATCGCGGCGATCTAAGATCCAATTCCATGGCTGTAGTTCTGATGGAAGAATTTTCTTTCGACCTAGATATGCAATCCAACGGAAACTTCTTGTGAAACGGACGCTTTTCTTTACGTTTACGGCACACAGTAGACCATCCGGTGCCATGTTCCTTTTCTCAGTAACTTAAGTCGGAATTGTCTATTCTACTTTCCTCTTGTCATTGCGTAACCAATGGCAAATTTAAGCTTTCCTTGAGAAGTGAATGTTTTCTAGCGTACTTGTCTTTGTCGGCATTCACTTTTGGTGGTGAGAATTTGAATAAATAGGCATATTCACTTGCGAAAAAGGATATTTATTCACTGCACAAACGTCGCATGATTTTACATGTATAATTTGGGTAAAAAAAAAACGTTTGATTTTAGTAAATACTTTCCATTAGACCATTACAAATATTTCTCTTGGAATATTGAATAAAACAATTACTGTCTTTTGTTTCTGTAAATATTTGGTTTTATTGAATTTTGAAATCTTATATTGGTCGCAGTGAATATCAGTTTTTCTGAGGTCAATAGAACCACACATTTACCTTACCAAAAGACAGTAATTGTATAGTATCGTCAGGTGTAGCAATTTAGTTCCGGCAGATTGAATCTAGTATTGTCTTGCGGAGCATGTGGGTAACATATAGTCTTTTGTTTTCTTCCTGAACGTTGAATAGGCTGAAGAATTCAGGAGCGGTGAGGGACCGGTTGTTTGGTCGTCAAAAATGGCATACATGCGAATTACTTTGTCCTGCTTATTTTTGTAAAAGATTAACTACTGTTGCCATCTTGGCAAATATCTGTGCAAGTTGAACTTACAGAGGTTAGCGTGGTTTCGGCTAATTCAAGTAGCTCCCCGCCGTAGGCTGTAATAATTAGCTTTCCGCCGTCGACTGATCTTGCGGTGAAAGCAGTGCACCTTTGGGTTAGTACATTCGATGTGTATGTAATGCGGTGGTGTGTTGTTTACTTCCGCATTCAATGCAATTGATACTTGCGTTGCAATCACGACTTCTATGCATAGTCGAATCACAGCATTTGTAACAAAGATTGTTTTGCCTCAACAGTTCTTTGCGTTCCTCGATTGATTTGGCACGGAACGCACGGCATTCATTTAAGGTATGTTTTGTATTATGCAAAATACAAAGACTTTGTTGTTCACTGCTGTCTCCAGGTTGCTGTTCAACTGCTGCCATATGAACATTGACTTAAGAATATGTTTGAGGTGTGAACTTTGGCGCAGCACCTTTTGTACTTGGTGTGACTCTTGACCCAAAAATGAACCCAGGATCGTTCTTTATTTGCTAATTTCCCTGATGAAGGCAGATAATTCTGTGAAAGGTAGAAAGGCAACTTCATGTTTAGACTTGTATCTTGAGGCCCGTGTTATCCACTTTTCTTGGAGTCCGTATAGCATTTTTCCACAATAGGATTCATCCCAGACGACGAATCGAAATAAAAAAGCAAACTTCCTAGCTTGGGATTTTCCTTGTGATATTCTATTTCTGATATAATATCAGATATTCTATTTCTGATGGAATATCAGACAAGTCATATAGACGTGCGCAATCTTTGTTCGTCAGGTAGAAAAATTGACAAGTCTGCTTGTGAGAGAAGTCTCAAACATTTCTGGAAAAACCATATCGCTCATCCAGTCTCTGCCATAACCTTTGTAGGCCTCTTATTGGGTTGTTGGCTTTTGATCAATAAGTCCTGAGTTCCGGTGTATTTATAGTTCCTGGTCCTATGTTCTTGTATCGAATAGTTACATCCCTCGTCACACCATCTCTACTTGAGTTTGCTTCAACTATTTGTCCTAATTTCTAATTACTACGAAACGAATTATTTTCCAAACCTCTAAAACTTGAAGGTTCCGCTTACTCACATGCCATTTCTGTCTAATAATTAACGATGGAAAATAATCTCTATGCTATTTCCTCCAAAATGTATTAACTACTTATTGCACGAATTTCCAACGTTTTTTTTTAAATTGTCTGATTCATCCCAATGACCTACTGGCACATTCGAAGATGCTCTTCCGAGAATAAGATCATTCGGACATAAATATGTTCCTTCGTTCGGATCAGACGTTGAAGTTCCTATAGGGCGCTCATTCAAAATGTTGGCTACTTCAAATAACACGGTTTGTAGTCCAAAAAAAATCATGATTGATTGTCCAATGGCAAGACTCAAACTTTTCTTGACAGATTTAATCAATCATTCATTGCATTCATTTTCCAAAGGAGCGTCAGCTGCTTTCGGGAATCCCCATTCCATGCCATTACCGTTCCCAAACATTTTGATCGTATCCCAATGCCAACTGTTTACTTCTTCCTTTATTTCCTTACTAGCTGATACTAGTTGTGATCCAAGATCCGACCTTATTTTCTTAGGATATCCTCTAATAGATGTAAATCGTCGTAAGACCATTATGAACCTACTAGTATCGTATCCATCAGCAAGATCTACATATACAGCTCTACTGCTCATGTAGTTGAACAATACTCCATAAGCTTTTCCATGAGTGCGCCCCTTAACGATATCCTAATTGTAAGAGGTACGAAGAGGTCTACTGAACAGTACGAAACCGCTGGTGACTGTTGAAGTCGTTCCAACCTTTGAATGATTTCGTAGTGACGATTCGCATCAGTATGCATGTTACTCGCAAAAAATTTGAATATGAGGAAATGTTTTCCAGTTTAACATTTTCGAAATTTAAACCAGACATTGTAGCATTCATCTTCTTGATATCAGATGAAATAACAATACCTATCGTGTCAGGTAACTCGTCATTACCTTAACTACAATCTTGCCTTAAAGGCCACTGGTCTATTGGATCATTCAAAAAATTAGGTCCATTTTTCCATATTGAGTTCTCAACCAACTCATTAGGAAATGTAATCGTTGTTGCGAGGTCCGCTGCATTGAATTCACCAATCGGACGGTTTAAACAGTCTTTTTTTCTGAATTTCTGCTACCCTTATAGCAACAAATGTGCCCAATGCATAAGTCTCTCGTTGAATTTGTGCCCTAACAATCATTGAATTGACTATGTGTATAACACGACTAAATAGGAATAGACATCTGTTTTGTTGGTGCTATACGGTTCTTTGCTATCACTAACCGTGATTCAAATCCCGCGTGTGCTGTTCTCCATCTGACATATTCACATGTTCCATAAGATAATTTACTTCCTTCCGAAAATATAACTAGCATGGGATCCCAAACAGCAATATTGGGCTTTAAACATCTGTAAAATGTCAACTGTTCTATGTCGAAAAGCTCTTTGAAAAAAACCTCGATTCTTAACGAGATTCTGCTGACATGGCATCATCCCATCGAGAATTGGGTAGAGCCTTGTCATTTGTATTGTTTTCATTCTCATGAGAACCCAGCTTAGATGCTGAGTACCAAGATTAGTGTTTCGAATAATTCAAAGTTTTGTAAACAGAAAATTAAAAAAAAAAAATGACCATATAATTGATATTCATGTCAACACCGAAGTGCTGACTACTGGGCTGGTAATACCTTCGGGGACGAAACGTCCACCAGCAGTGGCATCGACCCAGTGGTGTAAATAGTTATCAAAAGTACCAGGATTATAATGTTATACGCCAGACGCGCGTTTCGTCTACATAAGACTCATCAGTGACGCTCAGATCAAAATGATTAAAAAACCAAAAAAATCAAGTGTTGAAGAGCATTGAGGACCCAAAATTCCAAAAAGTTGTACCAAATACGGTTAAGTTAATCTACTCCTGGGGTAAGAAAATCTTTATTTTTTCGAATACTTCAAAGTTTTGTAAGTCTTGTACTAAGGAGAAAAAATAATATTCACCTTGAAATCAAACAAGTCTTGTTTTGGATCTCACCTCATGCCGAGAATTTTCTCATGTGCAAATTCATCTAAATCAATCTCCTCGGATTCACCATTAACTTGGGATTGTAGATTACTGCCGCATTTTTCATTCCCAGATATATTCAATGTTTAATGCGAAAACCTCCACATGCCAGCATTTTCTCGGTCTACTGGGTTATCAAACGAGCATTATCTTCACTTTCAACTGACTGTTATATATCATCTACATGACTGTTTCTTATCACCATTTTTGATCCATCTGGGTAGATGTGTTGATGCATTATTGCTGTTTGATGTAATGGAAGCGTCGAAATAGCTCCACTCGGTCTGTCGCCAAAGGTAACTGTCAACAATGCATAGTGATCTGGATCTGTGTGTGTTTCTAAATTTCTCTACACAAATCGGTGTGTGCTGATCTTATGGAGAAAGTCTTATCGCATTGTACATTTTTGAAATGTCACCAGCCAAAGCTATGTCTGAGACGAATAAAGACCGCTAACAAATCATTGATTACATTGGACCCTTTCGGCTAATAGTCATTCAGAGTGTGTCCCATATAAGACGACGAGGAGTTAAATACAATTCTTAATGGTGTCGATTTTGATTCGGGTTTCAATACCTCATGATGTGGTATGTAATGTCCCGGATCGCTATGTATCTCCATCTCCTCCTTGGTCAATTTCCTTTCTATGCCACGTTTCACCATATCCATAATCTGTTCATCGTAGGCACTTGCATATTTTAATGAATTTCGAAGTAGTCGTTTTTCGGTAGATCCAAGTATCGATACGGCTGAATTCACGTTATTTGGTAGGTTGTTCGGATTTTTTATCCAGGGATAATTTACTATCCATTGCTGTGATGATTCTTCATCATGTGTCATGTCTGATTTAATGACATTTAATTCCCTCTCCTCCCTTAAACTGTGTTGCGATTGTCATAAAGCATATTCGCCACACTTACATGAACCACATTTTAATGTGGTTTATTTCCCTGGCCCTTCTATGTCAAAAAGTGAATCTAGTTTGTTTTTAATACTGTCTCTGTCTAATACATGAATATCATTTAACGGAATGCAGATGCCCAATAAATGCGGACTATGCCATGGTTTGACAATTTTGGCACTCCTAGTAGAGGATGGCTGCCACGAATGCAGTACCCAAACTGATTTCTCATTAACCGTAGATTTCTAATTTGTTCTTCTTTATTAGGCATTAATATACAACAATCTGTGCAGATAAATATGTCTACTTGGCCAGTTGGTATTTGTATATCATTCTTGTTGATACCTTTGAACAGTTGTTCGACTCTACTCATATCAACTCTTGCAACCTCGGCCGTAAATTCCTCCATGCCATATGCTTTTCTTGTCCATATCTTATCTCCAAGGTCAGTCAACGGTATTGCATACACTTTGCTTCGTACACATGGTACATGTTCGGTTACATTTCAGACCTTTGTCACAGATAATGTTATATCTTGTCCAGATAATCCTAATCGTTTAGCAGTTTTGTGTGTGATTAGTGACATGTTTGCTTCAGGGTCCCAAAGTGTTGTCAAAGACATGTCCTTACACTGAACTGAACTGATCATCAATAGTACCCCATTCTTGTTCTTATCATCGTTTATCACCTGTGTAGAGTTATGAAAGGATATGCCATCCATGTGTGCAGTGTGCAAATTTTTGTGATGAATTTTCCCACATGGTTGATGAAGTTCATTTTGTATGTCACAAGCTTTACGGCTGTGGCAATGTCTTGACAAATGTCCTATCTTTGGACAACTGAAACATCCACCATTTTGTCTCACTAAATCAACCTTTGTCGGACTATCTTATCTCGCAAATATAGAACAGTCACCTATTTCATGATTATCTGATTTGTGATACCAAATTTAAACTTCCCTTCTGTATTTCTATTTGTACCGGTATATTTGTATGAAATGATCGACTTGTTGGTTTGTTTGACATTGCTTGTGCTACCTTCAACAACCTGTTTCATCACTTGTTGGTTCTCTTGTAATTGTACTTGTAAGGGATCTTCAGCTACACCATTATTATTTTCGTCATTTTCGGATACATTTGAATCCAAAGTATTCATCTTTCCTTTTGTTGTTCCATATTCACGCAAATCAGACTCCATGTACTCTAGAGCACTTTTATCCTCTAACAAAAAAATTAAGAACTCTTTGAAACTCAGTGGAATACTTTTCGATTCTGTCTTCTGTTTTCGTAATGCCCATTCACGTTTTTGTATAGGCGGTAGGATTTTTTCTATCTGACTCACCATAGTTTCTGTGTTCATCTCGGATTCGAGGTTCATACGTTTTAAATCAAGCTAACATTTCTCGACAGTTTCTACTACCAAAATAAACTTCATGTTGTCACCTTCTTGAATTTTCCTTAATCTTTTCAATTCATTTAATATGTGATCAGTCAATTTCTCTGCTCTGCCATATTTCATATCAAGACGCCGAAACATTTCCTCGAAATCATTGTCAACATCTTTCACAACAGTAAAGGCTTCACCACTTAAACATTGGTTCAGAGCATAAGGATCCTTACCGTATGACGATAGCATGTGTCTTTCATAATTAACTTTGAAACTTGGATAATCACGAATACTGCTAGCAAAAATAGGAGCCTCCAATTTTTTCACCCTAAACGTTCCAGTATCTTTATTTTTCTTAGCATGGTTCATCGAGTTTTGTTCCTTTAACTTACTGTCTTGTTCATGCTTTATCTTCTGTCTTAGATTCCCACACAATGATCTTGATTTACAAAGTTCTCGGTACATACCAGTTAAATCATGATTATATTCGTTTATCTTTGGTTTGTCTTCTTCATTTTCAGAATCAAATGTTTCTAAAAATACCTCATGTCTTGCTTCTAGTTCTGTGTAAGCTGTTTCCAAATCTTGAAGTATATTTTCAACCACAATTGTCCCCAACTCATCCTTTATTCCTTCTAGTAAGCGATCATATATTCTATGAAATCTCCCTTTGGCTGTACTTCTTTTCTTCTTCGTTACTCTTTTGTTATCGACATCAACAGACATCTTGCCTTGCGTTGAAATGTATGAAGATAATACGTCAAAGGCTGTAACTTTTTATTGTAAATGATGTTTCAACCTAAAAATACACAATATGACAATATCCAACTAACACACAAGTCACAAGTTTGATATGTTGACATCGGATTCGCGATTGACAACCGTTAATTAGACACAATAAGCAGTTCACACATTCGTTAAATAATAATGTGCATATCACTTACGCATTGACGGCCTATATCATTTCAATTATTTGCTATTAACTTGTAGGTTTTCCAGAATGAACAAAGAAGTTCAAAAACCATTTCCGTGTTAATCGAGAAAGGGGAAAGAAACAAGTCTGTATACAGTACTTTTCTACTCATGATAATACCTCCATAATTTGGAGCACCACTTTTTTTTACTGTATACTGTACTTTATCACATTAACAATTCAGGATTGCATAAAATCAAAACTAATATCGGAAACGTTATCAGAATCAAAATAATCGCCATACAATCCAAAATTAATTATCAATCAAAGTATAATGTTTATCCATCCGATACAGTTATCTCCGACGTAGGATTGATTTGTTGCTGGTGTGCAACAGGGGTCTCTTATATTACGTCTTTTTTGTGCCTAAGACAGGATCACTTTTAAACACCCTGTGTTTGGTGTTCAGCAGGGATCTCATCTGAAAGGCTTAGTTTTTGTATGCCAGTTACTATTCCCAGATCTGGGATTAAGGTAACTTCCGGGGACTTAGTCTCTGAAGGTAGGACAGCAGATGTCTGTGACGGCAAATTCAGTGCCACGGATGGCACGAACGTTGATGTTTTATGACTCAGCTAAATCTTAACAGGAATTTACTTTATCTTTTGAGGTCCTGTAACTTCAGGTACAGCAGTTGGTACATATTGTTAGCTGACGAAATCATGAACATGCTGGAGAGGGTCTTCCGTTTTATCAGAGAGATCGCTAAATGCTTGGCTGCGGTCGTATTCAAGGATACGAGCCGCGGCTTCTGTGGCTGCAGCTTCTATTTCTGCTTCAAGAAAGTTCGGTTTTTTCTCGGACCGCACGTGCTGCTTCCTGTTCCATTCGAGTTTTCCTGCGAATGGTATCCTGTTCTTTTTCAGCTTTGATGTGCTCTTCATCCTGTTCAATTCGAGCTTTTAGGTGAGCAGCCTCAAGTTCCATTTAAGCTTTCAGTTCTGCAGCCTCAGCAATTTTACATGTGGCCTATTGTTTCGCTTCGGCTTTTCTATGTGTGGCCTCTTATTCCGCTTCGGCTTTTCTACGTGTTGCCTCTTGTTTTGCATGAATGGCTTCTTGTTCTATTTCGGCCTTAATTTCTGTCTGTCTGTATAGGGTCTGTTCCTCTAATACGGCTTCCTGCTTTAGGAGGGCAGCTTCTTGCTCGGCAAAGGCTATCTTTGATCTAGCAAACTCTGCCTTGGCACGCTTTCTCCGTGCTAGGCTTGACCTTGGCACGCTTTTCTTGCCCTTAGATGTCCTCGTTTTTGTAGATTTTGATTTTGTCAAGGTAAGACGATGCTCGTGCATAGTGTCAATTGCCAGGTCGACTTTAGACATTCGTATATCCGTTGAAAATTCGCACGTAGCAATGTCTTGAAGTCTGTCTAACGTTTTTGTATTTTTGAGGTAATTTCAAGTATTCGTCTGTGAGCCTGCGATGATAAGTACAGGCGTTTACAATTTTATCTTGTGCTCTTAACAATGGGTTGAGGTCTTTATGAGGCTTGGTCGTTTCTAATAACTGAGATTCTAGGTTTGACCATAGGGCCTCTAAAAAATAGTGATAAACTTGTCACGTTTTTCTATAAAGACCCTTTTCGGTAAGTTCACGCACTCACCTAGTCTCGGCATTTTCATCTTAATGTATTGTTTTAGGCGGATTGTCTTCTAGTTCTTCAGTGAAATATCCATCCTGGCTGGACCTCTTCTTGCTCTTCCACGTGACTGGGACTCAACGTTGTTAGATTGCTGCCTAGTACGTACAAGTAATGTAGTATACTATCGGTGTAAAGGTATGCACGTTGCTACGTTGTCGTTCCTTGTCTGGATATGTAAAGACAAGTTGGCGTCAATATACTAAAACGTAACGTTGTCGATGAACGACGTTATGGGTTTGCTGACTGTCGTTGAGTGGCGTACGTTATCCAAGAAAAACAACAGGCAAGTTGTAGCTTTTCCACTGTACTGGCCGGACATGTGAGTGTAACCAAGATGACTGGGTTTAAGTAAAGATAAAACACTCAGGAGCTGACTTTTATTTCACTACCAATCCAAATGGTGAAAAACTGAAAATACAAATATAATTACAATTTTACAATGTGTTCAATGATAGTTGAAGGTCCAATAAAAATACGGATACACAGTTCGTAGATATATAAAGCTGTTTATATTCTTCATAATAATTAATAGATGAATAATCTTGCACACGTCGGGTTCAGATTGAATTTAATTTTGTAATCGCAGATACGAACAGTTTGAACGGTTAAATGCCCATAGTTTTTTTATAACATAGGAAAATAAATTAAACTTGTTCATCGCTGTGTCATGGGCAATCATACAGTTTCTTATATTTTATTGGTAACATAATTGATATTATATATATTTCAGATTGCTTTTCATATTTCGTTTTGCTTTTAGATGGAGTTGAACTTTATAAGAATGGGAATAATATTTATGAATATTTTGACTGATATTCTGTATGATAGACTGAATTTGGATGGACAGAATGTACCTCTTAGAAGTAAATGTAATTTCACTTATTTGTACAATGAGCACAGAAAGCTCTACCTTCATAAAGCAAGCAATTTAAACATCGGTTCTGATGGACCTTGGGGAGGAACTTGGCAGGATATTGAAAACTTAGATTTAGCCATCGGGGACGACATAGAACGTATAAGACTGATACGAAATGAACTGTTTAACACTTCAACATATGAACTTGAGGAAACACGCTATAATGAGTTGTGCAATATAATACGTGATCTATCAGGACGCTTTGATCAGCATAACAAACCTTCACTGCTGTATTCAGATAGAATGAAAGAAATGATAGCCAAAGTAATTTCTGATGAAGAAGCAAACAAAATTCGAAAATATATTGAAAATGAAACTGCAGATAAAGGTAATGTAAGGAATAAAATGCAATATTAGTACTATCCAATACACAATCTTTTCTTTAAAATATATTGTCATATGTCTTTTGAAGTCGCACGAAGATACAAAAAAATAATCAAATTAATAAAAGTTTTATTGCACTTTTGCTGTTAACAATTTACGAAGATATAATTGTTAAACAATTTTTATATTGTAAATCATCTCTTCTGGACATTGTGAAATTACTTGTTAGCCGAACATTAACCAAAAACGACCGGAATTTTGAAATTCCTATTATTTAATATTTCTATCGAATGAAATTATGACCAATTTAAGGAATTCTTTAAAAAGTATTGTGATTTAAACAAACATACAATGTATGTTCATTTGAAACACTACCATAAACAAATACCCTCCATATGCAATTGTCATGTATAAACGGTTGCATTACAGACATTGTGGTGGTAAATTGTATAGCTTGAAAACATAGAGTGAATAAACTCATCATAGATAAAAATGATCTCTGCAAATGAATATTTATCTCTACTTTGAAACATTAACGCTGGAGGCAATCTTTTGTACTTATCTGGCGGCATATGTGGTTCATAACTTACATTGAAACAACTCTATTATTATTCCAAAGTCGATGTGAATAAAAATAAAAAGTCTAAAGCCTCTCAATATTTCTTATTTAATTCCACAATGTCACAAAGTTTGATTCTGATTTTTCAAATTTATAAAAAAAAAATGCTTTCCCAAAACTGTCCCTCTATACACGATCCTCATTTATTGTTTAACTTATGTAATCAGCAGGATATTAGGCGTGTCTAGTTTCATAAGGATCACCCGTTCAATAAGTATAAATTTCAGTATACCTTCAGAAAAAAAACCACAATGATCATGACATAGTGATGGTTACCGTACATATCATCAAGGCAGTGTCTATTCGTCCGGCTAGCCGGACAAATAGTCAAAAAAGTCTATTCATCCGGCAAGTCGGACAAATAGCATTTTTACGGTTCTTCACTATTTGTCCGGCCGGCACAAAATATAATGTTGAAGATATAACATCGTGTTTTGAAGGAGACAAATAAAGCATGAGTACTTTTAAAATATAATGTCTAACATCGTTTCATGAAAAAGAACTCATTCTAATAAAAAAATAAACTATACATTTGATTCAGAATTTTTTTATTGTAAAGAAATTTGGGGATTGGGGAGGGCAAACATGATTCTCTCTTTTGTTGTTCTGCCTATGAATTTCCTGTATGGAAAATAGTCGGGTCAGTGATTATTGGCTTCATTAGACATCTATGATTCCAAAATATCTTGAATTTATTGTTTCTATGAAGTCTAGTTAATGTAAGATCCTCAAATGATTATGCACGATTCTCCATTTAAATTATTCGGCAATTTTTAAGTCATCGGTTTAGAGAAAAGGGTAGGCACGTGTAACATGTTTTTCAAAGTAGGATTGTGTTTTCGATAGTTTTTTTTTTAGAAAAAAAGGTATATTAGATACAAAAGAAAAAAAGGGGGATATCCCAACCCTGGTGTCATATTCCCAGTCCAGGCATATCAGTGCATGTTCATAAACCTCCGTTGTAGTATAACTTTAAAATAGTGCATCCAAGCCAGTTTGATATAGCATTTTTCCGAATGTGTTTTGCCTCCATAAGGTAAATGGGGGTAAATCATCAATTTCACTTTAATTTCAGGCTCATTCCTCACAGTTAACATGTATACGCTATTGGTCTGGAATCAGTCCTTTAGAAATTTGTTTAAAGCAATAACATTATCTCTTGTTTTCTTTATGACATATTTAAATATATAAATCACGATCTCCGATTCTCAAAACGTCCATTGCATACACGCGTTTGTCATCCGACACCCCATCCGGGATACTTTCCGCGTCACATGACACTTTTATTGATACTGAAGATTTACGCATGCGCAGACAGATGGCCGGACGAATAAAGATTATTAACTATTCGTCGGGCTAACCGGACGAATAGACACTCCGTATCATTAATCGTCATAATGCGCATTTTGTGAAGTACATAAAGACAACAGTAGTATACCGCTGTGCAAAAGGCATAAATCTATTAAGCGAAAACAAATCCAAAACCGAGGGAAACTATAACTTTAAGAGGAAAAAAATCATGGAACAACAGAAAAACTGAACTGCAATAAAAAAAAAAAATACGCCAACACACAAAGAAACGAACTATTTTATATTTCCTACTTTTACAAGACATTTCAAGATAACATGGTGAGTTGAACCCTGTTTTATGGCAAGCCGAATCTACCTTGCAAAGTAAGAAATATCGCTAAAGTGACAACATTACGTGACAGGAATATATTACAAATATACGGAAGAACAGTAAGGACAGAGAAATACATAATAAGATAATAAAATATGACAACATGAGAATATTACAACATGTAAATCACAGAATAACAACGAACACCTCCCATGAATTTACGACAGAACACCAGAACACCACAAACTAACTGTAAATTATGCAGTAAAATTATAAAAAAATGGCCGGCACAGCCCAAAATGAAACATAGGGGTAAAATGCTCGTTTTGCTTACTATTTTTGAAAAGCGCTATGAATAGAGAAATTTTACCGGGTACAAACATGTTCAATATATGTTGAGCCCTGTCTATTGTCCATTAGCATCAAAACTACCATACGACTTCTAATAGGAGTTATTGCCCTTATTAAATAACGACTTTTTTTTTCATTCTTCAAATATTTTCCCTATAACTTAAAAAAAAATCAATAGATAGACAGAGACTTTAAAAGTCAAAATTGATCAGCAAGAAAATATCTACAATTTTAACATGATCAAAATCGTCCGACCACTTTAATATTATTAGAGTTTTACCTGTTTTTCGTTTTTGTCTAACATCTACATTAAAATATAAAAATTCTGATAAAAAAATATCAACAATTAGGTAAACATGACTAAAATCGTTATGCTCTTTAATGATGTTTTATCCCCTTTAATTAATGAATGGCTATTATTTATGTTGAATTTATTGAACCATGAAATTAATTTTTGACTCTTATGTAAAATGTGAAGAGTCAAACATTAATTTTATGGTTCAATAAATTCAAAATAAATTATTGCCATTCATTATAAATCATTATCATATGACGTGCTTCTTAAGCTTTCGCTTTGTGAATAAACCCATGCTCTAAATCCAATAATATTTGTTTGTACATGCGTATATTGACTTCTGCAGAATAAGGAATTTTATCAAATTGACATGCATTTAATATATTTCATTAACTTAAAACACTTCCAAACTCTTAAATGATGCACATGTTGTTACTAATTAATTTATCATGATTGTAATGTGTTCAACTCGAAATTGACATATTTGACCTAGATACGACAACCGGTCATGCTGGCTGTTCAAAACTCCTCCCTCTAAAAGATCACATTGCCATGCAGTCGTTTGCTTATTTACAAACAATAAAGGGAGGTTCATGAAGGGCCTACACGAACACGCTACACTTATACAAATCGGACATAAACATAACCTTAATTGTCCTAATCAGAATCGAAATAATTAATGCAAGCTATACTTAAATTGTAGTTTAAACATGGGTAGGCATTACATTCGTGTTATTTTATCCCTCACGATTGCTCGGGTACAGAATGAAAATAAGAAGGCTCTTTCAAATGAGTATCCTTTCAACAGAAGCAAACAAAATGGCATTGATTTTAATTGACTCTTCCCTAAGACTAAATTCTAACCACTTTTCTGTAACCAATTTGCAAATTTTATTCTAACTTTACTACGGTACAAAGTTGATTATGATTAGATGAGTTAGAGAAATTTCATACCTAGTAGACTGATGTTACTTCATATATTTACAGACAATTTGACTTTACATATGAAAAGAAGGAGATTTGACTTTGAACAGGCATTTCCTATGTAGAAAACGGTTCATTAAACCTGGTTTATAAAGCAATGAACCATAATATTCGATCCTATAATCACTTGCGATACCACATTCGATAACATATTTTGAACATGATTGTCTTCATAAACCATTCACATTTAATGCAATACTCGTACAGTACCTACATGTATATAGAACAACAAAAGGTGTGCGATATCCATTTATGACACAATACATGTATAGCTCAAAACAAAGTGTGTTTTTATTATTTTATAGTATATCTCAGAAATTATTAAATTACTATATTTATTCGACAGAGGGTATTACATATGTAAGTAAGTTCTATAAAATTCTCTATAATTGACAGAATTCTACTTAGTGATACGTATTATTGTTAAACATTATTTCATGTAATTTTATTGTAGATGACGTTGTTCCAACAGAAATAAAATTAATGTCAGATAAGAGCTCTGTCCCCATATACCTCAAATTACTTGAGTCTGGTTCAGAGAAAAAAAGAGATATTCGTTTGGTCATTGTTGGAAAGAAGGGTGCTGGGAAAACATCTCTTTTAAAAAGGTTGTTTGGAGAAGAATTAGGAGCGGTTGACAGTACGAATGGCATAGAGATTCATCGAATAAAATGTAAAACTAGATCCACTGATGTTAATTGGAAAAAAATAAATGGTGAAGTATTTGATATTGTTTTCAAAATATAGGAAAGTAAGATGCATATTTCTATAACTTGCAAAAAATGGAATTTTTGTGATATTTTTGACAATACGTCTTTAGGTAAGGTAAAGGAAGATGTGGTATCAGGTTAGTTCACTAGATATTATTTTATGAAGAAAAAAAATAATGTCCCTTTTGGAGATTTATATACTCGAAAATCCTTCAAAATTCATTTTTGCCTACAAGGTTTCATTTACACACTCTAACGAAAAATCTTTTCTGGCATGGCTTATTTGTGTGTATTCAGATCATTACAATCATTACCACAACACTGCTTGGTCTAGGGATAATGACTCGAGAATGATTGTGGATAAGAAAATTAAAACCTTTGGCACCAAATTGGATAAATGAAAAGGTTAAGTTTGAATTCGTGCAGTGCTTTTCATTTTGGGTTATAAAACTACACTCTCTGTTGATATTTATTTACTTTTTTCAACTCTATTATTTACTATTTATTTTTTTAATCATTATCAAAATGCTACATGTATTTATTTCGGATGTTTTAAAAATACTGTTGTAAATACTCTACCGTAGTCAATTTTGAAATAGTATACCAGATACAATCGGTCAGTGATGTTTATTCGGAATGTATTTCCACGCAACTGCTGTTGTAACATCTAAACTTTCGTCACCTTTGAAATTTTAGAATTGTACTAGTTCATATCGCACATAACTATTTTATTTGAAGCATGTCTTGACAGTCTCGTTTGCAAAGAACTAAATAAGCTTCATCATTTTTTGAAATATTTAAATTGTACAAGCGTCCCTGTGTTCGATTTAAACTGTTTTATTGTTTAAATTTCAAGATTGTTATAGTTTAATCAGAATGCATTGATATGATTCATTTTACATCATAATCATACTGATGAAGGATACATATTAATCGAAATATTTATAGATAATTACATTTAATTTTTTCTTTTTTTCTATTGCAAAATATCTTATAGTTATTTTTGATTGCTTTACTGTGAAACGTTGATTAATGATGCATCTGTAGGTAGCATATGCAGCGTTTTTGCTCTCACGAACGTCATTCTCAAGAAGTACTTCTATTATCAGACCCTTCAGCCTGCAGGTTCCGCAGACTATTTGGTTGCTTAAAAGCTATCATTGGAGGCACGGGAAAAATTTGGGAATTCTTTCAACTGTTTTCCAATGCTCACGAATGACAGCAATGCTGTTTTTGAGAGATAGGTGGTAAGTAAGGACACATGGAGTCCTTTTCATTTTCTTTTTATCTTTTGAAATTTTTGCCAGAAGTCTACGCATTAAGGAATATTTCGCGTCGAAGGAAAATAAAACCAAATGCTTAAATAGTGACTCAGAAATTTCAGAAGACGAGAACAACTACAAATTTTTAAAAAAGAGTACTTGGATCCCTGAATCGAGCCAAAATGTCAACTTGGAATCATTTATTGACAATTTTAAGTCGGACATTATTAGAAATACTAGAAATAACGTTAAACCTTTTGACAATTTTAAGTCGGACATTATTAGAAATACTAGAAATAACGTTAAACTTTTTGACAATTTTACCAATGAAGAACGGCTACTCTGAAAAACTTACGATCTAACAACAATATCGTCATTAAACCTACAGAGAAAGGTGGTGCAGTTGTTGTCATTAATAAATCAGCCTATATTCAAGAGGCTGAACGACAACTTGATGATGCAAGGTTCTACATAAAACCAGACTCTGATCCTACAGCATCATTAAGCAGAGAAATAACTGATAGTTTGGTAGAAATGTACAATGATAGTTTCAACGATGACAAAACTCTTGAGTATTTGAAATCAGAAATTCCAAAACCGGGCAGATTTTATCCTTTTCCTAACATTCATAAGACCAATCACCCAGGAAGACCTATAGTTTCAGCGAAAGGTCATCCAACGGAAAAAATATCGGAATTCGTTGACTTCCATCTTCGTCAACATGTTGAAGACTTACCTTCTCACATCAACGATACAACCGATTATCTTAGAAAAATGCAGGCCTGAAATCCACTTCCCGCCAACACGACAATTGTCTCTATGGATGTCACATCCCTCTACACAAATCGTCAGCATGCAGATGTCATTGATGCATGTGAATAAGTTTGGAATTCCATACCAGTAAAATATCCACCTACTGAATGCCTTGTCAAAATGCTCACGGTGGTACTTAAGAACAACAAATTCACTTTGGATGGAGATTATTATTTGCAATTTGGAACTGCTTACACCAAAATGGCTCCATCATATATAGATATAGGAAGATGTGGTGTGAGTGCCAATGAGACAACTCTCCATCCAAATAACAATTTAAAAAAGTAAACAATTATAGGTCAATGTACGGCCTTCAACACGGAGCCTTGGCTCACATCGAACAACAAGCTATAAAGGGCCCAAAATTACAAGTGTAAAACCATGCAAACGGGAAAACCAACGGTCTAATCTATATAAAATAAAAAAACGAGAAACGAAAAAACATGTATAAATTACATAATCAAACGACAACTACTGTACATCAGATTCCTGACTTAGGACAGGTGCAAATATATTTATGGGCAAATTAGAAAAAAACAGTTCATTGAATCTTCCATCGAAAAACCGCTTTCATGGTTTAGATTTATAGATGCTGTGGATATGAAATGGAATAAGTCGAGGATTTAGATACATTCATCACTCATACTAAAAACATATATCCAAGTATCAAATTTACTCATGAGAAATCTTAATTTACATTGTCCTTTTTAGCCATGCCAATATTATATGTAATTGTCTCCCGGACGAGCCCCCAATGTAACGGGAGTGGAAGTTTCCACTGGCTTCGTTTTCCCTATGTCTACCCAAGTTCTAGGATACTGGACAAACTACGTAAAACAACGTAAATATAAACAATATGTTTATTTAGGTAATGGAATACATCTAACAATGAGAAATCTAAATCCAAAATCACCTACCGCGATACTTCCAGCTCGCTCACAGATGGTATCATATCCACAGATTTATATTCTTAACCTACTGACACCCACCAATGTCTCTGCCCTAAAAGTTGCTATTCTTCTCATCTTTATAAGAGCATCCCGTACAGTCAGGCAATAAAGAGTCAAGGAAATATGTTCCAACACAGAAACAACTTAACAACAACTACGTCAAATTGAAACCCGCTTGGAGAAGAGGGGCTACAAACACAAAAATATAAAAAAGTTTTCACAGAGCGGAAACGTTTCCAAGAAGTGAACTGTTAAAATACAAAGATGAAAATAGAAATAAAAGGACTCCATGTGTTCTTACGTACCACCCATCTTTCAAAAACAGCTTTGGTTTAATTCCTGAGCATTGGAAAACAGTTGAAAAGAATTTCAACTATCCCAGATTTTTCCCGAGCCTCCCGTGATAGGTTTTAGGCAACCAAATAGCTAGGTGATCTCAAATGTCATGTCGACTGAGAGGGAGGTCTGGCTTGCATTGATAGTTGCTACAATGACCGTTCATTCGTTTGTGAAACGGCTGTTCTGACTCGTCATTATACTGTCTATAGATATAGGAAGATGTGGTGTGAGTGCCAATGAGACAACTCTCCATCCAAATAACAATTTAAAAGTTAAACCATTATAGGTTAAAGTACGGCCTTCAACACGGAGCCTTGGCTCACACCGAACAACAAGCTATAAAGGGCCCCAAAATTACTAGTGTAAAACCATTCAAACGGGAAAACCAACGGTCTAATACCACATTTACACTGTAGGAGATACATTACATTTGTAGTCTTGCAATACATATGTTAGACTCAGATCGACGTCCGTCCTCTAATCGACGTCCGTTCCTCAGATCGACGTCAAAATCTGACTGTCACATTCTCAAATCGACGTCCAATATTTTGATACTCTAATCGACGGCCACTGTGACGGCATGTATTGCCAAACTACGCTCGATTGATTGCAGTCGTCTTTAATTGATGTTCAATATCAATAAATAATAAATTACTGAACTTAATTGTTTACCCTTATACATGTACATGTTTCGTAGGGTTGGAACATTTATACATACTTTCAATATATATTTTTTTCAACCCGAAATAGGTATCATGCACCTTAAAGTTTATCTTGATAAAAAAGTTAATCGAATCGATCTACATAGTAGTAACCTCTTAAAAAAAAAATGATATCACACCCTGTTTACATATTTAGTCTATAAAAAAGAAGATGTGGTATTATTGCCAATGACACAACTCTCCACAAGAGACCGAAATGACACAGAAACTAACAACTATAGGTCACCGTACGGCCTTCAACAATGAGCAAAGTATGTTATAAATCTTTAAAAAAAAACATTTTGTTTTAAATAGATCATATATGTGACACATAATATGTTAAAGGGTCTAGAGGTTTCATCTGCTGTCGGTTCTGTTCAATTTCGTATCAAAACGGACGTTGATTAGAGAGGCTTAACATTTGATGTCGATTAGATAGGCATACAATTGGCCGTCGATTTAAAAGGATATTTTTTGTGATGTCAGATTTGGACGTCGATTTGACGAGCGGACGATGATTAGAGACCGGACGTCGATCTGGGTCTGAAATATATATAAGATTTCAAAAAATATTCAACAGTTCCGAGATGCTTTTTGGACAATATTTGCGATTTTGTATGGTTTTCTAGCAAAATTAAGACCAAACACCAAACCACTAAGAATTACCGAGAGATTAATAAGTGCTCAGGAATTTTTTTCAAATGCTGCTTCACATTTGAATCTCGAAGGTTATCTTAAGTTATATGTCAAGTTCGAAGTAAAAATGATGTAATTGCGATAGAGACAATTTCCTCCTGCATCTTGGAAACATGTCATGACGGAAAATTATCTCCTGATTACTTCCGTAAAATATACGCAACAAACCAACCATAAAACGTTACCATAAATCACTTAAAACCTTTACTAAATTTGTCCATAGATATGAAGATTTGGTTTTGAAGTTTGGTTGTTAACCGTGCCCGGAATTTAGAAATGATCCTTGTAAACTTATCGCTCCTTTAAATAAATTTATTCTAACAGGTTACCAATTCAACACTGTAATAAGATCATTGAATATTGTTTTTCTTGGTATAAAAATGATTTTGTTATCAGTAAATTAAAAGCAAACTAAATATTACTAGTATGTTATATACATATACACATTCATGTTATCTACATTCTGTCAAAACCTGTAACTGGCATTGCACAAGGTCGTGTTTTTTCTCTGACTGTTTATGACGTCTTTACACTAAATCCAGTGGATGTTGGATGTGTACGGATTGATAGTTTAGTCTTAGATGCATGGTTTTTTATTAGTTGTAAAAAGCTTTGAACTAGCTGTCAGATAACTGCGAGTACTCTCAGATTTGTTGCTAGTGTCTTTTTGTTGTCGGGATGTACAAGTACCCGGCCACGTCCACTTGTATTTTTGTCCATCTGATGAGTATCCTTTTAAACTGATTTTTATAGTTCGTTCTTATGTTGTACTGTTATACAACTGTCTTTGGTTAGGGGAGGATTAGGTTCCGCTAACATGTTTAACCCCGCCACATTATTTATGTATATGTGCCTGTCCTAAGTTAGGAGCCTGTAATTCAGTGGTTGTCGTTCGTTTTTGTGTTACATATTTGTTTTTCGTTTATTTAATTTTTAAATAAGGCCGTTTGTTTTCTCGTTTGAATTGTTTAACATTGTTTTATCAGGTTCTTTTATAGCTGACTATGCGATACGAGCTGTGCTCATTGTTGAAGGCCGTACGGTGATCTGTAGTTGTAAATGTCTGTGTCATTTTGGTCTCTTGCGGACAGTTGTCTCATTGGCAATCATACCACATCTTCTTTTTTTCATCACTATCTATACATATGTCTACCCTAATATATAGACCAGACAGGACATGCTAAGTGATATATTTTGTGGTTACATTTTGTTGTTTACCTACTGTAATTTTCGATTTCGAAATGTTAAACTAAGAATTTGTTTTTCTTATTTTAAGGACTTCGATTATTTTCGGATAGAATTAAACAAAAAATGTAAGGAAAGTGAAATATGACCGTGTGCAGTCACTTTCATATGTCTGCATCCTTATTTCCGATTCTGCCTATAATCAAGATCGCAAAATTAATTTCGTTTATATGTGGAAAAAACTTTGAGATTTTAAGTGTGTCATTTTGTATGATAGGTAACAATGAAGAATCCGAACGTAACTCGAGACTGTTAATACCATATAGAGAAAGACTGACGTTTCAGAAAGAAGTCGCTGATAGTCATGCAACACCATCCAATCAACATGAAGAAAAAGTTACGACACACTACATAGAAACTGTTGAAACGTCAGAACAAGGAGCCAACCGCAACTCTATAAATAACAATACAACATTAAGTTCTGAAGAAACATTATTTTCAAGAACAGCCTCTGATCAGCCAGAAAAAGTAGCAGTACGTATTTCTCATCAGGTGGAAAAATTAGTTAGTTATGTTACTGTCAATGAAACAGAGAAGCAGCAGTCTAACTTATCCGTTGATCAGGCAAATGAAGAAATCAAAGAGATGTTAAATTCTGAAGTTGATTTTAACGACAGAAATGAGTATGCTACATTGTTGTTATGGGATTTTGCTGGAGACAAAGAATTTTACCACACACATCAAACCTTCCTTTCCCAAGATTCAATTTATGTAGTAGTGACAAACCTGAACGAGGCTGACAACAAAGAGGCACAAGGTAATGGTAGCAACTAAATATATTTAACTTTTTTAAATAGTATGTATATGTATAATATGTTTAATAGTTTTAAACAACTTGTTTTGTTTTTTTAAGGATGTACTTAGGTGAGGTTTTTGAATTAGTGTCAAATATTCGGACTCCTTGGTTTTTTTTTCCATACGATACAAGGTCAAATATATTGCCACATAACACCTATTCATCTTTTAACATAAGACTTAATAGGTCATTTGACAAAATTTAAGCAGATTCTTAATTTTCTCTCTTTTGATTTGAGACCAAAATAATACCATGCAAATATAAGTTAAAAGTCCGAGTCAGCCTTTTCCCGCCATATTTTATAAATGAAATATCTCGAAAAGGAGATCCATTACCTATCAAGAATTTTAGCTTATGTTTATCCTTAACTTATACTCTTCTAGCTTAAAGTATCAATTTTGAATTTTTTATTTATTTAATTTTACCTTAAGTAATTCAATGATCTTCTGTGGTGCTTTTACGGTCAAAAACAAAAACATGTTGTATTAACTGTGAGAGTCCCACGAATGTTTAGCTTACATTCAATGTAAGCTATAAATTCACCAATATTGATAACTATATTGACAATTCTTCTTTCTTAAACCAAACATAAAGAAAAATATATTTTGAAGATATGTGTACATAATTGAGCACATGCAACGATGTTCACTTCAACATTAGCCTTGACTTTATAAATACAATACACAAATACAAGTTTCAATATTGAATAGCTCAGTGACCACATCAACACTAAACAGAGCCATACATTAAATGTAAGCTATAAATACGTGGGACTCTCACAGTTAATTAAAGATGTATTTGTTTTTGACCGCATAAGCACTACAGAAAATCATTGAATGCCTACCCATGTTTTAAAGATGTTTAAATGATAAGATTATTTTTTCAGTATATAACTTTGGGGAAAATTAGCGACATTTTCTAAAAAAAAACAACTTTATTTTAATATTTCTGTTTTTAAACTCACTAAAAAATTCACAACAAGGTTGTCCAATAGTAGTGGAGCGGCGGAAAGGGCAATTTTAGAAGTTACCTAAATACCTTATGAAATTTGAATGTCTTAAATTGTCTATCGATAATCCAGCTTCAGAAAAAATGTTTGTCGTAAATTTTACGAAAGTTGGACAGAAGCTTTTTGTGATCAAAAGACTTAGAGTATCCAAAGCATAATGATGAAATACAATTTTTATTTTTCCTGTATTTCACTTATAAAAAGAATTTATAGTTGAAGTTCACAAGTAGATACAGTCTGGGCTTAAAGTTTGTTAACTTACACATCAGTTACTTTCAATTGTTAAACCGTAATCGAATTTAATGAATCTTTAAAAGAAGGTTTTTTTTTCATTTTTCAGTTGACAAGACGACCTTACATGTATCTTTTTGCAATCAACAGACGATGTGGGATTATTACTTTTTACATGATAAATTTGAAAACCTGCAACATTGAAATTGTCCTGAAACTTGGGTTAAATTAATATTCCAGACCAAGAAAAAGTATTAATGAAAATGTTAGATTTTTTAAAACCCCTAATGGACTGATAAATGAATTATAATTTCGCGGGAAGTAATCCCAGGCGAGAACCAGGGTTCCAAGGAACCCTTTACGAAATTTCATAATACACCTGAACATTTATGAAAACTAATTTTTCCTTAACAAAATTTGCACAAGCAAGAGGTTTTGATTGAGTGCGGCCAGTATTATAATATTTTAATGTAACTGGTTTGTACATTTTTTCTTAAACCAATTACCATTAGATTCCAAATCAACAAAATGAATAAATTAAACATAAAAGATGAACAAATTATTTGCACGTTCAGTATAGATATGTTTTAAAGGTATAACAGGAAAGCCGCCATACTATACTTCAATCGACCCGATGTACTTTTTGAAGTCAAAAGAAGATAAATATTTGGCTAAATATCTGCATTTTTTCCCGAATTCAAGTCCGGATATTTGTCACACATAATCGAGGCAGGTGTGGTTTCTAGTTATATGACCTTTTTGGCCATTTAGCGAAGATCATTTGTAGTCATTATCAAGCTTATTTCTTGTTCATTTTAGAATTTCTTTATGTTGTTTGGTATTGATGTTTATTCGTTTATGTTGAATTTAAAAGGAAAAGTGATTATAATTGTAGGGTGCGCTTGGTTTTGAGGTTTGTTTGTTTCGTTTGGTATTCCAATAAATGGACAAATTCACTCTCGTTAAATAAAATAATTATATTTCCTTACTAGGCGATTGAGCAAAGATCAACTGTATTCATTTACAAGCTTATTTCTTGATAGTACAATTATAAGAGATGACATTCTTAGCTTATATCCTTATACATTCATGGTCATGGTTATATTTAATTGCTTCGTTATTACCTTTTCATTATTTTATTTTGTAAAGATCATGAACAGACATAAGTAAAAAAAACCAGACTATTCGCATGATGCCTTAAAGTTGAACAAATGTCCTGTTTTTCAATTAGAAACTTATGGTATTAACACATTTACACGTCAATTTAAAATTGAAACGACACATTCATAGAAGCTTTCGTCATTTTAAGAACCTTGAAAAAACAATTTGTTTAACTTTTTCATTTTAACATATACAACAAGATTATACAAAATGCTGTTTGAAGTGTTCTGTGTCTTTAACTTTATACAACGGTTATTGAAAGCAGAGTAAAGATGATTATGAATTCATTTTAGGTATTTTTCGATTGTGGATGGATTCGATACATTGCTACTGCAGACCGAATGAGTTGAGTAATATTTCTAATATTGATACTAAGAGCATTTCAGATGATCCCCTAGATCCTCCAGTAATGCTAGTGGGTACATGGAGAGATCAAGTGCAGAATCCTGCGGGAGAGGAGGTATTTATAATATATAAACTTATACTTTGGAATACTTTGCATTTACATTTATTCAAAAAGTAAAACAATATTGACCTCAAATGTTAGAGATGGTTATTTTATTAATATTGGTTAAAACAGCTAAAAATTCTATTTAGTGCATTTAAGTATATCACTGACATTTATACTCAATAAGGAAAATTGTTCTTCTTTGACGATAATTTTTTAATTTTATGCAAGGCTATGTATGTGCCTGTCCCAAGTCAGAAGCCTGTAATTCAGTGGTTGTCGTTTTATTGACGTGTTGCATAATTGTTTTTCGTTCATTTTTATTGTACATACATGTAAATAAGGCAGTTTATTTTCTCGCTTGATTTGTTTCACATTCGTCATTTCGTGGCCTTTTATATCTGACTGTGCTGTATGGGCTTTAATTATTGTTGAAGACCTTACGGTAACCTATAGTTGTTAATTTGTGTGTCTTTGTTCTCTTACGGAGAGTTGTCTCATTGACAATCATACCACGTCTTCTTTTTTACATATGTCTATTGTCAAAAACTCAAAATGTTAATTGCAACCAGACTAGCCCTTATATTAAGTTATAAAACAACCTTTTCTGTCTGATTTCGTTGATTGATAGCGTTTGATTTGATTCAAAAATTGTAAAAGCTTCGATATTAGACCTTTAGTACAGAAAATAACTGACCATAATGCAGTATCTTTGAAAATTAATACTGAAAGAGGAAATAAGGGGCGTGGCTACTGGAAATCAAACTCCAGTGTTTTAAATAATGATGACTATGTAAATGAAATAAACAAATATGAAAACGAATCAATTAACTGCGATGATTAAGGGATACTATGGGACAATTTGAAAATAGAGGTAAGAGATGCAAGTTTAGACTATTGTAAAAGAAAAGCCAAATTTAAAAAAGATAAAATAAATATCCTAGAAAAACAACTAAATGATCTCAATAATAAAGCAAATAATGGTACAGATGTAAATCATATATTACAAAAAGAAATTGAGAATTTGGAAAATGATCTAGATTGTTTATATAAAGACAAAATTAAAGGACAAAAAATAAGATCAAGGGTAAAGTGGTTCGAAGAAGGGGAAAAAAATAGTGCATACTTTTTGGGACTAGAAAAAAGTCGTCAAACAAAAAAGATTATAACTGAACTATATGATGAAAATTGGATCCCAACAACTGATCAAGATAAAATTCTAAATCTACAAGTGAAATATTACAAAAAACTTTATGAGTCTACTAATCCTTGTGAAAATGAAGTTAAAACATATATTAACGAAACAAAATTAACAAAAACGCTTAAAGATTCCGATAGTAATCAATGTGAAGGGAAAGTAACAGAAATTGAATGCACTGATGCAATTCTTAAAATGAAGCCTAATAAATCCCCTGGTCTTGATGGACTGACAGTGGAATTTTATAGGCAATTTTGGACAAGCCTTAAACATATTGTTGTTAAAGAATTTAATTATAATTACGAAAAAAAAGAACTTACAAACTCACAAAAGAAAGGTGCAATTTCATTAATTTAAAAAAAAAATGATCCTCTTTCATTAGATAATTATCGTCCCATAACTTTATTAAACATTGATACTAAACTATTAGCACATGTATTAGCTCAGAGACTTAAAAAGGTACTACCATCTATTATTAGTCTAGATCAAACAGGATATGTTAAAAATAGATATATTGGTTTTAACATCAGACAAATTCAAGATATAATAGATTATTCTGAGAAATTTAATATAGAAGGAGCAATCCTTTTCTTAGATTTTAGTAAAGCTTTTGACTCACTAGAATGGACTTTTATGACGGAAACACTGAAACGGTTTGGATTTAAAAGTAGCTTTATCAGATGGGTGGAAACTATATATAACGACATTAAGGGATGTATCTTAAATAATGGGTGGGTCTCAGGTCCGTTTAAAATATTTCGAGGGATAAGACAAGGGTGTCCGATTTCAGCGTTACTTTTTGTTATAACAGTAGAATTAATTGCAATAAGACTTAGAAGTAATAAAGATTTTAAAGGTATAAAAATTACATTAGATGGAAAATCTTGTAATTTAAAAATTTGTCAATTAGCTGATGATACAACACTTTTTCTTCAGTCAAGGAAAGAAATAAGTTTAGCTCTCAGTATAATTGAAACATTTGGAAGTTTTTCAGGGCTTAAGCTAAATAGAAATAAAACTGAAGGGGTATGGTTAGGACGACTAAAAAGTTCAAAAGATAAATATGAAAATATAAATTGGACCGACAAACCAATCAAAAGCCTTGGAATATAGTTTGGGTATGACAAAAAAGAGTGTCAAACATTAAATATTGAAAAAGTGTTGGACAAATTAACGAAACTTGTAGAAAGATGGGCAAAAAGAAAGTTAACAATACTTGGAAAAATATTAGTAGTAAAAGCTCTTCTTCTACCAAATATAACCTACATTGCGACTAACAGTATCATTACTAATGAAAATCTACAAAATATAAATAAAATCTTATATAAATTCATTTGGAACGGAGGAAAAGATAAAATAAAAAGGTCAATAATAACAAAAAACTTCGCAGAAGGGGGGTTAAAAATGATTGATATAGAATCCTATATAAAATCTATACATTTAAAATGGATTATAAAAATATTAGAATCAGAAAGTGCAAATTGGTCTGTATTATCAAAACTATACCTTAATAAATTTGGAAAAACCTTCGTATTTTTAAGATGAATGTGAATAACACAAAATTGCTAGATAAAAACATATGGAACAGTACACCAACCTTCTATCAAGAGATGATTAAAACATGGATAAATGTAAATAATTGTGAAAACAATCATTATGATCAAATCAATAATTATTTAGAAATCAGAAAACAAGTTATATGGGGAAACAAATTCATAAAATTTCAAGGAAAATGTCTGTTCTTTGATAATTGGATTGATAGTAACATACTATATATAAATGACATAATAGATAAAAGAGGAAATATATCAGAAGAAATGATTATTTCAAAATTAAGAAATAAAAGGAATTGGATTTCTGAATTCTCAAAACTAAAATAATCCATACCAAAGCAATGGACCGACAAATTAAAATCAGAAGAATCAATCAAAACAAAAGTCCATATCAACCGAACAAAAACTAAACTTAGAGATTGTAATGATGTTCTAACTATTAATGCTAAAAACATATACAACTTAGTATTAAGTGTGTCAAAAACAGAAATACCAGTAGGATTTTTCAAATGGGAAAGAGTCTTAAGCAAAGGGAGACTAATAAATGAATTTAAAGACTCTATTAAATTTAATTTGGAATATCTTAAAGATAATAAAATAAAATTGATTAGGTGGAAATTAATGCACTTTATTTTGCCAAATGAGGTGTTGCTTTTTCAGTGGAAAATTTCACAAAACAATTTGTGTTCATATTGCAATGAAATAGATAATTATAATAATTTTTTCATTACATGTTCATATCCTAAAACATTCTGGAAATCAATGAAAGTTTTACTTAAAAAAGTCTTCATAGGCGACCATGTGATAAGTCTTCATTCGTTGGTTATATGATACAAAATTCATGACAATGTATACTATGCGCTAAATCATTTGCTTAGCTTAATGTTCTTTTCAGTCTATAAATCACATTATGTTTCCAATAAAAAAAACCAAAGCAGTAGACACCTTAAAAATTTTTGAATATGAGGTAGAAAATACTGTAGAATTATATAGTATGACCAATACAGAGATCAGTAGTTTATTTACAAAGGTGTTGAATATTTTGAAGTATAAAAATGAAGTCATTTTATAGTTAACTTAAGCGTTTGGTTTTACCAGTTTTAATGGACTTCCTCTTTTTTAATTTTCTTATAAGACCATTTTTTTTTAATTTATACTTTTTTCGTATCAGATGATATTAAATCTGATTTTTACTTTGATTTAAATTTAGATTCAAAACATTTAAATCATAATACGACATATTCTAGTATAAACAAATATTGCAACACCTGAAAATATATTTTAGATTGCGAATGTATGTAATGCAAGCCTTCATAAGTTTGCCGAAGATGTTTCAGAGGATGCTTGCAGACACATTCGGGATGAGTACACACACTTCGTTTCTAATACAGATGATGATGACACTGCATTCCAGCCAATACGTGAACACATTTTACAGTTGGCCAGAGAAATGAAAACATGGAATACAAACTATCCTTTGAAATTTATTCAACTGGAAAAACGTCTTCTGGACAAAAAAAAAGATTTACCAATTGTTTCCCTTCATGATTTAAAGCTAATCACCTCTGAATCACCAAATCCATTAAATAATGAAGAGCTTATGTTGTTTTTGAGATTTCACCATGAAATTAGAGCTTTAATATTTTTTGAGGATCTTTCTGATTATATTATTTTAGATACACAGTGGTTATCAAATGCATTCAAAGTTGTTGTAACGGCAGAAAAATTTCAGAAAAAAAGCATAAAAAATAGAAGAAAATGGGAGGAATTCTATTCTTCAGGAAAATTACATAGTTTTGTTTTAAAAGATATGTTTAAAAATGAACAAAATTTGTTGTCTGAATACAAAGATTATATCTTGAATGTTATGGAGAAATTTGATATCATTATACGTCCGAACATATTAGACAAAGATACTGGTAATGAGGAATCTTGCTATTATGTACCTTGTATAATAAAGCATGAACCAGATCGTAACGTATACGCAATGTTGAATGCAACTGCAGATACCTGTCAGAGATCCACTTGGTTATGTTTCAAGTTTACATTTCTCCCCCCACATCTTATGAACCATTTGATTGCCTCGCTATGTCGGAGGTATAACATTGCGGAGTTTGTCGATAGTGGACAAACTAAAAAGCGGATTGCCCTTTTCAAGGGAACTGTTGTCTTTGAGGTAGATAAGTTGACAGAATTACAAAAACTTCTTGTAATAACACGTTCAGATCTTATTCAGATGCAGATTTTGGAATTCGGAACCAATGTAGTGTTTGGAAAGGGGGTATACAAACTGATTACGAAATTTGTGACAAAGGAAATAAACAAAATAATAAATACAAGATTCAAGATGACAAATTTAAAATTCTCTAAAAAGTGGGAATGTGGCCTTGCACAACCAGATTCTGTGACTGGATGTAGAGACTTTGGTGAACACCATATTACAGAGTATAACTGTGGTATGTGTAGACAAATACACAAGGCAGCTGACGAATGGTCAGATCTACCAACTGAGCCGTTAGGGGTAAGTACATCAATAATATTGAAATATTGATTGATCTTAAAAAAACACTATTTTGTTTGAAATGTTTGAGCTTTGAAGATATTGTCCAACCGCAAACTTTTTTTAAAATTTTTTATTGATCTTCTTGGTGTTCAAACTACAGTGCATACATTAATTTTTACAATACATAAGTGAATGACATGGTATTTATGGCAATTTTATACTATTGATATTTTACGAATAAGACATAGTAAAAATTTGCAAGTAAATGATGTGAATACTCAGTATATGTTACATCTAAAGGATGACTTTGGAATACATTAAATATATATGATTATATCAAAAATAAATTTTATTAAATAACTTCCATAATTCCCCCATCTGTCGACAAATGACTCATCTTTGTCTTTAGAAAGATATAAATATTCTAATATCTCCAGACGTCTTTTCAAAAAATGAAGAAAAAGCTTTCACAGATATTAAAAGTCTGTCTAATTGTGTGTTCTTTACATAATTAATGTAATACTTTTCCTGTAGAATTCAATAATTTAAAATAAGTAATCATAATTCAATACACCAAAAATTACTCTGTCTTTATCCAACAATATTTTAACTTCAAAAACTAAATACCACCAATTAGAAAGATCTCTCCAAAATTGTTTTATTTCTGTACATTCAAAACATTTATGCACTATGGTTTCTAATATGTTACAACTGGCACATTCATTTGTTAAGGAAATTTAATATTTTTCCTGGAAATAATTATGTGAGACTATTCTGAGTAATATTTTATATTGGAAAGCTTGTGGTTTGCTTTCTATAGTAAATTTAAAAGCTAGTGAATAAATATTCTTCCAGTTTTCGTCACTAATTTCTATGTTAAAACTTTCTTCCCATCTTTGTAGTGAAATATGAGAAACACTTCCTCGATTGATAAAAGTGACTATACATATTTAGCGAATAATTTACTGATAGGCATTTTTTTTTATTTTCATGCTCAAAAACGAATTCAAATGAGTTGCTGTTAGGTGACATGTGTTGTTGTGATAACAAATCTTTCCAGTCACGTGGTATAGCAAGTTTAATAGATAGAATTCTACAAAAGTAACATTCAGGTTATATTTTTTGTTAATAGCGTCATGAAACAAAAAATCGCCCTCATCATATACAATATTATTGATGAACCTTATGCCTTTCATGTACCAAGATCTGTAAAAAAAAATACTCGTTCTGTCAACTTTGATAAACAGATTGAACTAAGTGAATTCTTTTCTAACATGACACGCATTTAACGGGATGAAACACGTTTTCAGGCAGATAACACTTCTATATAAAAAAAACAAAGAGGTGCTTTTAAATTTAAAAACTCAAATTCACATCTGCTCATAAATAAATCCTCTTAATCAAAAAGGGAGAAGAATGCTTTGGAAACATGTTTCCATTTGGAGTCTTGATCCGACAAAGAGCTTTTTCTTTTTCCTCGGAGTATAGTATTTTTGTGTTATTACGTTTTACCCACATAATACGAAAGGATAACAGCTGTACTTAAAAATTTGGGGCTTTCAGTCCCCTTTCGATAGGAGATTTTTTAATAACTGTTGATTTAACTTTCGGAGTACTGCCATTACATAAAAAAAAACTATCAATGTCACGTTGTATTTTAATTACATCAGATTTGGTATATGTGTAGATGAAATAACATAAATGAGCTTCGATATTGCAAATGATTTAAGAATTACGATTTTACCGATCAAGGAAAGGTTTCTGATCCTCCACATTTTGATTATTGATTCCATTTTTTCTATGCATGTATCTAAATTAGAACAAACCATTTCTTCATAAGCGTTGAATGTTAAATCTTAGGTTTTAAAACCGTCTGTCCATTTAATAGGAAGGGAACCTTCTTTGATATATTTATTTTTTCCAATCCATGTTGCTTCTGTTTTCACATGATTAGGAACATATATAATTTAACTATTATGGTTTCCTGTGTTTCATATATCCTTTGTTCTTTGTTTGTAGTTTGTTGGTCAGTACCTACATAAAAGATCGTTATGCCCTTTTTTGTTCACTCACGAAAATGTCTTCAGGGAAAATGTATCGTTATTTGTTACCGTAATCATTTATAATTTCCAAGTAATCGGCAGTGATCTTTTAATTCTCAAATTTTCAAAATATAAAGTTAATTACAGCACAACATTTTATTGAAGTACTGTATTCGATAAAATTTGATTCTGTTAGTAAAATAGTTTAAAGAAAATTGAAAAAAACAGCATGTATTCTGCAGGTTTTTTTTACCATTTTGGTACATGTACCATGTATACTGATAACAAAAAAACATGTGTTAATATGAACTTGAAAGTTATTTCAACCTATCTATTTAAGATTTTTTGTTTATTTGTCGAAATTGCATTATATTTTACCCAGTTTTATAAAAAAAAAATGTACTGTATCTCTAGCTTTGAAAACAACTGACTTTCAATGCTTAACAATCTTTTAATATAAAACAAGAAGCTGCGATATAATTGTCAGTAAGACAACACAATGATATTGAAGTAAACAACAATAAGGCACCGTGAGGCCTTAAACAGTGAGCAAAACATATAAATCATATGCTAATATCAATAATAAAAAGATAATTTTTTACTACATTGATGTTAAAGGAGATATTGTTTGGGCCTTCTTCAAAGGAACATTAGCTTCCATTTAGACAAAAATAAAGGCAACAGTAGTATACCGTTATTCGAAATTCATAAATCGATGAATCGATACATCACCAGCCCAGTAGTCAACACTTCTGTGTTGACTTGAATAATGAAGTCATTTTTACAAATTTTTTGTTTACAAAACTTTGAATTGTTCGAAAAACTAAAGATTTTCTTATCCCAGGCATAGATTACCTTATCCGTATTTTGGCACAACTTTTTAGAATTTGGATCCTCAATGGTCTTCAACTTCTTACGAATTTGGCTTAATAAATAGTTTGATATGAGCGTCACTTGTTTGTCTTATGTAGACTAAACGCGGGTCTGGCGTACTAGATTATAATCCCGGTAACTTTGATAACTTTTGAACCAGTTTTTTGTGACCAAGTCTTCAGTGACCTTACTCTAAGCGAGAGAGCCCCAAATGTACCAGTATATATCCTAACCATTAACAATGTTACCTGCGAGAAAGAGCTCTAAATGTGCCAGTACACATTCTTGCCATTAACAATTTGTACCTGCGAGAGAGAGCTCCAAGAGAACCTGTACATATCCTTGCCATAAACAATGATTTTCTAATATAGTTACTTCTTTATTTTTGAAATGCTTAGATCTCAAACAGAAGCACTATAATATGTTTTAGTAATAAGTATCCTATTATCTCAAATAATTTTTTGAAGAGTGAACTGAAGTAAAAGAAGCCAACAAAACACACCAGAATGTATCTGATCACTACTTTACAGCAAAATAGAATACCAACAACATATTAATCACAAAATATCAACTTCATAAAAAAGTTTGCGCTAAATAAAATTATTTTATTACAGAAATGTAAGTATTAGCATAACAATGATATCTTAAGATTTTATTTATAATATTTTAGCGCATTCATCATGCCCAAGGATCTGATCCACAAACAGAGACACTTTCTGAAAATAAAACTGTTATATCAACAAAGGTAATGTTAAAATGAAGCTTATGTTCAAACAGTAAGTTTTTGTGTAGACAATAGATAATGAATTTGTAACAGGCAATTTCTCACTTTAAGCATTTTATACACTAAATTCATACATTAATATATTGACTAATTTTGTGAGGCATTGGTGGCCAAGGGGTCATGCTAACATGTTTGACCCCGCCCCATTATATATGTGCCTATTCCAAATCTGTACTCAGGAGCCTTGAACTTAGTGGCTGGTGAGCATATGCATATTTGTTTTTTGTTTTGTTTTGTACAGTTCTTGTATTGTTTCTATTGCATCACTGTTCCAGGAATATGGGAGAGTTGAGCATCCATTAACATGTTCAACCCCGCCAGATTTTGTATGTACCATTGTAAAGCAAAGTATTGTCCTATGAAATATTATCCACCAAGACCATATTTCATGACTATGTATCATGAAATATTGTCCTCATCTATGAATAAACGTCCAGAGAAGGACATACTTTCATCATTATGTCTGTATATAGACAATATTTCGCAGATGAATACTTTGAAATGTTGTCCTGTTATAAAAGGGAGGTTTTTGTTTTGTATTAAGACAATATTTCATAGACAGATTTGGTAGGAATAATCTTCCAGATCGGCAGATTGGTTGAAGTTAGTTTGGAAACCCACGAAGCTTACAGTGCTGTGAAATAGCTATCACAATCAACCGATTTAACCTCTCTTGTTGATAATCACTGAAAATTAAGCATATTTCTTTTTACTTTGTCATTTTTACCTTCTAAATATATGTAAAACAACAGCTTTCAATCTCTAATGTAATTGTCGGGATCAATACACGAAGTAGCCAAACATGTAAAGTTTGGTAGTATCAAAGATTTATTAATATTTTTCCAATTGTAGTTAGTTTTCTTTTTCTCCATGCCTTGAATAAAGGCAACAGTATAATACCGTTGTTCAAAACTCATTATTCGATCGAGAAAAAAACAAATCCAAGCTACTAACTAAAACTGAGGGAAACGCATCAAATATAAGAGGAGAACAACAACACAACAGAAACACAACATTAAAATGACACACACACATAAACGAACTACAACATAATAATGGCCATTTTCCTAACCTGATACAGGACATTTTAAGAAAAAAATGGTGGGTTGAACCTGGTTTTTAAGTAAGGATTTCATTTCATCAATTTCATTTCATCAACACTTCGGTGTTGACATGAATATCAATAATGTGGTATTTTTTTTTACATTTCCTGTTTACAAAACTTAAATTCTTTCGAAATACTAAGGATTTTCTCATCCCAGGCGTCAAATACCTAAGCTGTATTTGGCACAACTTTTTGAAATTTTGGATCCTCAATGCTCTTTAACTTTGTACTTTTTTGGCTTTATAAATATTTTGATATGAGCGTCACTGATGAATCTTGTGTAGACGAAACGCGCGTCTGGCGTACTAAATTATAATCCTAGTACCTTTCAATAATATTCATAGCTTTTGGTTTTTGAACTTCAAAAATGAGTTGTATAATCCGCCAATTGAGATACTTTTATACTATAAGTTTTTTATCAATAGTAATCCGAAAACCTTTAATGTCGGGGCTTTTTTGAAATCTTAAAGTCATAATTTCTGCCTGTATATGTATTGAAATGATAAAATGAAGAGCATTATTAGGAGGTAGAATAAAGGGCTGCGCTTAAGCGCATGATACCCCCGTTGCTCTTTTAACTAATCTTTTATGCTTTAAATGAACTTTTTGTTTATGTAATATATACGTTTTTCTCGTTTCTCGTTTTGTTTATATAGATTAGACCGTTGGTTTTCCCGTTTGAATGGTTTTACACTAGTAATTTTGGGGCCCTTTATAGCTTGTTGTTCGGTGTGAGCCAAGGCTCCGTGTTGAAGACCGTACTTTAACCTATAATGGTTTACTTTTTAAATTCTTATTTGGATGGAGATTTGTCTCATTGGCACTCACACCACATCTTCCTATATCTATTATATGATCAACTAGAAATATATATAAGTAAGGATTGTGCCTGATGTTCATATGATGAAATCATAATCTTTCAGTCAGTTTAATTGAAGTCTTGAGCTGGCATGTCAGTTTACTGCTAGTAGTCTGTTGTTATTTATGTATTATTGTCATTTTGTTTATTTTCTTTGGTTACATCTTCTGACATCAGACTCGGACTTCTCTTGAACTGAATTTTAATGTGCGTATTGTTATGCGTTTACTTTTCTACATTGGTTAGAAGTATAGGAGGAGGTTTGTAATCTCACAAACATGTTTAACCTCTCCGCATTTTTGCGCCTGTCCCAAGTCAGGAGCCTCTGGCCTTTGTTAGTCTTGTATTATTTTAATTTTAGTTTCTTGTGTATAATTTGGAAATTAGTATGACGTTCATTATCACTGGACTAGTATATATTTGTTTAGGGGCCAGCTGAAGGACGTACATGTACATTTTGATTTTTTTCACCATCGATTTACGAGTTTTGAATAGCGGTATACTACTGTTGCCTTTATTTACTTTGCCTCACAAACAATTCAAAAGAAACATAAAGCTGCCCAATTGTCTTATGACAAAATGAAAAATAGATATGGAGAATTTTCAACATTAAAAGTCAAATTCAATAATGTTCCATGTATTAATAGAGAGTAAACAGGAGCCTGTAATTTAGTGGTTGTCGTTTGTTTATGTGTTACATATTTGTTTTACGTTAACTTTTCTACATAAATAAGGCCGTTAGTTTTTTCGTTTGAATTGTTTTACATTGTCTTATTGGAGCCTTTTATAGCTGACTATGCGGTATGGGCTTTGCTCATTGTTGAAGGCCGTATGGTGACCTATAGTTGTTAATGTTTGTGTCATTTTGGTCTTTTGTGGATAGTTGTCTCATTGGCAATCATACCACATCTTCTTTTTTATATAACATTTTTAAAATTTCAAGGTTAATTGAAAAATGCTCTACCTTAGATCATTTTTCAATTTTTAATTTCACAAATTTCAAAAATAAACATGGGGGACACGCTTAATTATCTCTCCTCCTTTATATACAATTTAAATTATGTTGATAGTCCTAAATAAACAGCTTTAATACAACTATCACATAAACTTAACATGATTCAAGAAAATGATGTCAAGGTTAGATAAACCAAACAGAAAATACTGATACAACTTACAGTCATTCAATATACCTAATATTGTGACATATTTCTTATAGTTTCTAAGAAACAGACGAAACCAAGTAAACTTAACATTGACCAATAAACCATGAAAATTAGGTCAAGATGAGATGAACCATGTCAGGCAGACATGTTCGCCTTACAATCGTAATCCTACTCCACATGTGGCACCCATCATGATGCTTATGTTATTACAAATCCGGTAAAAAGTCTTATTCGCTAGGTTAAAATCGTTTAAAGTGAAGGATATTATAGTTACGACGTATGTATCAAAATAGTCTTCAAATAAAAGTTATTATTTGGATAAAAATAGACTGTTTAACATCTCTCTGATATACAGGTCATTTCTAAATGTTCATAATTATGAGTATAAGGCTTGACAACACTTAAGAGTTTAACAATTCGGACCACTTCAGTTGACTCGTATGTATTTTCTTTTTTCTTTTTTCTTTTATAGGTCTCAACAAATGTGTCTGGGGTAGCGGGCATTGGAGATACTAACAATAAGGTACAAGATGTTAAAATTCACCATACAAATCCTTCTAATGAGGATCGTAGTTACATAATGAGATAATGTAAAACTGCTAGTAGTTAGTTCTTTCCATTTTTCTGTGGAAAGACCTATAATAATTCTTCCGTTTATAAGTTCTTTCCACTTTTCCATGTAAAGACCTATTGTATTTGTTCTGATTATAAATATAAGCTCATGTGGCTTCTAGGGCCACGTGAGCTTTTATTATCACTTGGCGTCCGTCGTCCGTCGTCCGTTGTCCGTCGTCGTTAACTTTTGCAAAAATCTTCTCCTCTGAAACAAATGGCAAAATGGAACCAAACTTTACCACACTCATCATTGATGTATCTTGTTTAAAAAATGTTCCCGGTGTCCCGGCCCACAAACCAAGATGGCCGCCACGGCTAAAATAGAACATAGGGGTAAAATGCAGATTTTGGCTTATAACTCTGAATCCAAAGCATTTAGAGCAAATCTGACATGGGGGTAATATTGTTTATTTTTGGTTATTATCTTGAATATCATTATAGATAGAGATAAACTGTAAACAGCAATAATGTTCAGAAAAGTAAGATTTACAAATAAGTCAGACCGAAATGGTCAGTTGACCCCTTTAGGAGTTATTCCCTTTTATAGTCAATTTTTAACCATTTTTCGTAAATTTTGGTAATCTTTTAGAAAAACCGTCTCCTCTGAAACTACTGGGCCAAAATAATCCAAACTTTGCCACAATTATATTTGGGGTATTTAGTTAATGTGTCCGGCCATCAAAGCAAGATGGCCGCCCTGGCTAAAATAGAACATAGGGGTAAAATGCAGTTTTTGGCTTATTACAAAAAAACAAAGCATTTAGAGCAAATCTGACGGGGAAAATTGTTGATCAGATCAAGATCTGAAATTTTCGGACATTCCGTTCATAGGTTGCTGCCCCCGAATTGATAATTGTATTGAAATTTTGCCTTTTTTTGTTATTATCTTGAATATTATTATAGATAGAGATAAACTGTAAACAGCAATAATGTACAGCAAAGTAAGACCTAAAAAAAGTCAACATGACCAAAATGGTCAATTGACCCCCTAAGGAGTTATTGTCCTTTATAGTCAATTTTTATAAAATTTGTGAATTTTTACTAACATTTTCCACTGAAACTACTGGGTCAAGTTCATTATAGATAGAGGTAATTGTTCGCAGCAAGAATGTTCAGTAAAGTAAGATGAACAAACTCATCACCATCACAAAAACGCAATTTTGTCATGAATCCATCTGCTTCCTTTGTCTAATATTCACAGACCAAAGTGAGCGACACAGGCTCGTTATATTCTTCGCATGATTTGTCCTATTATGACCGAAGCAATCTGAACACTCCATGTGCATTTGATATAAGTGATATGCATATGTATAATAACCTAGAATCATTTCATTTGAGGTGCCTGATCCACAATTTAGAAAATTACCCCAAGGTCAGAGGTCAAGGTTATATTTCAAATTTTGATTTTGACTTATTTTTAATTCTTTTCAAAAATCGTATCAAATATTCACAACATACTTCTACTAAAATATTAGTTTCTACATGTCATAACACATAAGTTTTGGTTGAAAGTGTACGCTAACATTATATTTGAGTTTTCTCCCCTCTCATACTAGTCAACAAAAGAAACGATACACGACTTCGGAATCAAATTTATCAAAAAAGTTGTTAATATAAAACAAAATGAGATGCACATTTTAACACTTTTCATTTGCCATGTATGTGCAAATGATTATGAAATCTCTCTAGTACATATTTAGATAAAGATATAAATTCACTTTTGATTGAATTAGATGTTGTTAAAGAAGATTTAGAGCAAATAGTAAACAATCAAACAAGAGGGGCTATTATACGATCACATGCCGAGCACTGCGAAGTCAATGAAAGAAATTCAAAATATTTCTTCTCATTAGAAAAACGTAATTATAAAAATAAATGTATTAACAAATTAGTTGTGAACGACATTGAAATATTTTCACAAGAAAAAAATCTAAACGAAGAGAGACATTTCTACGGAAAATCTGTACTCATCATAAAAAGACTCTGATAAATATTCAGGTGATTCTAACTTTTTTGATTTAAATTTTATTCCTAAGCTAACAGATCTGGAAAAGGATATATGCGATGGAGATAATTCAGAATCTGAGTGCGTTAAAGTTTTAAAAACATTATAAAATAATAAAAGCCCTCGTACAGATTGGCTTACCGCTGAGTTTTACAAATTTTTCTGGATTGATGTAAAACAAATATGTTTTGGAAAGCTATGAATATTCCTTCGAGACCGGAACCCTCTCAATAGACCAAAGACGGGGTATTCTGACTCTTATTCCAAAGAAAGATAAAGATAGAACATTCTTGTCGAAATGGCGTCCTCTTTCTCTCTTAAATTTTGTTTAAAAATTATTAGCCAAACTTATTGCGGAAAGAATGAAATTATTTCTTCCGAAACTTATAGATCCGGATCAGACAGGATATGTGGCTGGTAGATATATTGGTGAAAACGTACGACTTATTGCTGATATAATATTGTTTACTACTTTAAAAAATTACCAAGGGCTTATTTTACTAGTCGATTTCGAAAAGGCGTTTGATACGCTAGAATGGAAATTTATTCAAAAAGCATTGGTTTGTTTTAATTTTGGTTGCATGCAAGTTTCGGAAATGGGTCTTAACTTATACTCAAATATATCTAGTCTTGTCGTTAATAATGGATTTAGTTCTAGTCCATTCAAAATTGAGAGAGGTGTTCGACAAAGGTGTCATTTGTCTCCTTTTTTTTAATTTATTTTGGCTGGCAAAAATGCTGGCAATAAGTATTCGTAAGAACAATCATATATCTGGTATAAAAATTGGGGATACTGAAATAAAAATTTCACAGTTGGCTGATGATACCACATGTTTTTTGAAAGTGTATTTTCTGCGCAAATTTTAAAAGATTCCTTTAATTTTTTTGAGAAGTGTTCAGGGTTAAAAGTCAATTTTTCGAAAACCGAAGCAACATGGATTGGTAGAAATAAATTTAACAAAGAAGTTCCCTTCCTATTAAATGGACAGATGGTTTTAAAAACTTAGGTTTAAAATTTAACGCTTTTGAAGAAATGGTTTGTTCTAATTTTGATACATGCATAGAAAAAATGGAATCAATAATTAAAATGTGGAGGATCAAAAACCTTTTCTTGATCGGTAAAATCGTAATTCTTAAATCACTTGCAATATCGAAGCTTATTTATGTAATTTCATCTACACATGTACCAAGATCTTATGTTATTAAAATATAAAGGGACATTAATAACTTTTTATGGAATGGTAGTACTCCGAAAGTTAAATCGGAAGTTATTCAAAAGTCTCCTAGCGAGGGGGGACTGAAAACATCAACTTTTGAAGTACAGCTGTTATCCTTTCGTATTATGTGGGTAAAACGATTTTTGTCAGAACATGACTCTAAATGGAAACATGTTTCCAAAGCATTCTTCTCCCTTTTTGATTAAGAGGATTTATTTTAAGCAGATGTGAATTTGAGTTTTTAAATTTAAAAGCACCTCTATTTTATATATAATTGTTATCTGCTTGGAAACGTTTCAAGGGTATTTTCATCCAGTTAAATGCATTTCATGTTAGAAAAGAATTTATTTGGTTCAATCCGTTTATCAAAGTTAACAGAACGAGTATTTTTTACAAATCTTGGTACACGAAAGGCATAAGGTTCATTAATGATATCGTAGATGATAAAGGCGAATTTTTGTCTCATGACGCTATTAACAAAAAAATAATCTGAATGTTACTTTTGTAGACATTCTATCTATTAAACTTGCTATACCACGTGACTGGAAAGATTTGTTATCACAACAACACATGTCACCTAAGAGCAACTCCTTTGGAATCGTTTTTGAGCATGAGAATAAAAAAATGCCTATTAGTAAATTATATGCTAAAGATGTATTTTCACTTTTTAATTTAATTCACTGTAATTAGTTAATACTTCAGTTTCATTATGTATATCTCTTTCATATTAATTTGTTAAAATGTACTGTTTGTATTTTTTTTTTTGAATTGTTCTATATAATAAGGATGTTCTTATCCCGGGCATTAAAACAATGCCGTATTTGGCAAAACCTTTTTAACTTTTGATCTTCAGTGCTGTACAACTTTGTACCTTTTCATGTTATATTTGTTATTCTCGTGGTTTTTTGTCTGATGCTTGGTCCGTTTCTGTGTGTGTTGCGTTTCTGTGTGTGTTGCGTTTCGGTGTTGTGTCGTTGTTCTCCTCTTATATTTAATGCGTTTCCCTCAGTTTTAGTTTGTTACCCTGATTTCGTTTTTTTGTCCATGGATTTATGAGTTTTGAACAGCGGTATACTACTGTTGCCTTTATTTATCGATCGGGTAAGTGTTTCTCCTATTTCACAACAAAAGTGGGATGAAAGTTTTAATATAGAAATTAGTGACGAAAAGTTGAACAATATTTGTTCACTAGCGTTTAAATGTACTTTTGAAAGCAAACTACAAGCTTTTCAATATAAAGTGTTACACAGAATAGTCTCACATCGTTATCTCCTTGATAAATATAATCTTTGTTTAACCAACGAATATGCCAGTTGTAAAGAAATAGAAACTATATAGCATATATTTTTTGAATGTATAGAAATAAAACAATTTTGGAGAGAATTTTCTAATTGGTGGCATTTAGTTTTTGGAGTAGAAATATTTTTGAATAAAGACAGTGTCATTTTTGGTATATTGAATTGTGATAACTTAATGTTAAACTATTGTATTCTACAAGCAAAATATTACATTAATTATGTAAAGTACAATCAATTAGACAGATTGTTCATATATATGCAAGCTTTTCTCAAATTTTTGAAAAGACGTCTGGAGATATTAGAATATTTATATCTTTCTAAAGACAAGCACGAGTCATTTGTCGACAGATGGGGGAGATTTATGGAAGTATTTAATTAAATTTATTCTCGATATGACCATTTATATTAAATGTATTCCAAAGTATCCTTTACTTGTATCATATACCGATTATTCACATCATTTACTTGTATTAGTTTTTTACTATGTCTTATTCGAAAAAAAATCAATAGTATGACTATGCCATAGGTCAATCACTTATGTATTGTAAAAATGTATGTATGTATGCACTGTAGTTTGAACACCAAAAAGATCAATAAAAAAGAAAAAAAAGGATTATGAAAATCAAAACCTGTCGGAAAGAAAGTAAATTCCGCGTAAATGATCACAGAATCCTAAATTATTTTGCGGAAAATTGGAATAAAATAGACACATTTTCATAGAACTTTAGAAAATATTCTAATTTGTTTAAAAATATGCAATATGCTAATCAAGTTATATTTTTTTAATTTTTAGGTAAAAAAACGTGTATTTTGAAATCTCAAGATTTTTTTTTTTTTAAATGTGTTCACGTCTCAAATCAATGCTTTAGATATGAAAACACTGCAAATTTGGAACCTTTAAGATAAGTTTCAAGTTTGAAACCGAATATTTGAATTTCACTTTACGTGTACTGTATATCGTAAATAAAAGGATAATGTATATATTTTACCGATTTCTTATGGGGCCGAATTTCGCTTTAAAAATAAAAAAACGAACCAGTGTGATTTTTATACGACCGCAAATTTTGAAAACAATTTCGTCGTATATTGCTATCACGTTGGCGTCGTCGTCGTCGTCGTCGTCGTCGTCGTCGTCGTCGTCGTCGTCGTCGTCGTCGTCGTCGTCCGAATACTTTTAGTTTTCGCACTCTAACTTTAGTAAAAGTGAATATAAATCTATAAAATTTTATCACAAGGTTTATGACCACAAAAGGAAGGTTGGTATTGATTTTGGGAGTTTTGGTCCCAACATTTTAGGAATTAGGGGCCAAAAAGGGCCCAAATAAGCATTTTCTTGGTTTTCGCACTATAACTTTAGTTTAAGTTAAAAGAAATCTATGAAATTTTGACACAAGGTTTATGACCACAAAAGAAAGGTTGGGATTGATTTTGGGAGTTTTGGTTTCAATAGTGTAGGAATTAGGGGCCAAAAAAGGGCCCAAATAAGCATTATTCTTGGTTTTCGCACAATAACTTTAGTTTAAGTAAATAGAAAATAATGAAATTTATACACAATGTTTATGACCACAAAAGGAAGGTTGGTATTGATTTTGGGAGTTTAGGTCCCAACAGTTTAGGAATTAGGGGCCAAAAAGGGACCCAAATAAGCATTTTTCTTGGTTTTCGCACCATAACTTTAGTATAAGTAAATAGAAATCTATGAAATTTAAACACAAGGTTTATGACGATAAAAGGAAGGTTGGTAATGATTTTGGGAGTTTTGGTCCAAACAGTTTAGGAATAAGGGGCCCAAAGGGTCCAAAATTAAACTTTGTTTGATTTCATCAAAATTGAATAATTGGGGTTCTTTGATATGCTGAATCTAACTGTGTATGTAGATTTTTAACTTTTGGTCCCGTTTTCAAATTGGTCTACATTAAGGTCCAAAGGGTCCAAAATTAAACTTCGTTTGATTTTGACAAAAAAATTATCGGTTGGGTTCTTTGATATGCTGAATCTAAAAATGTACTTAGATTCTTGATTATCGGCCAAGTTTTCAAGTTGGTCCAAATCGGGGTCCAAAATTAGACTTTGTTTGATTTCATCAAAAATTGAATAAATGGGGTTTTTTGATATATGCCAAATCTAACTGTGTATGTAGATTCCTCATTTTTGGTCTTGTTTTCAAATTGGTCTACATTAAAGTCCAAAGGGTCCAAAATTAAACTTAGTTTGATTTTAACAAAAATTGAAATCTTGGGGTTCTTTGATATGCTGAATCCAAACATGTACTTAGATTTTTGATTATGGGCCCAGTTTTCAAGTTGGTCCAAATCAGGATCTAAAATTATTATATTAAGTTTTGTGCAATAGCAAGTCTTTTCAATTGCACAGTATTGCGCAATGGCAAGAAATATCTTATTGCAAAATATTGTGAAATAGCAATTTTGTTTTTAATTAGAGTTATCTTTCTTTGTTCAGAATAGTAAGCAAGAAATATCTAATTGTAAGATTTTTTTTTTATTTGGAGTTATCTTTCTTTGTCCAGAATCAACTTAAATCTTTGTTATATATACAATATACAATGTATATTCACTTTTTACTACCAACTGATAAATTAAAATAATCTTTACCATTCAGTGATAACAAGCAGTTTTTTTACATCTTAATATTTTATGATGTATTTAAATGAGTAGTAATTGTTGCAAACTCCATTAGAAATTTTAATTGAGATTAGTTTTGGAATAAGGGAAAGGGGGATGTGATTAAAAAAATTGGGTTCAATTTTCTCATTTGAAATTTCATAAATAAAAAGAAAATTTCTTCAAACATTTTTTTGAGAGGAATAATATTCAACAGCATAGTGAATTGCTCTAAGAGAAAACAAAAATTTTAATTTCATTATAACGCATTCATTCTGTGTCAGAAACCTATGCTGTGTCAACTATTTAATCACAATCCAAATTTAGAGCTGAATCCAGCTTGAATGTTGTGTCCATACTTGCCCCAACCGTTCAGGGTTCAACCTCTGCGGTCGTATAAAGCTACGCCCTGCGGAGCATCTGGTTTAAAATAAGTTGATGGCAAACATTGTCTTTACCTTTAAATGAGAGGTTGGCATCATTAGTTGGAACTCTGTTTTTTTAAATTGTCGTTTTTTGTAAGTTTTGTAAAAAAAAAATCGCCCAATGACGTCATACATGTAGGAGCCAAAAAACGGATTAATAGTTCCGTGGTCATTCGGTATTGACTTCTTCAATATTTGTCGTATATAATGAAACCTTCATCTAGAATTCGGAAAAAAAGTCGTGAATCTTTTCTTTTGTTGACTAGTATATATCATTAGGCATAATGTGATATAACCCATTAACAATAGGATATATGGTCTTTTGATTTGAGGCCTTTGGTGTATGACCTGAAAATTGAACTAAAGGTTTTAAAGAACAACAAGTGCAAAATGTTTGCTTTATTGTAATGAAGATTTGCTATATTTGGTCTGATAGGAGTTAGTGCCCCTGAAATGTCTAATTATAAGGTTAATTGATTATTGCTTTAACTTGGATCATTGCATGTATATAGCAATATGTGACCTTGAAAATAGTGACTCTGCGAAAACCAGAAGTAGAATGTTTTGCACTTTCCTCATAAAAAAGTACCCGCGCATGACAACCCCATATGAAATACGCGAGATCTCCACGCGGTTGCTTTTAGCCAATCAACCCTTGAAATGTATAGGAAGTAAAATATACTATAACCTTTTAAAGTTGATTTATTTCAAGACTATCAGAGAAGAAATACATTATTTTAAATTATAATCCTTCAACTGAAATTATTTAAACGGCATGTCAAAAACATTTTAACCAACTTTACAAATTGATTACGAGCGAAAAAAGGCGGTTTATCCGCGTTAAATACTAGTGAATTGAAAATATATTGAAGAAATTGAATAACAAACGCATATTGTACAGATTTTTATTTAAAAACGACAAATATAAGGCTTGTGATTTCTAAAAAACGTAAGTATTATATCTGTATTAAACATAGGAAATAACTTCCGAACGTATTATTGTCAGTTGTTTTACCTCTTCAAACTCAAAATACACCGATATTATAATTTGGTACACAAGAAGCGTGACCAATACAAATACGGGGTTGAAAAGCTTTACAGCCGATTCCAGTGATATAAGTGATATGCATATGTATAATAACCTAGAATCATTTCATTTGAGGTGCCTGATCCACAATTTAGAAAATTACCCAAAGGTCAGAGGTCAAGGTTATATTTCAAATTTTGATTTTGACTTATTTTTAATTCTTTTCAAAAATCGTATCAAATATTCACAACATACTTCTACTAAAATATTAGTTTCTACATGTCATAACACATAAGTTTTGGTTGAAAGTGTACGCTAACATTATATTTGAGTTTTCTCCCCTCTCATACTAGTCAACAAAAGAAACGATACACGACTTCGGAATCAAATTTATCAAAAAAGTTGTTAATATAAAACAAAATGAGATGCACATTTTAACACTTTTCATTTGCCATGTATGTGCAAATGATTATGAAATCTCTCTCGTACATATTTAGATAAAGATATAAATTCACTTTTGATTGAATTAGATGTTGTTAAAGAAGATTTAGAGCAAATAGTAAACAATCAAACAAGAGGGGCTATTATACGATCACATGCCGAGCACTGCGAAGTCAATGAAAGAAATTCAAAATATTTCTTCTCATTAGAAAAACGTAATTATAAAAATAAATGTATTAACAAATTAGTTGTGAACGACATTGAAATATTTTCACAAGAAAAAAATCTAAACGAAGAGAGACATTTCTACGGAAAATCTGTACTCATCATAAAAAGACTCTGATAAACATTATAAAATAATAAAAGCCCTCGTACAGATTGGCTTACCGCTGAGTTTTACAAATTTTTCTGGATTGATGTAAAACAAATATGTTTTGGAAAGCTATGAATATTCCTTCGAGACCGGAACCCTCTCAATAGACCAAAGACGGGGTATTCTGACTCTTATTCCAAAGAAAGATAAAGATAGAACATTCTTGTCGAAATGGCGTCCTCTTTCTCTCTTAAATTTTGATTAAAAATTATTAGCCAAACTTATTGCGGAAAGAATGAAATTATTTCTTCCGAAACTTATAGATCCGGATCAGACAGGATATGTGGCTGGTAGATATATTGGTGAAAACGTACGACTTATTGCTGATATAATATTGTTTACTACTTTAAAAAATTACCAAGGGCTTATTTTACTAGTCGATTTCGAAAAGGCGTTTGATACGCTAGAATGGAAATTTATTCAAAAAGCATTGGTTTGTTTTAATTTTGGTTGCATGCAAGTTTCGGAAATGGGTCTTAACTTATACTCAAATATATCTAGTCTTGTCGTTAATAATGGATTTAATTCTAGTCCATTCAAAATTGAGACAGGTGTTCGACAAAGGTGTCATTTGTCTCCTTTTTTTTAATTTATTTTGGCTGGCAAAAATGCTGGCAATAAGTATTCGTAAGAACAATCATATATCTGGTATAAAAATTGGGGATACTGAAATAAAAATTTCACAGTTGGCTGATGATACCACATGTTTTTTGAAAGTGTATTTTCTGCGCAAATTTTAAAAGATTCCTTTAATTTTTTTGAGAAGTGTTCAGGGTTAAAAGTAAATTTTTCGAAAACCGAAGCAACATGGATTGGTAGAAATAAATTTAACAAAGAAGTTCCCTTCCTATTAAATGGACAGATGGTTTTAAAAACTTAGGTTTAAAATTTAACGCTTTTGAAGAAATGGTTTGTTCTAATTTTGATACATGCATAGAAAAAATGGAATCAATAATTAAAATGTGGAGGATCAAAAACCTTTTCTTGATCGGTAAAATCGTAATTCTTAAATCACTTGCAATATCGAAGCTTATTTATGTAATTTCATCTACACATGTACCAAGATCTTATGTTATTAAAATACAAAGGGACATTAATAACTTTTTATGGAATGGTAGTACTCCGAAAGTTAAATCGGAAGTTATTCAAAAGTCTCCTAGCGAGGGGGGACTGAAAACACCAACTTTTGAAGTACAGCTGTTATCCTTTCGTATTATGTGGGTAAAACGATTTTTGTCAGAACATGACTCTAAATGGAAACATGTTTCCAAAGCATTCTTCTCCCTTTTTGATTAAGAGGATTTATTTTAAGCAGATGTGAATTTGAGTTTTTAAATTTAAAAGCACCTCTATTTTATATATAATTGTTATCTGCTTGGAAACGTTTCAAGGGTATTTTCATCCAGTTAAATGCATTTCATGTTAGAAAAGAATTTATTTGGTTCAATCCGTTTATCAAAGTTAACAGAACGAGTATTTTTTACAAATCTTGGTACACGAAAGGCATAAGGTTCATTAATGATATCGTAGATGATAAAGGCGAATTTTTGTCTCATGACGCTATTAACAAAAAAATAATCTGAATGTTACTTTTGTAGACATTCTATCTATTAAACTTGCTATACCACGTGACTGGAAAGATTTGTTATCACAACAACACATGTCACCTAAGAGCAACTCCTTTGGAATCGTTTTTGAGCATGAGAATAAACTAGAGGCTCCAAAGAGCCTGTGTCGCTCACCTTGGTCTATGTGAATATTAAACAAAGGAAGCAGATGGATTCATGACAAAATTGTGTTTTGGTGATGGTGATGTGTTTGTAAATCTTACTTTACTAGTCTTGCTGCTTACATTTATCTCTATCTATAATGAACTTGGCCCAGTAGTTTCAGTGGAAAATGTTAATAAAAATTTACAAATTTTATGAAAATTGTTAAAAATTGACTATAAAGGACAATAACTCCTTAGGGGGTCAATTGACAATTTCGGTCATGTTGACTTATTTGTAAATCTTACTTTGCTGAACATAATTGCTGTTTACAGTTTATCTCTATCTATAATAAAATTTAAGATAATAACCAAAAACAGCAAAATTTCCTTAAAATTACCGATTCAGGGGCAGCAACCCAACAACGGGTTGTCAGATTCATCTGAAAATTATAGGGCAGATAGATCTTGATCTGAGTAATAATTTTACCCCGTGTTGGATTTGCTCTAAATGCTTTGGTTTTTGAGTTATAAGCCAAAAACTGCATTTTACCCCTATGTTCTATTTTTAGCTGTGGCGGCCATCTTGATTTGAAAGTCGGGTCACCGGACACATTTTTAAAACAAGATACCCCAAAGATGATGATTGCCAAGTCTGGATTAATTTGGCCCAGTAGTTTCAGAGGAGAAGATTTTTGTAAAAGATAACTAAGATTTACGAAAAATGGTTAAAAATTGACTATAAAGGGCAATAACTCCTAAACGGGTCAACTGACCATTTCGGTCATGTTGACTTATTTGTAAATCCTACTTTACTAAACATTATTGCTGTTTACAGTTTATCTCTATCTATAATAATATTCAAGATAATAACCAAAAACTGCAAAATTTCCACAAAATTACCAATTCAGGGGCAGCAACCCAACAACGGGTTGACCGATTCATCTGAAAATTTCAGGGCAGATAGATCTTGACCTGATAAACATTTTTACCCTTGTCAGATTTCCTCTAAATGCTTTGGTTTTTGAGTTATAAGCCAAAAACTGCATTTTACCCCTATGTTCTATTTTTTGCCGTGGCGGCCATCTTGGTTGGTTGACAGGGTCACGCCACACATTTATTAAACTAGATACCCCAATGATGATTGTGGCCAAGTTTGGTTCAATTTGGCCCAGTAGTTTCAGAGGAGAAGATTTTTGTAAAAGATAACTAAGATTTACGAAAAATGGTTAAAAATTGACTATAAAGGGCAATAACTCCTAAACGGGTCAACTGACCATTTCGGTCATGTTGACTTATTTGTAAATCCTACTTTACTAAACATTATTGCTGTTTACAGTTTATCTTTATCTATAATAATATTCAAGATAATAACCAAAAACTGCAAAATTTCCACAAAATTACCAATTCAGGGGCAGCAACCCAACAACGGGTTGACTGATTCATCTGAAAATTTCAGGGCAGATAGATTTTGACCTGATAAACATTTTTACCCCATGTCAGATTTCCTCTAAATGCTTTGGTTTTTGAGTTATAAGCCAAAAACTGCAGTTTACCCCTATGTTCTATTTTTAGCCGTGGCTGCCATCTTGGTTGGTTGACTGGGTCACGCCACACATTTTTTAAACTAGATACCCCAATGATGATTGTGGCCAAGTTTGGATTAATTTGGCCAAGTAGTTTCAGAGGAGAAGATTTTTGTAAAAGATTACTTTAATTTACGAAAAATGGTTAAAAATTGACTATAAAGGGCAATAACTCCTAAACGGGTCAACTGACCATTTTGGTCATGTTGACATATTTGTAGATCTTACTTTGCTGAACATTATTGCTGTTTACAGTTTATCTCTATCTATAATAATATTCAAGATAATAACCAAAAACTGCAAAATTTCCACAAAATTACCAATTCAGGGGCAGCAACCCAACAACGGGTTGACCGATTCATCTGAAAATTTCAGGGCAGATAGATCTTGCCCTGATAAACATTTTTACCCCATGTCAGATTTCCTCTAAATGCTTTGGTTTTTGAGTTATAAGCCAAAAACTGCATTTTACCCCTATGTTCTATTTTTAGCCATGGCGGCCATCTTGGTTAGTTGGCCGGGTCACCGGACACATTTTTTAAACTAGATACCCCAATAATGATAGTGGCCAAGTTTGGTTTAATTTGGCCCAGTAGTTTCAGAGGAGAAGATTTTTGTAAAAGTTAACAACGACGACGGACGACGGACGACGGACGACAGACGACGGACGACGGACGACGACGGACGCCGGACGCAAAGTGATGGGAAAAGCTCACTTGGCCCTTCGGGCCAGGTGAGCTAAAAAATGCCTATTAGTAAATTATATGCTAAAGATGTATTTTCACTTTTTAATTTAATTCACTGTAATTAGTTAATACTTCAGTTTCATTATGTATATCTCTTTCATATGAATTTGTTAAAATGTACTGTTTGTATTTTTTTTTTTGAATTGTTCTATATAATAAGGATGTTCTTATCCCGGGCATTAAAACAATGCCGTATTTGGCAAAACCTTTTTAACTTTTGATCTTCAGTGCTGTACAACTTTGTACCTTTTCATGTTATATTTGTTATTCTCGTGGTGTTTTGTCTGATGCTTGGTCCGTTTCTGTGTGTGTTGCGTTTCGGTGTTGTGTCGTTGTTCTCCTCTTATATTTAATGCGTTTCCCTCAGTTTTAGTTTGTTACCCTGAAATTTTCGTTTTTTTGTCCATGGATTTATGAGTTTTGAACAGCGGTATTCTACTGTTGCCTTTATTTATCGATCGGGTGTTTCTCCTATTTCACAACAAAGGTGGGATGAAAGTTTTAATATAGAAATTAGTGACGAAAAGTTGAACAATATTTGTTCACTAGCGTTTAAATGTACTTTTGAAAGCAAACTACAAGCTTTTCAATATAAAGTGTTACACAGAATAGTCTCACATCGTTATCTCCTTGATAAATATAATCTTTGTTTAACCAACGAATATGCCAGTTGTAAAGAAATAGAAACTATATAGCATATATTTTTTGAATGTATAGAAATAAAACAATTTTGGAGAGAATTTTCTAATTGGTGGCATTTAGTTTTTGGAGTAGAAATATTTTTGAATAAAGACAGTGTCATTTTTGGTATATTGAATTGTGATAACTTAATGTTAAACTATTGTATTCTACAAGCAAAATATTACATTAATTATGTAAAGTACAATCAATTAGACAGATTGTTCATATATATGCAAGCTTTTCTCAAATTTTTGAAAAGACGTCTGGAGATATTAGAATATTTATATCTTTCTAAAGACAAGCACGAGTCATTTGTCGACAGATGGGGGAGATTTATGGAAGTATTTAATTAAATTTATTCTCGATATGACCATTTATATTAAATGTATTCCAAAGTATCCTTTACTTGTATCGTATACCGATTATTCACATCATTTACTTGTATTAGTTTTTTACTATGTCTTATTCGAAAAAAAATCAATAGTATGACTATGCCATAGGTCAATCACTTATGTATTGTAAAAATGTATGTATGTATGCACTGTAGTTTGAACACCAAAAAGATCAATAAAAAAGAAAAAAAAAGATTATGAAAATCAAAACCTGTCGAAAAGAAAGTAAATTCCGCGTAAATGATCACAGAATCCTAAATTATTTTGCGGAAAATTGGAATAAAATAGACACATTTTCATAGAACTTTAGAAAATATTATAATTTGTTTAAAAATATGCAATATGCTAATCAAGTTATATTTTTTTAATTTTTAGGTAAAAAAACGTGTATTTTGAAATCTCAAGATTTTTTTTTTTTAAATATGTTCACGTCTCAAATCAATGCTTTAGATATGAAAACACTGCAAATTTGGAACCTTTAAGATAAGTTTCAAGTTTGAAACCGAATATTTGAATTTCACTTTACGTGTACTGTATATCGTAAATGAAAGGATAATGTATATATTTTACCGATTTCTTATGGGGCCGAATTTCGCTTTAAAAATAAAAAAACGAACCAGTGTGATTTTTTAAAATAAGTTGATGGCAAACATTGTCTTTACCTTTAAATGAGAGGTTGGCATCATTAGTTGGAACTCTGTTTTTTTAAATTGTCGTTTTTTGTAAGTTTTGTTAAAAAAAAAATCGCCCAATGACGTCATACATGTAGGAGCCAAAAAACGGATTAATAGTTCCGTGGTCATTCGGTATTGACTTCTTCAATATTTGTCGTATATAATGAAACCTTCATCTAGAATTCGGAAAAAAAGTCGTGAATCTTTTCTTTTGTTGACTAGTATATATCATTAGGCATAATGTGATATAACCCATTAACAATAGGATATATGGTCTTTTGATTTGAGGCCTTTGGTATATGACCTGAAAATTGAACTAAAGGTTTTAAAGAACAACAAGTGCAAAATGTTTGCTTTATTGTAATGAAGATTTGCTATATTTGGTCTGATAGGAGTTAGTGCCCCTGAAATGTCTAATTATAAGGTTAATTGATTATTGCTTTAACTTGGATCATTGCATGTATATAGCAATATGTGACCTTGAAAATAGTGACTCTGCGAAAACCAGAAGTAGAATGTTTTGCACTTTCCTCATAAAAAAAGTACCCGCGCATGACAACCCCATATGAAATACGCGAGATCTCCACGCGGTTGCTTTTAGCCAATCAACCCTTGAAATGTATAGGAAGTAAAATATACTATAACCTTTTAAAGTTGATTTATTTCAAGACTATCAGAGAAGAAATACATTATTTTAAATTATAATCCTTCAACTGAAATTATTTAAACGGCATGTCAAAAACATTTTAACCAACTTTACAAATTGATTACAAGCGAAAAAAGGCGGTTTATCCGCGTTAAATACTAGTGAATTGAAAATATATTGAAGAAATTGAATAATAAACGCATATTGTACAGATTTTTATTTAAAAACGACAAATATAAGGCTTGTGATTTCTAAAAGACGTAAGTATTATATCTGTATTAAACATAGGAAATAACTTCCGAACGTATTATTGTCAGTTGTTTTACCTCTTCAAACTCAAAATACACCGATATTATAATTTGGTACACAAGAAGCGTGACCAATACAAATACGGGGTTGAAAAGCTTTACAGCCGATTCCAGTGATATAAGTGATATGCATATGTATAATAACCTAGAATCATTTCATTTGAGGTGCCTGATCCACAATTTAGAAAATTACCCAAAGGTCAGAGGTCAAGGTTATATTTCAAATTTTGATTTTGACTTATTTCTAATTCTTTTCAAAAATCGTATCAAATATTCACAACATACTTCTACTAAAATATTAGTTTCTACATGTCATAACACATAAGTTTTGGTTGAAAGTGTACGCTAACATTATATTTGAGTTTTCTCCCCTCTCATACTAGTCAACAAAAGAAACGATACACGACTTCGGAATCAAATTTATCAAAAAAGTTGTTAATATAAAACAAAATGAGATGCACATTTTAACACTTTTCATTTGCCATGTATGTGCAAATGATTATGAAATCTCTCTCGTACATATTTAGATAAAGATATAAATTCACTTTTGATTGAATTAGATGTTGTTAAAGAAGATTTAGAGCAAATAGTAAACAATCAAACAAGAGGGGCTATTATACGATCACATGCCGAGCACTGCGAAGTCAATGAAAGAAATTCAAAATATTTCTTCTCATTAGAAAAACGTAATTATAAAAATAAATGTATTAACAAATTAGTTGTGAACGACATTGAAATATTTTCACAAGAAAAAAATCTAAACGAAGAGAGACATTTCTACGAAAAATCTGTACTCATCATAAAAAGACTCTGATAAATATTCAGGTGATTCTAACTTTTTTGATTTAAATTTTATTCCTAAGCTAACAGATCTGGAAAAGGATATATGCGATGGAGATAATTCAGAATCTGAGTGCGTTAAAGTTTTAAAAACATTATAAAATAATAAAAGCCCTCGTACAGATTGGCTTACCGCTGAGTTTTACAAATTTTTCTGGATTGATGTAAAACAAATATGTTTTGGAAAGCTATGAATATTCCTTCGAGACCGGAACCCTCTCAATAGACCAAAGACGGGGTATTCTGACTCTTATTCCAAAGAAAGATAAAGATAGAACATTCTTGTCGAAATGGCGTCCTCTTTCTCTCTTAAATTTTGATTAAAAATTATTAGCCAAACTTATTGCGGAAAGAATGAAATTATTTCTTCCGAAACTTATAGATCCGGATCAGACAGGATATGTGGCTGGTAGATATATTGGTGAAAACGTACGACTTATTGCTGATATAATATTGTTTACTACTTTAAAAAATTACCAAGGGCTTATTTTACTAGTCGATTTCGAAAAGGCGTTTGATACGCTAGAATGGAAATTTATTCAAAAAGCATTGGTTTGTTTTAATTTTGGTTGCATGCAAGTTTCGGAAATGGGTCTTAACTTATACTCAAATATATCTAGTTTTGTCGTTAATAATGGATTTAATTCTAGTCCATTCAAAATTGAGACAGGTGTTCGACAAAGGTGTCATTTGTCTCCTTTTTTTTAATTTATTTTGGCTGGCAAAAATGCTGGCAATAAGTATTCGTAAGAACAATCATATATCTGGTATAAAAATTGGGGATACTGAAATAAAAATTTCACAGTTGGCTGATGATACCACATGTTTTTTGAAAGTGTATTTTCTGCGCAAATTTTAAAAGATTCCTTTAATTTTTTTGAGAAGTGTTCAGGGTTAAAAGTAAATTTTTCGAAAACCGAAGCAACATGGATTGGTAGAAATAAATTTAACAAAGAAGTTCCCTTCCTATTAAATGGACAGATGGTTTTAAAAACTTAGGTTTAAAATTTAACGCTTTTGAAGAAATGGTTTGTTCTAATTTTGATACATGCATAGAAAAAATGGAATCAATAATTAAAATGTGGAGGATCAAAAACCTTTTCTTGATCGGTAAAATCGTAATTCTTAAATCACTTGCAATATCGAAGCTTATTTATGTAATTTCATCTACACATGTACCAAGATCTTATGTTATTAAAATACAAAGGGACATTAATAACTTTTTATGGAATGGTAGTACTCCGAAAGTTAAATCGGAAGTTATTCAAAAGTCTCCTAGCGAGGGGGGACTGAAAACACCAACTTTTGAAGTACAGCTGTTATCCTTTCGTATTATGTGGGTAAAACGATTTTTGTCAGAACATGACTCTAAATGGAAACATGTTTCCAAAGCATTCTTCTCCCTTTTTGATTAAGAGGATTTATTTTAAGCAGATGTGAATTTGAGTTTTTATATTAAATTTAAAAGCACCTCTACTTTATATATAATTGTTATCTGCTTGGAAACGTTTCAAGGGTATTTTCATCCAGTTAAATGCATTTCATGTTAGAAAAGAATTTATTTGGTTCAATCCGTTTATCAAAGTTAACAGAACGAGTATTTTTTACAAATCTTGGTACACGAAAGGCATAAGGTTCATTAATGATATCGTAGATGATAAAGGCGAATTTTTGTCTCATGACGCTATTAACAAAAAAATAATCTGAATGTTACTTTTGTAGACATTCTATCTATTAAACTTGCTATACCACGTGACTGGAAAGATTTGTTATCACAACAACACATGTCACCTAAGAGCAACTCCTTTGGAATCGTTTTTGAGCATGAGAATAAAAAAATGCCTATTAGTAAATTATATGCTAAAGATGTATTTTCACTTTTTAATTTAATTCACTGTAATTAGTTAATACTTCAGTTTCATTATGTATATCTCTTTCATATTAATTTGTTAAAATGTACTGTTTGTATTTTTTTTTTTGAATTGTTCTATATAATAAGGATGTTCTTATCCCGGGCATTAAAACAATGCCGTATTTGGCAAAACCTTTTTAACTTTTGATCTTCAGTGCTGTACAACTTTGTACCTTTTCATGTTATATTTGTTATTCTCGTGGTGTTTTGTCTGATGCTTGGTCCGTTTCTGTGTGTGTTGCGTTTCGGTGTTGTGTCGTTGTTCTCCTCTTATATTTAATGCGTTTCCCTCAGTTTTAGTTTGTTACCCTGAAATTTTCGTTTTTTTGTCCATGGATTTATGAGTTTTGAACAGCGGTATTCTACTGTTGCCTTTATTTATCGATCGGGTAAGTGTTTCTCCTATTTCACAACAAAGGTGGGATGAAAGTTTTAATATAGAAATTAGTGACGAAAAGTTGAACAATATTTGTTCACTAGCGTTTAAATGTACTTTTGAAAGCAAACTACAAGCTTTTCAATATAAAGTGTTACACAGAATAGTCTCACATCGTTATCTCCTTGATAAATATAATCTTTGTTTAACCAACGAATATGCCAGTTGTAAAGAAATAGAAACTATATAGCATATATTTTTTGAATGTATAGAAATAAAACAATTTTGGAGAGAATTTTCTAATTGGTGGCATTTAGTTTTTGGAGTAGAAATATTTTTGAATAAAGACAGTGTCATTTTTGGTATATTGAATTGTGATAACTTAATGTTAAACTATTGTATTCTACAAGCAAAATATTACATTAATTATGTAAAGTACAATCAATTAGACAGATTGTTCATATATATGCAAGCTTTTCTCAAATTTTTGAAAAGACGTCTGGAGATATTAGAATATTTATATCTTTCTAAAGACAAGCACGAGTCATTTGTCGACAGATGGGGGAGATTTATGGAAGTATTTAATTAAATTTATTCTCGATATGACCATTTATATTAAATGTATTCCAAAGTATCCTTTACTTGTATCATATACCGATTATTCACATCATTTACTTGTATTAGTTTTTTACTATGTCTTATTCGAAAAAAAATCAATAGTATGACTATGCCATAGGTCAATCACTTATGTATTGTAAAAATGTATGTATGTATGCACTGTAGTTTGAACACCAAAAAGATCAATAAAAAAGAAAAAAAAAGATTATGAAAATCAAAACCTGTCGAAAAGAAAGTAAATTCCGCGTAAATGATCACAGAATCCTAAATTATTTTGCGGAAAATTGGAATAAAATAGACACATTTTCATAGAACTTTAGAAAATATTCTAATTTGTTTAAAAATATGCAATATGCTAATCAAGTTATATTTTTTTAATTTTTAGGTAAAAAAACGTGTATTTTGAAATCTCAAGATTTTTTTTTTTAAATATGTTCACGTCTCAAATCAATGCTTTAGATATGAAAACACTGCAAATTTGGAACCTTTAAGATAAGTTTCAAGTTTGAAACCGAATATTTGAATTTCACTTTACGTGTACTGTATATCGTAAATGAAAGGATAATGTATATATTTTACCGATTTCTTATGGGGCCGAATTTCGCTTTAAAAATAAAAAAACGAACCAGTGTGATTTTTTAAAATAAGTTGATGGCAAACATTGTCTTTACCTTTAAATGAGAGGTTGGCATCATTAGTTGGAACTCTGTTTTTTTAAATTGTCGTTTTTTGTAAGTTTTGTTAAAAAAAAAATCGCCCAATGACGTCATACATGTAGGAGCCAAAAAACGGATTAATAGTTCCGTGGTCATTCGGTATTGACTTCTTCAATATTTGTCGTATATAATGAAACCTTCATCTAGAATTCGGAAAAAAAGTCGTGAATCTTTTCTTTTGTTGACTAGTATATATCATTAGGCATAATGTGATATAACCCATTAACAATAGGATATATGGTCTTTTGATTTGAGGCCTTTGGTATATGACCTGAAAATTGAACTAAAGGTTTTAAAGAACAACAAGTGCAAAATGTTTGCTTTATTGTAATGAAGATTTGCTATATTTGGTCTGATAGGAGTTAGTGCCCCTGAAATGTCTAATTATAAGGTTAATTGATTATTGCTTTAACTTGGATCATTGCATGTATATAGCAATATGTGACCTTGAAAATAGTGACTCTGCGAAAACCAGAAGTAGAATGTTTTGCACTTTCCTCATAAAAAAAGTACCCGCGCATGACAACCCCATATGAAATACGCGAGATCTCCACGCGGTTGCTTTTAGCCAATCAACCCTTGAAATGTATAGGAAGTAAAATATACTATAACCTTTTAAAGTTGATTTATTTCAAGACTATCAGAGAAGAAATACATTATTTTAAATTATAATCCTTCAACTGAAATTATTTAAACGGCATGTCAAAAACATTTTAACCAACTTTACAAATTGATTACAAGCGAAAAAAGGCGGTTTATCCGCGTTAAATACTAGTGAATTGAAAATATATTGAAGAAATTGAATAATAAACGCATATTGTACAGATTTTTATTTAAAAACGACAAATATAAGGCTTGTGATTTCTAAAAGACGTAAGTATTATATCTGTATTAAACATAGGAAATAACTTCCGAACGTATTATTGTCAGTTGTTTTACCTCTTCAAACTCAAAATACACCGATATTATAATTTGGTACACAAGAAGCGTGACCAATACAAATACGGGGTTGAAAAGCTTTACAGCCGATTCCAATGAGTGTGTACGCAAAGGTAAAATCTTTGGTTAGTTTGCTTGCTAGCTGAACCGCGACGTCATTGTTAGGTAAGGTACCCTCATTTAAGAGTAGACTAGTCTGTCAAATAACCAAAGTATCTCTGTAGGAATAGGCTACGTCGAAAGGAGGGTAGGAAATTTTCCCGATTTTTTTTTTATTGATTTTTCTACCGTAATTGGGGACTTCGTCCCCATATTATATTGCTATACAATAAAAGGGTTATTGCATAAATATTGGCGAATATTGTCCCTCGTAGAACATATATTACACTCGCAAGCTCGTGCAATATAAAATTCTACTCGGGACAATATTCCCCAATATTCATGCAATAACCCTATATTATTATTATTATAATTATTATTATTATTATTATTATTATTATTATTATTATTATTAAGCCAGTTAATTTTTAACACGTATGCGTTTGTCATTGGAAAAGAAAGAAAAAATATCTTCATCGGGGTTATTCTTAACAAAATATCGTATAATTACTATAACAAAGCAATCAAAAGAAACGAAACAAAACATGTCTCCAGTATTTCATAACATTTTGGACTGATGATGTTAGCAATATTATGGATAAATAGCATACACCATATACCGAAGGCCATTCATAAACTATAGTTGTTTGATTTCCTATTTTTTGGTCATTGATAGTTAGTTGTCTCATGGGTAATCATTCTTTATTTTTGTATATTATACAATTTTTCATTTTAAGTGCATTATGAAGAAACAAGATGATCCCAAAGATCTGCATGCAAAGCTGAAAGGGGACCTATGTGATCATATTAACCATGATATAGAAAAATCTGAATTTGATAAAGTGAAAAACAGAGTGAAACACTACATGACACCAAAAGACTTCAAGGATGCAGTAGACATGCAATGTCTTCTGGATATTCTGGAGAAGAAAAATATTTTGAAAGTTGGTAAATACGACATCCTTATACAGATATTTAAAGAGTTCGATGTAAGAATCGTTGAAAACGTAATACAACCAGCTGAAGAAAACATAAAAAGGATACTTGATATGAAATATACAACACACATTAACGGTAAGCTTAAAAGTTAACAAGAACTATCTTTAAAAAAGATATCCGACGTATTTAAATTTGAGTATATGTTTAAAACTATCATTTCGATAACCTTCAGAAGCACAATGGCTTAATGAAGCAGGACCTCTTTAATAAAATCTCCATCTGAATGTAACTACAAGAAATTCTTTACTAAGTCTGGTTATATTAAGGCAATAATATATAAGAATATTGTGATGACTCCTAAAATTTTTATTTGTCAAAAATTCTAGTGCAAATTAAAAGACAAAAATATACATTTACAATTTTTTACATTAAACTTAATTCATGGTTAAAAAATCTAGAAACTATTGGTAGTATAAGTAGTATCTTTCTGTTTACATTCACCAAAACCTCGCGGAAATCTCACATGCTGGTAGGCGCGTTCTAAAAGTCATGTACGTTCGTACAAAAAGGTTTACATTAAAAATTATATAATTGTCCCGAATAAACAGCTGTCATGGATGCAAAGAGCTATTGCCTTTAGAGAAACAATTATTTTAATCAAAATAATATGAGGCAGGCATAACCTGTGAATGGGAACGAAGTCTGTATGTATCATTTTTTTTCATTCAAAATGTTGATAAAAGAAAACGAAATACCGTGCGTAACGTTCCCGATTTTGGTTCTGTTGTTAGGGAATTAGCTGTGACGTTCTTTAAGTTATGACGTCATATTCGATGTAAACAAAAGAAACGCTTTCATCAGGTTACGTTTTTTTCATATCAAACAATTATTAACCCTCTTGATGCCAGATTTAAAAACAACAACGTTATGACGTTACCAATAGGTAATGACATTTTGACGTCGCCAGTGCCGAATTCTTTTGACGTCGTCGTTTTCGAGGTTTTTTTTTTAATTTAGAAAGTTGAGTCTTTAGCTATATTCTTTGATAAAAGCGGTGACAACTATTACTTACTTGAAGAGAAATTGGCTTATTTTGTTTCTATATTTGTAGATGAACAAAAAATATAATATTTTATTTGAGCGGAGAAGTTATTAAATACAATTAAAGAACGAAAAGAAATCAACATGTACTTCATATGCATTTTATTCTTGCACGTTTTATCAAGCATAGATCAGCTGATTAGAGTGTTTATGTATGCCATTAATATTTTGTCATTTCTTGGAATGTGATAACATTTGAGTATTTATGACAATAAAACTCATGTCCAATTAACTGAAGTTGTTTCTTCCCTAAAACGCAAACATTTTATTCCTCATAAATCTGCAATGTGTGGAAATGTTTAAAACATCTTCCAACACAAAGTCCAACTCCACAGTCCGGACACCATGTTCTTATTCTTGTCCCCGAAAATCTGTTCTCTTTGCCAGAACAAACGGCACATCTCATTCTCCTTTTGTTGGGAATCCATTCTATGAAGTGCCGAGCAGTAAGTCTGGTACTTTGAAGTAAGCAACGTCTACCCGGTCGTGTCTGTCCTTCTCTGTGTTGTCCAATCAAACCCTGTATTATTTCCTGCTGAAATGTCAAATGGTCCATTTTCTTCTGTACCACAAAGGTATTTCTGTAACATATGTAGGCGTTAACTGAAAACAAAAAAATAAAATAATATTGTTAAATTGATGTTTTTAATACCTTTTGGAAAACAAAGTCACACCTGAATTGTATGCGAGTTTAGTTTGAGTAACTTAAAATTTCAAATAAACCATACCTGTTGCTGTCATGAGGAGGTTGAACAAAATCTTCTTCCATAATTTCAAACTTCTAAATTTGGGTTCATACTGTGCAATAAACTGGTCACCTAGATCAACGCCTCCCATCGTCTCATTGTATTTGTGTACCAAAGCTGGCGCCTTCACAACTTTCCCCTTACTATTAGGTTTCCGGGTCATTCTGAAAACATGTAAAAATTTGAGAAACATAAGTTAAACTGGGTTTTTTTTTTACAAATTATCAACTGATCATGGCACTTTAAAAAACTTACTATTGTGCATTACATTTAATTACATTTAATTACAGTCTGGTTGAAGAATCATGTTGCTCTCTATAATCGTTTTATTAATTTTTGTTATTGATGCTACTGATTTGACAAATACCACTTGTACAGATACAACGGACTTACTATTACTAAGATTAGTTTATCACAAAACTGGACAATCAAAAATTTGTGCGTTTTTGTTTTTAATTCTTTGCAAACCGGAGTGTTATAGGAGATGATTCTATTTGCTAAATGTGGTTCTTGAGAAAAAGGTTGACTGGTGAAAATTTCATGATGCTACATGTAAAAATAAAAAAAAACGAAAATTAATCATTTCCAGACTTGAATTATTCTTTTGAAATGACACAATATAAATAATTTCAACAGCATACCCTTGTCCATCAGGATGACGAGGTGCATTTGATTTGCCTTTGTACAGTTCTACTTGGTGTGTGTATCCACTGCCTGATTCAGCAAGAACCCATGCCTTGACACCCCATCTGTGCGCCTTTTTATTAGCAATATATTGTTTAAAAAAATGCCTTCCTTTGAAACCAATCATTCTTTCGTCAATGCAAACATTTTGTGAAAGTCTGAAATAAGTTAATATTTTAAGAAAACATACATTATCGACTGCTAAAGCATTATCATTGCAGTGTAAAAACCTCAAAATTTCCTGGAATCTATTTCTTGACATGATCTGGGAAAAATTTGGAGTGCATGTTAATACATTCTTATTTCCGTTTTCCCAATATGAAGCGTAAGAAGGTTTTCTGACTATTCCCATTGCTAACAGCAAACCAAAAAAGGCACTGAGTTCCTGCTTGGAAACTGGTTTCCAATTATTTCCTCTTCCTTGTGGGGTTGGGTCATTAGCGTTTAACGTTGTTGTAGCATACCTATTTGTTTCCTCAACTATGATATCAAGCAAACTGTTGTCATCTTCACTAATAAATTTCTCAAAGTAATCATATGGAGATAAATTTGCATCAAATCCAAGAGGACCATGATCTGGACTGAATGCTGGCAGTCTATCTATGACAAAAGTATTTGGCTCTATAATAGTAAACCACGGTCCATTTCTCAGGTTACCAGGTCTATTGATTTCATTTTCAAAATCTTCAGCATCCGTGATAAATGAGTCGGATATATCAGCATCACTATTGCCGTTTTCTGTAAACGACATTTTTATCCTGCACACTCTAATTTCGCCGTGATTATTACGTCACTATGACGTCATAAATATGACGTAATATACTCAACGTAATCGTCAATGACCTATGGTCAGTAGTACAGTTATATATAATTGAAAACATAGTGTAAAACAAGTGCAATGTCTTGATTTAATTGGTATACTAATTTAGATTCTGGAGACGACATATATGTCGCCTTGGCATTAAACCCCCGCACGACATATATGTCGCTTTGGCATTAAAGCTATAACGACATATATGTCGCCTTGGCATTAAGAGGGTTTTAAAATTGAATTTGTATTGAGATCCAATGTTATATTTTACTAGACTAATAAATAAAAAAAAATTCAAAGTCTCATGCAAACAAGACAGTTATCTTCGCAAATGCGGGGAAAAGCGGAACAGGAAGTAGATCTGAAAAAAAAAGTTAGCGATTTTGAGTTCATTAGTACAATGAAAAATTCGGGAAATTTTCCCGATTTTTTTTTTTTTTGATTTTTCTACCGTAATTGGGGACTTCGTCCCCATACTAACTTAAACTTACTTAGGTGAATAAATGAATGCATATTGAAGGAGGAAAAGAAAAGAAATGAAAATAAAAATAAATAAGTCAATTGATAAACACTAAACAAAACAAACATTTCAAAAATTTAATACAAAACGGTAAGTGTCCCTGATATATTTCTGAACAGATTTAAAAAAAAAAGCAATATTCATATCATATGGAAATGACCTTTTGCTAAAAGGCAACATGTATGTCAACAATATCGCCTGTCCCATGTCAGGAGCCTCTGGCCTTTGTCTTGTACGATTTTTTTTATCTCTTTTTATATATATTTCGTAGTTTAGTATACCGACCATTATCACTGAACTAGTATACATTTTTGTTTAGAGGCCAGCTGAAACACGCCTCCGGGTGCAGGGTTTTCTCGTTGTATTAAATACCTATTGGTGGCTGTCGGGTCCGGGTAACACTTATCAATTCAAAGTTTTAAAAAGTTTTGCAATTTTAGATTTTTAGAATTTTGATCAAAGTTTTAAAATATCAAAATTTCAAATTGTGTTAAAGTTTTGAAATTTTGAAATTTTAACCAAATTATTAAAATATTAAAATTCTAAATATCGTTTAAAAATTTGATAGTTTAGGAATTTGAACAAACTTTTAAAATACTAAACCTAACGTGCAATTTTGATTTTTCACTTTTTGAAAGTTTGATTTTTTAAACTTTTGATTAAAATATCAAAAATATAAAAGGGGCGAAAAGAGGGGTAACTGTAAACACTGATGTAAATACGGCTCTGATAACAATCATTCTTAGTTAAATAAAAAGCACGAAATATACCAAATCATTTTTAATTACAAAATGAATAATGAAAAGAAGAACAGTATCCTGAAATTTTAAGATTGTGAATCTATCAAAAAAAAAAAAAACCTATTGAAACCGAAAATATCATTGCATGTACACTATGAGCGATCATCTTAAATCTTTAATCTGTGATTTGTAAGTTGTTGGCCATTAATATTTAGCTTTACTTTGAGCGTTTCCTAAGAAGATCGATAAAAAAAGCGCTTCGATCGTAACTTTTAACGTTAAGTTTTCATTTTTATCGGTTGTATGACGATCATAATTATATTGACTTGTACGATTTTAGTTAATATTTTTTTGGTACGGTAGGAATACCGAATGCATGGTGTCCCAATTAAGGTTGTGCTAGTCTACAATGTGGGAGGTTTTTGATATACTAGTATATATCTTATATGTCTTATAAATGTAGGTCTTATTATAAATATATGTCTTATTTTCGCTGAAATTAAGAGTACTAAGATCCAATAGTAGTAGATTGGAGTCAAGATACTATTACAAGGTATCTACAAAAACTCAGTATAGATGGATACCAGGATATAAATTTTGCCAGTTTTTGCGTCAGACGCGCGTTTCGTGTACAAAAGACGTATCACTGACGCTCGAATCAAATTAAGGTAACACGATACCGAATGGCATATCTCCCGATTTCCAAACTTTTTGGCATATGCGTTATTTGCACCGAGTTACATCGAAATATGTAATAAAAAATGGGGGTCACCATTTTTGTTTTCTTGGTATTTTCATTGGAAAACTTCGATTTGGGAGACAAATTTACTTAGGTATATAGGGGAAATGCCTGTTTTTCGGCTTACCTTTTTAGATTTTCCAATGGAGAGCTTTGTTCTTATATACGGAGAACAACAAAAAACTAACATAATATTCAGAATTACACACTGAATTCATACATGTATAGAAAATCATATGTCACCATCCTTGTTTTTGAGATAAATGGCTTCAAAATTGATTGATACCCTTAGAACTTGACCGAAAACGTGTGACGTTATTGAATACAGAATGTAACGTTATTCTCCTCAGAGGTATGAGAAATGGAAAACACAAAATGTGTCGGGATCTGAAGGATGTTTATTTTATTTTCGTTTTCCCTGTCAGGTTTCCGAAAATTTCTTAGTGATATGAGATTCTACAGATATAATTTATTTCGTCCTGCACATAGAAATTTCACTAACATGAATTTAACATTAATCTCGTCTGATTTTTTTCACTTAACGAACATAATACCTTCATATTTTTGTAAAATTCGAGTGAAAATAACATGAATTGTTTTACATTTGAATTACTGAGTTTTTAACTCCATCCCTTATGACAATGGTGGTGTCATTGCTTCATCCATGCAGATATAATTGCTCTGTTTTTGATTGTTGTTTAACGTTCAGTGGCAAATAGTTCATGCATGATAAATAAGATAACAAAACTCAAAGAAAAATTCAAAACTTTATATTCTTGACTTGCTACCGGTACATTTGTACATTAGTATAGTGTACTTTGCGTGGTGTAAATGTGTGAGTTGCGTGCTAAGCAAGTCGGACAAACATTGCAAACTGTATGCAAAATTTAACTATTAGTTCAACAGTCTGTCATTTGTGGAAAATTATTTTATAAAACAAATCTTGAGATCATATATGCATTCTTGAGGGGGTAGGACCTTAATCGGGACTGGGGTGTTTTTAAGCTCGGGATTTCGGGAATCGGGAATTCTTTTTTTCGAATTTCGGGACGTCGGGATTTACTTTATTTAAATTCGGGACCTCGGGATTTCGTGTTTTTAAGCCCGGGATTTCGGGATCAGGACCCCTCCTATCCCCCTCATTCTTTATAAGTAAAACAAACTGCGAAACATAAAAGCTCAAGCTTGAAATTCCACATGTAGGAGATGTTACCCGGAGTCTGTACTCTGCGGGCCTTTATAATTTATCAAAATGCCTAATCAAGCAACCTGTCATGAAAAAAAAATAAAAAATAAGAAAATCCAGACGATATGCGCACCTTTAAAAAAACCAGGTACACAATTTAAACCTGAAGCAAAAAGACTATCAAGTGTTGGATTGGCAGTCGAATTTACACGGGTGAAACGATATGATGTTGCGTGCTCTATTAGTTTCAAGTGGCGATTTTGAATTGTAGGATTGATTGCTGGTAACTTTACGTCCAGTGGCAAATATTTTATGCATGTTAAAGACGCAGTTAACAATAAGTAATACATCCCGCACAGCCAAATGGACGCCTCACTTTGGAAGCATTTTACTGCCGGTCGGAAGAAGACCAATTGACCATATTTGTATCCCTATTCACCCTAGGCCTTGGGGTGCAAATTGTAGGATATAAACAAAATATAAAATTATGTGCAATATACATTGTCAGAATTATAAAAGGTTTTTGAAGTCGCTACAAAACAAGTGGAAAGCTCGGCGAGTCTCGCTTTCAATCGTGTTTCTTAAGCTCATGCTAATACATTTTGTACTAGTATTACAATATACATACATGTATATGATCTTTTTTTATATAGTATATTTATCTACAGAAAGAAATGCATACAGTTCTTTTTTACATGTATATAGATCTACATGGAAGTTGCATGCTTGTTCTAAACACTCCTTTTAATACTGTGAAACTCCTCGGGCTTTTCCCGATGATAGGGCAGCAACCGTTTGATTATTTTTTATTTATTTTTTTTTGGGGGGGGGGCTATGGATTTTTTTTTGGAAAAAAAGTTTGTTTCCAGTTTTTGGAGAAAAAAATAATTTGTTTTGACCCTGAGAACAAAAAATTGTTTGTTTCACCCTCAGCTGCAACTATATGTAATGCTAAAATTGAAAGAAAAAAATTGTTTTGGACTTGTCGCCAAAAAAATAGATTGTCTTTCGCCAAAGGCAGAAAAAAAATCCATAGACCCCCCCCCCCCCCCCCCCCCCCCCAAAAATCAAATGGTTGCTGCCGAAGTATGTGAGCAATATGTCCCTCAGGGCCTAAAAGGCAACTATGTTAATTATCTTTCCGTCGTGTTGTCACCTAACTTGTACTTGTACATTATTTTCACCTCAAATCACACAAAAAAACACACTACCATCAAATACCCATGCAAGCGTAATTAACACGAAAATAAGATCTAAAGGATTTCAAGATCTAGATATATCAGTCTCATGGCTTTAATCAGACTGTAACGGGACCTGCTTTTTTCATTTTATTTTTGCCGAATCAGGTTCCCATGTATTTCTCAGCCTACGTTAACTTTTCCAGGCTGCATTCAGATGTTACTGTCTATCCCGTGTAGACTTGGTCTATAGGATTACAAATCTAGCACTTTATTTTCAAAATATTTCCGAAACTATATCGGATTTAATTTGTACAGAACAATGAATTTCAGAGACTTTTTATACTGGAACATAGAGAAATTTATTCGGCAAAATAACCGAGTAAACCACTTTCTTAACATTTCATACAAACAAACTATTTTTGTATGAGTTGCAAAATTTGCTTGTAATGTGCATTATCGCCTAATTCTATCCGTATTCTCATCCAGATAAATTTTCTTTTTCCAGTTTGCCCGAGCGGTATTTTGACGAGCATTTTAACACGAATTAATATATATGTACCAACATTTCCCCGTGTTTTTTACACATCATCCTAAGTTTCTATAAATTAGATTTCTACTTTCAAAACAAAAGTTCATGGGAATACGGCGTTCATCATGAAAAAGTATTTGTTGCAAACATATACCAAGACTAAACTTGTGATAAAACTCAGTCTATTATATTTAGATAAATCGTTCAGATACTTAAATTTTAAAGAAACAGAATATTTAAAAGTAAAGTAATACATTTTTAAAGATTAACAATGAGCAATAATAAAAAAAGTTATTAACATTTTCTTCATCGGTCAGGCCATAAGTCTGGGCAGGGTCGATGTTGTTAAGGTCAAGTTTTCCTTCTCTTTAATTATTATTTTCTAAATAATCTGTTTCTTATATCTCTATATTTTATGTCAGAATCTTCCTTGACATCAAATTTGAAGTCGATCTTTCAAAGAAAAAAAAGTTATAAACAATTTACATCAGTCAGGACATTGGTCACGGGAAAGATGTAGATGGAGAGGTCAAGTTTTCTTTTTTTTTCTTGTATTATTGTATTAAATATTTTAATCTGCTATGGTATTGAATTTGAAGTCTATCCAGTCAATAATAAAAAAAAATCGCTGGTTCATAGCTGTCAGGACATAAGAAGTTTCAAAGTCAATTTGGTCAGAGCAAGTTTTCTAACTCTTATAAATATGTTTTTCATTTTTTTTCATTTTATTTATTAAATATAAGTTCTCATCTTGCTTGGTTTTAAATTTCAAGTTAATCCTTCCAATAATAAAAAAAAAGTATTTATCATTTTCATTTCTGTCAGGTTGTCAGGACATTAGTCAAACTCCGTACAGTAATCGTTTCCGTTCCGGAACTATTTTCCTTTAATCCATCAAGTATCCAGAAAAAGATATCATTAAAAATGTCACATAAATACCCAATATTTTTTTTTATAATTTTATCACTTTGTGATTGCAAAACCTGATGCATTGGCTTGAATGTGTGAGCGTTATTCGATAACATCAGGAACGATAACGTCAAATGAAATTAAAAAGGCCAAATCAAGTAAACGTTTGAATCCAACTTATAGCTCTAGTTTTGTAAAAGTTGAAACCTTTCATATCATAAACGTTAATACATAAATAAGGCCGTTAGTGTTCTGGTTTGAAGTGTTTTACATTGTCTTATCTGGGCCTTTTATAGCTGACTATGCGGTATGGGTTTTGTTCATTGTTGAAGGCCGTACGGTGACCTATAGTTGTTAATGTTTGTGTCATTTTGGTCTTGTTATGGATAGTTGTCTCATTGGCAATCATACCGCATCTTCTTTTTCATAATGTATACCATAAACATTATTTTCACGAGCATTCATATTTGCGCTCACACCACATCTTCCTATATCTATTATGTAATAGTTGCCGCTGGACTATATTAAGCGCCCATCTAGCATGCATATTTATGTAATAGTTGCCGATGTACTACATTAAGCGCCCATCTAGCGTTCATTTTTATGTAATAGTTGCCGCTGTACTACATTAAGCGCCCATCTATTTATTTGTAGGTGTTAGCATTTTGAAAATTGAAAATTGTTTTCAAAAGTTTATATCAGCGATAAATGGTTATCTTTTGGTGAATCCAATAGATAGATAGTCATTTTTTTTTACTTGGATACTACCACGAGGGGCTTTGATAATGGTACATCGAAATATTCTAACCCCCAATTTGATGAAAAAATAATATTCCGTGCCAGCAGAGGACAACAGAATCCAAATTTTCTCCATGCTTTTTAGTGTTAAATTGTGAACCAGACAAGTTGATTAATAGCGATGAAATACTCAATAAAATTGTTAGTGCTTCGACAAAACAACCACACCCTACCTTTTTTAAAGTTTAATGGTTGCTTCCTTCTAGACAACGTTTGGACTGGTTATCATATACGTAGCTCCATCATGGGTTCTAAATCAACCACTGTGTTTAAATAGTAAATAAAAGGAAAGGGATTTTTTTGTATTAAGGGATATTATTGTTCCGTATTTGCATTTTGTTATTAGGGCATTTTTAAGTTATCGTACGACAATCGACTTTGAGCAAACTAAAAGAACACATGTACATCCAGTCAGAATGGGGCGTGCAAAGAGAAGCCACACTGTCAGCTGCATGATGGATTTTACCATTTTTGGCCGTACACCAATGTTGCTCTCGAAAAACCAGAGCAATGTAAAACGCTGAATTTTAAGTAAAGAATTCACCTACGGAACAATGAAACTAAAATTTGAAAGCCAGTTAAGAAAAATAAGAACAGAAACAATTGAAGAGGTGTCAAAGTGAAGTTAAAACATATTAAAATCCATCTATACGGGCTACTTTGTCCTAGCCGGGAGTTGAATCATGCGTTTCTTCGTAGTTTGTATGAAAACAACCTGTTTTAAATTATCGTTTTTTTGTTGCAAGTGACAAATATTTCATTTTGTTTAGTTTCTTTTGTTTCCTATTCTGACTTAGGACTTGCATTTCCTTTTCGAGTGCGTTTTACTGTTCGCATTGCTGTATGTTTTTCTTTCTTTATTGGCTAGACGTATAGAGGAGGGTTGTGATCTCACGAAACATATTTAACCCCGCAGCATTTATGCGCCTGTCCCAATTCCGGAGACTCTGTCCTCTTAAGTCTTGTATGATTTTAATTTAGTTCATTGTTATATTTCGTAGTTTGGTTTACTGCGAGCTGGTCAGTTTTCACTGATATATACTTCTAAATGTTGGGCACTAAGAACACCAAATAGCTCTCAAACGCTAACCTTATAAAAGAGATTTAAATCAACGTATTTGATCCCGGTTCAAAAGGTTTAATTTTTTTTGGATAGATGCATAACCTTAAAATTTCAGGATACTGTTATCCTATGTGATGTCTAATATGTTTCATAAAAAAACGACTTCTTCTTTTCATTATTTATTTTGTAACTAAAGCTGATTTGATATATTTCGTGCTATTCATTTATAACTAAGAATGATTGTTATCAGAGCCGTGTTTACATCAGTGTTTACAGGTACCCCTCTGTTCGCCCCTTTTCTATTTTTGATATTTTAATCAAAAGTTTAAAAAATCAAACTTTCAAAAAGTGAAAAAATCAAAATTGCACGTTAGATTTAGTATTTTAAAAGTTTGATCAAATTCCTAAACTATCAAATTTATAAACGATATTTAGAATTTTAATATTTTAATAATTTGGTTAAAATTTCAAAATTTCAAAACTTTAACACGATTTGAAATTTTGATATTTTAAAACTTTGATCAAAATTCTATGAATCTAAAATTTCAAAACTTTTTAAAACTTTGAATTGATAAGTGTTACACGGACCCTGTCGGCTGTTATCTGCTCTTTGGTCGGGTTGATAACTCTGTTATACATCTCACATTTCCAATCTCAATTTCAGTATCAACAATCGCATAAAAAAAATCATGTAAAATCTATCTAACATCATTTTACTAAGGGCAAATGAAAAAAGGCATGATTATCCCTAATAGAGCGATTTCAGTTTGCACAACTAATTTTCTCTGATGAGAACTGATTAAACAAATGAGATATCAGGTTGCTAGCATTATTTTTGAGTTGACAATGACTTACATTATGTTTCCTTTTCCTATAACTGAAAAGTTCTATAAACATTTACATTTCCCCCTCTAAATGTATGCAAACTTGGGTATTGTTTGAAACTTAAAAGAAAATATTTTATGTGGAGGGATTGAAACTATTTAAGTAAGAGCTAATCCTAGCAAGTGAAGGTTGAACAGTATTATTTTCAGTCATCAAAGTATGAGGTTTTTGTCGAGCCTTCGACTTTAGTCGAAAAAGCGAGACTAAGCGATCCTACATTCCGTCGTCGTCGTCGGCGGCGGCGTCCACAAATATTCACTCTGTGGTTAAAGTTTTTGAAAATTTAATAACTTTCTTAAACTATCCTGGGTTTGTACCAAACTTGGACAGAAGCTTGTTTATGATCATAAGATAGTATCCAGAAGTAAATTATGAAGAAACTAAAGTCTCAACTCATATATTGAGAGAATATGTTATAATTCATGTCATTTAAAAATCTAATTTTGAAAATTGCACTTAAGGCAAAATGACATTATTCTACAAATGCAACACATTCCTATCCTAAGCAGATATTCTAGGACAAAAGACAATAATCAGTTTATTACATAAGATCAATTCAATTCAAAGAAAAATACTATTCTAGACTTAAATCATTATATAAGATCATATATTCAAATGCACTAACAACGATTAAAACAAGAATGGTAGAAACAAAATTAGAATAAAAACCAAATTCATAAAGATAGCATGCACATTAAGTATAATTTTTATTTCAGAAACTGCCTGTCAGATTGAAGTCTCACATGAAGTGCGTGAACCACCAAAAAAGAAGACAAAACATGAAAACTAAACAAAAAATTGTCGTTCTAGATATCTTTCTGTTATAAGTAAATATCGTCGAAACTTTGTTTGCAAGTAAGGTGAACTGGAAATGTAACGTCCTGCATTCACGGAAAGACATTCACTACGTAAAGAGTGAAAGTAATATCTGCTTAAGGGGGCTCCTGGGTATATATCAAATTGTTTTTCTAATATAGGATTTCGCTATATCTTTTTATAAATAAACTTTATCTCACACCACATCTTCCTATATCTATTTATCATATACTTAAAAGAAAAATGAACTAAAAAAATGGGGTCACAGTTCATTTAAGCTCACACTCTGCGTCCGGAAGAAGCATACATTTTTGTTTGTTTCCTTTTTTTCTGTTGAACTAATAGGAGAAATAGAGGTAATATCGAAATAAAAAAAAAACTAATAAGAGAAATAGCTTTAATTTTACAATTATTTAGTTTATGTACAGCTTATTTGAAAACAGTAATAAAGAATGTAGGACACCAATGAGTTAAAGAAGATATTTCAAATTGAATGCCAAAAATGACATTTTTGCACCAAAGGGAAATAATTTTGAGCTCTTTTAATGATATAAATATTTAAAAAGTCATATGGGGCTAAACCGAATCGATTTTTTTGGTTGAATTTTGTACCATATCAGAGAGTAATAACTAATAGTATAAAAAATAAAGGTTTAATATTTTGCTGAAATTTTTGTACCCACGAGCCACCTTAAGTAATTATATAATTAATTAGCTTTTTTTTTATTAAATAAACAAGGGTAAATATTAATGTTGGTGAATGTGGAAAAGAGCCTGTCTGGAAACTACAGATGCACATTCCAGGAAAATTTCAAATCTATCTTTACCCTTCCCCTCCCTAGGAAAAGATATTGATTCAGAAGTATATACAAAATTTCTTTGTTTTAATGGTAATACGGAAACTTGAGTTGCAAAAATAGAAACTAGCTTGAAAAATTAGTGCGAGAAAAAAATACTATATAATCAAAAACACGACAACAGAAAACAAACATATAATATGACGGTTCTACAAAGCAGGTTAAAAAGGGAAATTGGGGGATATTTGAACTGGTTCGTTTTGTCTTTCAACCGGTCACGTTTGATCCCCATTTGATGACAAACATATATTAAAATGTGCACAAAAGCATTAGTGGGTATTCTATTTTTTTATTCCAATTTGGGAGTTTTTCATATATTTCTTGGTATACAACTGTTGCCTTTTTCTATCTAACTATGTAATTTGTATTTTATAGTTTGTATTTTGTATTTCTCAGTGTGCAAATTTTTTTTCTCAGTGTATATATGTATATATTCTCAATTTGTAAATATAGTTCACAGTCTATATTTTTTTGGAACTGTTTAAATCTTAATGTTGTTTTTTTCTCTGAATTTATGTGTGTAATTCAGTATGACGATACATTTTACTCTCAAAATTAAATTAATTGATGTTGTAAAAATATATATTTACTTCAATACTCCTAACATAACAAATATTATAATTAAATTTTACTGTGAATGTTGTTTTAGTTAATAGATATAAGAAGATATGGAATGAGTGCCAATGAGACAACTCTCCATTCAAGTTACAAATTGTAAAATTAAACCATTACAGGTCAAATTACGGTCTTCAACACGGAGCATTGACTCACATCGAACAGTAAGCTATAAAGGGCCCTAAAAATTGCAAATGCTGCCTACAGATGCAAAATTCATCAACATTTCACAGTAAGGCATCCTGAAAATATGAATGTTATTTACATACTAGAATGTTCGGTGTGTGGCCTCCAATATGTTGGTGAGTCAAAACAGCTTTTCAACAAACGCCTCAATGGCCATAGGAGTGATATCTCAAAGAAGCCAATTTTCCCAGTTTCTCAGCATTTCAGACAGTCGGGTCACAAACTTGATGACTTTAACCGCATGACAATTCTAGTGATTAAACAGAACATTCACTGGAGTGATGCCCAGCTACAGGTTCGGGAAAGCTTTTGGATAAAGCAACTTAATGTACATCATCCAAACGGCATCAAGAAGAAATACTAACAGTTTTGTTTTTCACCCATTTGTATTGTTAATATACTCATTCACGTATATTGAATTATAGTGTTTTGTTTATATTATGATATTCAGGATTTTGGATTAAAATCAATCGACCAAAACTTATTTGTATTATTACTGATCTATTTTTGCACCTTAAACATTATGTATCAGTTTTGTTAAAAAATTTGACACTGAGGAAGGCCATTTGTTGAGCCGAAATATTTGTCAACCCGATTTAATAACAACAGTTTCGTATAATAACATCTTATTTCAGTACCGTTGTGCAAATTTTTAGACTAATATAATGTTTTCCTTATTTGCATAGAATTGTCTATTCTAGACGATCCGGTACATAGTAAATTTGCTGGTTGGTCCTTTTTATAGACTTTTATATATATAAGAAACAGCAAAAACAACTACCACACAATAAACATTCAAAAATAAGAAAGCAATGAATGATGAAGTTAAATTAGAAATATGCCTTTGTGTGCTTCTTTGTTAAACATTTGTTGTTGTTTTTTGTTGTTATTAAGACGCTGGTGTACATCCTGTTATTATTGTTTATAATAATTTCGTATTTTTGTCTTTCATTTTTACCAAATCGCTTTGTCTATATGCCTTTTAGTTGGATACTTCGAAAACTTATTTGTTGCTTGTCTTTCATTTTTGCTATGTGCTTTGTATTTATGCCTTTTTATGTTTCTTTGCTACACATATGACGTGGCTCTGTACTTATACTGTAAATATCGTCATTTTGTTATTATACTATGGTAAATTGGTATATTATTGAATTAAATGATTGCTATATGCCATTTCGTGCTTCTTTGTTACACTTTTTTTTTAGTGATTAAGATTATAACACAATGTTGACTGCAATGTTGACTGCTGTATTTTTGACATTTTTACCTATTAATTCTGTTTGTTTTGTTCACGCATCGTTGTCAATATAATAGTATTCAATGCGACTGTCCTACAAGTGAGAAGTTTAGTTACGTTTTATTCCAGGTTCAATGCACCATTTTGTACATGAGAAATCAGGAATATGACAGTTGTTGTCCATTCGTTTGATGTGTTATAGCTTTTGATTTTACCATTTGGTTATGGACTTTCCTTTTAGAATATTCCTCGGAGTTCAGTATTTTTCTGATTCTACTTTTTATATCTAAATAATAATTTTTAATACATTTGCAGTAAACCATGAGATGATAATTGAACACACCAAAAGGCGCCTCTTTTAAAATCTCGTCTAAATTTTTTAGGGTTAATTGTCATTTTTTATGACATAAATAAAAAAAAAGATAAGATGTGGTATGATTGTCAATGAGCCAACGATCCATAAGAATTCAAATGAAGAAGATATACGCAATTTTAAGTAGCCGCATGGCCTTCATGGCTGTAGTTTATTAAATAAAATTGAGAATGGAAATGGGGAATGTGTCAGAGAGACAACAACCCGACCGTAGAGAAAAAAAAACAAAAAAAAAACAACAGCAGAAGGTCACCAACAGGTCTTCAATGTAGCGAGAAATTCCCGCACCCGGAGGCGTCCTTCAGCTGGCCCTTTACTAGTTCAGTGATAATGAACGCCATACTAATTTCCATATTGTACACAAGAAACTAAAATTAGAATAATACAAGACTAACAAAGGCCAGAGGCTCCTGACTTGGGACAGGCGCAAAAATGCGGCGGGATTAAACATGTTTGTTAGATCTCAACCCTCCTCCTATACCTCTAGCCAACGTAGAAAAGTAAACGCATAACAATACGCACATTAAAATTCAGTTCAAGAGAAGTCCGAGTTTGATGTCAGAAGATGTAACCAAAGAAAATAAACAAAATGACAATAATACAATAATACATAAATAACAACAGCAGTTAACTGACATGCCAGCTCCACACTTCAATTAAACTGACTGAAAGATTATGATTTCATCATATGAACATCAGACACAATCATTCCCGTTAGGGGTTTAGTATCATACCATCATAACATATATGAGAAGACCATAACCCGTGTCATGCCAACAACTGGTTTTTGAATAAATGTGTTTAGTTCCGACACAAAGACCCTATAAGTGGATCAATATTAACGCCAAAATATGCAATCTTTAATGACCTGACAACAGTATCGTAACTATATCCCTTCTTAATAAGTCTAATATGCAATATTGATATCAACTAGTTCGCAGTTTAATCAGAAACTTATTGATTATTTAACGCAAAACTTCACATCTTCAAGGTTACCATGATACGGAAAGTCTTGATCAAGATTACGATGAAATGGTAGGTCTTGTTCAAGGTTACGATTACACGGTAAGTTTTATTCAAGGTAACAATGATACGGTAAGTCTTTTTCATAATTACGATGATACGGTTTGTTTTATTCAAGGTTACGATGATACGGTAAGTCTTGTTCAAGGTTAAGATGATACGGAAAGTTTCATTCAACGTGACGATGATACAGTAGGTCTGGTTCAATGTTAAGATGATACGGTAAGTTTTATTCAAGGTTACGATGATACGGTTAGTTTTATTTAAAGTTACGATGATACGGTTAGTTTTATTAAAGGTAACGATGATACGGTTAGTCTTATTCAAGGTTTCAATGATACGATAAGTCTTGTTCAATGGTACGATGATATGGTTAGTTTAATTCAAGGTTATGATGATACGGTTAGTTTTATTCAAGTTAACGATGATACGGTTAGTTTTATTCAAGTTTACGATGATACGATTAGTTTTATTCAAGGCTACGATGAGACTGTTAGTTTTGTTTAAAGTTATGATGATACGGTAAGTTTTATTCAAGGTTACAATGATACGGTTAGTTTTATTCAAGGTTACGATGATACGGTTAGTTTTATTCAAGGTTACGATGATACGGTTAGTATTATTTCAAGATTTCGATGATACGGTTAGTTTAATTTAAAGTTACGATCGTACGGTTTGTTTTATTCAATGTTACGAGGATACGATTAGTTTTATTCAAGGTTACGATGATACGGTTAGTTTTATTCAAGGTAACGATAATAACGTTAATTTAATTTAAGGTTACGATGATACGGTAAGTTTTATTCAAGGTTACGATGATACAGTTAGCTTTATTTCAAGGTTACGATGATACGGTTAGTTTAATTTAAAGTTATGATGATACGGTAAGTTTTATTTAAGGTAACGATGATACGGTTAGTCTTATTCAAGGTTACGATAATACGGTTAGTATAATTTAAAATGACGATGATACGGTAGGTTTATTTCAAGGTTTCAATGATACGGTTAGTTTTATTTAAAGTTACGATGATATGGTAAATTTTATTCAAGGTAACGATGATATGGTTAGTTTAATTCAAGTTTACGATGATACGGTTAGTTGTATTCAAGTTTAAGATAATACGATTAGTTTTATTCAAGGCTACGATGATACGGTTAGTTTTATTCAAGGTTACGATGATACGGTTAGTCTTATTCAAGGTTACGATGATACGGTTAGTCTTATTTAAGGTTTCAATGATACGGTAAGTCTTGTTCAATGGTAAGATGATACGGAAAGTTTAATTCAACGTTACGATGATACGAAAAGTTTAATTCAACGTTACGATGATAAAGTGGGTTTGGTTCAAGGTTACGATGATACGGTAAGTTTTATTAAAGGTAACGATGATACGGTTGGTCTTATTCAAGGCCACAATAATACAGTTGGTCTAGTTCAAGGTTACGATGATACGGTAAGTTTTTTTTCAAGGTAACGATGATACAGTGGATTTATTAAATGTTACGATTAAACGGTAAGTTTTATTAAAGGTAACGATGATACGGTTAGTCTTTTTCAAGGTAACAATGATACGGTAACTCTTGTTCAAGGTTACAATGATACGATAAGTCTTGTTCAAGGTTGCAATGATACGGTAAGTCTTGTTCAAGGTTAAGATGATACGGTAAGTTTTATCCAAGGTTACGATGATACGATAAGTTTCATTCAAGGTAACAATTATACGGTAGGTATTGTTCATAGAAACAATGATACGGTAATTCAAGGTTATGATGACACGGTTAGTTTAATTTAAAGTTAAGATCGTACGGTTAGTTTTATTCAAGGTTATGATGATACGGTTAGTTTTATTCAAGGTTATGATGACACGGTTAGTTTAATTTAAAGTTAAGATCGTACGGTTAGTTTTATTCAAGGTTATGATGATACGGTTAGTTTTATTTAAAGTTACGATGATACGGTAAGTTTTATTCAAGGTTACGATGATACGGTTAGTTTAATTTAAGGTTACGATGATACGGTAAGTTTTGTTTAAAGTTACGATTATACGGTAAGTTTTATTCAAGGTTACGATGATACGGTAAGTTTTTTCAAGGTTACGATGACACGGTTAGTTTTATTTAAAGTTACGATGATACGGTAAGTTTTATTCAAGGTTATGATGATACGGTTAGTTTTATTCAAGGTTATGATGATACGGTAGGTTTTATTCAAGATTACGATGATACGGTTAGTTTTATTTTAAGTTAAGATGATACGGTTAGTTTTATTCAAGGTTACGATGATACGGTAAGTTTTATTCAAGGTTACGAAGACACGGTTAGTTTTATTTTAAGTTAAGATGATACGGTAAGTTTTATTCAAGGCTACGATGACATGGTTTGTTTTATTCAAGGTTACGATGATACGGTTAGTTTTATCTTAAGTTAAGATGGTACGGTAAGTTTTATTCGAGGTTACGATGATACGGTTATTTTTATTCAAGGTTATGATGATACGGTGAGTTTTATTCAAGGTTACGATAATACGGTTAGTTTTATTCAAGGTGACGATGATATTGTTAGTTTTATTCAAGGTTTTGATGATACAGTTAGTTTTATATAATGATACGATGATACGGTAAGTTTTATTCAAGGTTACTGTGATACGGTTAGTTTTATGTAAAGTTACGATGATACGGTTAGTCTTATTCAAGGTTACGATGATACGGTTAGTTTTATTCAAGGTTATGATGATAAGGTTAGTTTTATTCAAGGTTACGATGATACGGTTAGTTTTATTTTAAGTTAAGATGATACGGTAAGTTTTATTCAAGTTTACGATGATACGGTTAGTTTTATTTAAGATTACGATGATACGGTTAGTTTTATTCAAGGCTACGATGATACGGTAATTTTTTTTCAAGGTTACGATGACACGGTTTGTTTTATTTAAAGTTACAATGATACGGTACGTTTTATTCAAGGTTACGATGATACGGTTAGTTTTATTTTAAGTTAAGATGGTACGGTAAGATTTATTCAAGGTTACGATGATACGGTTAGTTTTATTCAAAGTAATGATGATACGGTTAGTTTTATTCAAGGTTACGATATAACGGTTAGTTTTATTCAAGGTTACGATGATACAGTTAGTTTTATTCAAGGTAACGATGATACGGTTAGTTTCATTTCAGGTTACCATGATACAGTAAGTTTTATTCAAGGTTATGATGACACGGTTAGTTTAATTTAAAGTTAAGATCGTACGGTAACCTCGGTAAGTTTTATTCGAGGTTACGATGATACGGTTATTTTTATTCAAGGTTATGATGATACGGTGAGTTTTATTCAAGGTTACGATAATACGGTTAGTTTTATTCAAGGTGACGATGATATTGTTAGTTTTATTCAAGGTTTTGATGATACGGTTAGTTTTATATAATGATACGATGATACGGTAAGTTTTATTCAAGGTTACTGTGATACAGTTAGTTTTATGTAAAGTTACGATGATACGGTTAGTCTTATTCAAGGTTATGATGATACGGTTAGTTTTATTCAAGGTTATGATGATACGGTTAGTTTTATTCAAGGTTACGATGATACGTTTAGTTTTATTTTAAGTTAAGATGATACGGTAAGTTTTATTCAAGGTTACGATGATACGGTTAGTTTTATTTAAGATTACGATGATACGGTTAGTTTTATTCAAGGCTACGATGATACGGTAATTTTTGTTCAAGGTTACAATGACACGGTTTGTTTTATTTAAAGTTACAATGATACGGTACGTTTTATTCAAGGTTACGATGATACGGTTAGTTTTATTTTAAGTTAAGATGGTACGGTAAGATTTATTCAAGGTTACGATGATACGGTTAGTTTTATTCAAGGTAATGATGATACGGTTAGTTTTATTCAAGGTTACGATGATACGTTTAGTTTTATTCAAGGTGACGATGATATGGTTAGTTTTATTCAAGGTTTTGATGATACGGTAAGTTTTATTCAAGGTTACGATGATACGGTAAGTTTTATTCAAGGTTAATGTGATACGGTTAGTTTTATGTAAAGTTACGATGATACGGTAGGTTTTATTCAAGGTTAAGATGGTACGGTAAGTTTTATTCAAGGTTACGATGATACGGTAAGTTTTATTTTAAGTTAAGATTGTACGGTAAGTTTTATTTAAAGTTACGATGGTACGGTTTGTTTTATTCAAGGTTACGATGATACGGTTAGTTTTATTCAAGGTTACGATGATACGGTTAGTTTTATTGAAAGTTACGACGATACGGAAAGTTTTATTCAAGGTTACGAATCGTGCTTATTACATATTAACAAATCAAATAAACACGTATTATTAATTGATATTTCAATATCGAATTGATCTGTGAAATATATGCAGAAAAAAACGAAAATGAATAACTGACAGTTGATCGGATAAGTGGATATCAGCAGTTATATGCAGTCGTATCACCTTCATCAACCTATACTCACATGTCGCCTCATAAAAAAATGAAGTTCAATCTTTACTTGTGGTTCTTTATAAAAAAAGCGGCTACAAGGCTATTATATGTAAGAAAACAAAGGTATTCAATTATAAGAAAGTTGATGAGTGGTGAATTTTAAAACGCATCACACAGTATAACATAAAGTATGATACCAAATTTCAGTACACAATGATTTATAGTTCCAGCATGACAAAGGCGCCGATAATTTTGTGGGGTAAAACAGAATACTACTTATTTGAAGTAAATATTTACTTTAATCATTCATAAAACTCAGTCAATAAAGGCATTCAATCACATAGCAACTGGTTGTAATCACTTATAAAATACTAAAACAATGGTAACACATGCTTTTAATTTTTTTAATAAATATAAATACATTTTTAAAAGATAATCATTTTCAATACAAATACAATGTTTCATCTTCTCTCCCTCCCACGCACTCTCATGTATACATGTATTGAAATACAACAACACGTATCGTTATACACACTTTCACGCGTAAATATTGTTATAGACATTAATTAATTTTTTTAAAGAAATGTTTCAATTTTAGAGAAACTCAATCAAAAACTTTATAAAAGAAAACCATAAAAAATCAGAAATATTTGATAAAGCTATGTTCCTAAATGATAAGAACTCAAAAGTAACCGAAATATTATATAATTGACCCGGGGATAAGACTATTTTTCATAATTTCCAAATTTTTACTCCTACCCTTTTAAGCGATTTGTACTGAATCCTTGACAAATCACTTCCCTTCAAAAGTCATTGATCGTAAACAAAGTTTTGAGCTTTAGAGGTAGTCATAATGAAATTGTTTACAAGTAGCACTTGTCATATTGCTAGAGAGTGGATACTCTGACTAAAAGTCCAACAGTTCACTTAACCCGCTTATACCTTGTTTGTTAATTTTCCTTTCGTTTGTGTTTTTAAAATGGAGTTTTCTTCCGATTAGCTACATATGTTGCTATACTATTGATGGCTCCTACTTTTGCACTCAGATCTCGAATTTTCGTATATTTATCTATTGCTGTTGATGAGAGATTGCTTAGTGTGTCCACAAAGAAGAAAATTGTCAAATCTGCCACGGATAACTGAAAAATAAAAGACATTTTTTTTACTTTTTACTTTTCTCAATATTTATTTAAAAAATAAATAATAAAAATCTGAGATTACACCCTCCGCGCCTTCGGTAGGAAGGTCTGAATTCGAAGTCCTGTTTTCAAATTGGTCTACATTGAGGTTCATTGGGTCCAAACTTAAACTGGTAAATGTCCAACTTATTTCTTTTTTTTTTAGTTTTTAGACCACATTCATTGTTTGTCAGAAACCTATGCTGTGTTAAATTTTAATCACAATCCAAATTCAGAGATGTATCAAGCTTGCCAAACTGATCAGTGTTCGAACTCTGCAGTCGTGTGCAGCTGCGCCCTGCATTCTCAAATTCAAAGGATGTACGATGACCTGTTTTTTTTTGTTGTTTTTTTTTCTGTGTCATTTGGCCTTTTGAGGAGAGACGTCACATTGGCAAATCATACAACATCTTCTTTTGTTTATATCAACGTACTTTCATGAAAGATTTGAACATTATTTGAATAGCTGAATGAGATTACGTATAGGTACAATGTATAAGTGAAGATGCTCGAAAAAGGAATATTAGTCTGGAGGCTTAAGTGGGTCATCATTTTGTCTGTGCAAATTTATAAACAAACAACCAAGTTCGATCTAAATGTGCCGCCTCTCACGCCACTTGTCGTACTTTGGAGATACTCTGTTCTGAATATACAAGAAATGTTCCACAACTAATCGTGAAGCAACAGATCATAAATTTTCCATAGTATACACTTCAATACATACCTTTCCTCCCACTATAAATCCACTGTTTGTCTGATTGGCATCCAATGCCTTTTCTAGGTAGGCCATAATGGCAGGTAGTTTGGTATCCACTATAGACTTAACGGCTTCAGCCTAAAATATAAAGAGGACAGTCTTTAATGATAGCAGATGTATGTTAGGTTTCTGTGCCGTTGATTTACCAAGCTGATGCGGTGTACATCATATTACATATTTTACAAAATGTAGGTAACGTTCCAAAAAGGGAAAAGATAATTCCGATTAAAGCTGTTAAAAATGTATAATTACATAATAAAGTCTTAAAGTTTCCTAGTCAGAAAAATTGTTGGGATAATACTTACAGATATTCATAAAAATAAGTTTAAAATTTTAATATGTGGGCAGTTTATTGACGTTTTCTGGGTTAGAGACTGTGACGTTTTGATGACAAAAACAAGAAACAAGCGGCACTATTCTGCAAACAAGTAGGATGAATTATGAAGCTTGAAAGAAAGGTTTTGTTAATTTCAAAGATTTTATGTTTTTCTGTGGAACCATCGAACAAATGGTGTTATAAATTTAAGAATTGAATGAATCTTTTTGTAACTTCATTGAAGTCCAAAAGAGTTGATCGAAGTGTATTTTGTATGAAGCGCTTCATTCTAAAAAATATGTGCACGGTCAACGCTTTTACAACCCTATGAAGTTACAAAAAAAAGCATTTCAAAAATTTATAATAACATTTTTTAGCTAGGATAATGAGAACACGATTTTTATCAAGTTTTTATTTATTTTACATGTGCACTTTATTGTGGGACCTCTTGTCATCATAAATGATAAATTTTATTGTGTTATGAAATTGCTTAAGGAATATTGTGAGATTGCACAGTAGCCAATCAGAATCACGTATTATAATTAAACATAAATGTAATGTAATTATTATCTATTATTTATACTGTTGGTGCTGATATGTGTAGTTATAGTGCCAGATTTACTGGTATAAACTTACCTTCGCAGCCTCCTCTTTGATAAAAACAGGCTTTGTACAATCAACAGTGAAATCTGCTATTGTCGTCATCACTTCATCTATCTTTGCTTTTTCCATGTCATTACTTCCAAAGAGACCTAGAAAATATATTTCTATATTCTTCTAACACATTCTTAAAACTTCAACTGTATTCACATTCTTGTATAGATCAGTTAATACGATTGTTTACTTCACCTCCCGGAAGTGTTTTTAGCTATTTTCCAATGCGTTTATTTTGAAAGCAGGGCTATATATATATATATATATATAACTGTAATAATCAAAAATATGGTTACGTTTAGAACATACGGACATTTTTATATTTCCTAAACTACAATATTTTTTTTTTATCGAAACCAAATAGCAAACTAGTGGGGAAGAAAAAATATACTACACATTCTAGTATAAACGGGACAAAGGCTTGATATTCAGAAAACCGCTTAAGTCAAGATATTCAATTGCATCCTCAATTTGTCGTAAATCCGTTTGTTTGGGACAAATCTTAACATTAGTAATTATATGCATATCAGCCCAGGGTCATACAAACCATTTTTTTTAAAGGGGAAAAGAGAGGTTAGGAGAAACGATTTAGAAAAAAATGTTATTATTATGTCATAAGTTATACTTGATGGAAATCGATTTATATCAAAAAAAAAAAAAAACATACCAAATTGTCCTGCAAGATATCTGTCGACGACCAATTTCTGTGTCAGTTCTTTTCCATTTACTTCTAACACTGGTAAAAATCCTAACGGAGTTTCTGAAACAAATAACACTCAAAAATAACACACATTGGTTTAATGCCATGTAATCCATCAGCTATCACATAATTTTAAATTATTAGCTGCACTGCGTAAAGTTCTTATTTTATGATATAGATTTACGAGATGGTATGTATACTGTCACCAAAAGTTTCATTTCTGCATTACCTTTGCAAGGTTATGTTAACAATGACATCAAAAGCCATATTTTCTTCAAAGTTTTACAAATGATCTAAATTGGACTTGGTGAGTTGTTGTTTTAACACCCATGTAGTTGTTTGGTGTACTGCGGGGTATTTTTGGCGATTTCTATTATATCTTTGATGTATTATGCATATCTTTAATTGTGTATTAGGGAATGATTGCTACATTTCAAAACATTCTTAAACACGATTAAATATGGGTTGGGTGTCATGTAGGGATGATGAAAAGATTTGAAACAGTTAACGTGTAACTAAATATACTTATATATTAAACTACATTGAAAACAAAGAAAAGACAAACAAAAACAAAAAAAGAAAAAGAAAAGAAGAACGAGAAGTTGCATGATTTCATAAACCTACGTTATGTCAGTCCAACATAACGTAGGTTTATGAAATCATGCAACTTCTCGTTCTTCTTTTCTTTTTCTTTTTTTGTTTTTGTTTGTCTTTTCTTTGTTTTCAATGTAGTTTTTGTAATAGAATGAATGTTTTTAGCTTGTTATGAAATAACTTATTCGTACCGATGTGGCAATGAATAGTATGAAAATAGGTTCATTTACCTTTATTGATTATTTTTAACTTAAAAAACTGTAAACGCAAATGATCTATTTAGTATAAAAAGATCAGTTTTAAAAGCATGTTGAGTAATTAATAGAAAACTGGATAAGTATAAAAAGTTATAAATAAAACAATTGTTGGCTTTCAATGATCAAATAAAAGAAGATATAATTTTTATGACATTCACCGTCGGTGGTTAGCTTCCGTAAATATGGTATCTTTGCTGTTGATAAATCATTGTACCAACCTCAACAAAAGTCAGTAATTATATAATGTTGGAGTGCTTAACAATGGTTGACAGCCAATAGAATATGATACATACAAGTAATGTAATGTAATTATGACCCTTTTAGGTTTAAAGGACACCATTTAGTGACCTCTTGCGGATAATTATTATTAGTCACGATGACTTTTGAGTGCCTCCAATGTTTATACATAGTTAATGTACTAGTAGGTAGATCACGATTTAAATCTCATTTCAAATAATTTTAAACACGCACTTTATTATTGATCTTAATCAACTTATATATTTAATGTTCTAATTTATGTTTCTTGATATTTAATTCCAAAACAAACACATATTTTAAATTTGATAATGATTTGATTGATCTTTTAAATAGATGGTTTGACCAAATACCAGAGAGGTTATAATGTAGTGACACTTACGACGCCATTGAAGAAATTGAATATATATTTATCACACCATTCTAAGTGAATTCGTTTTACCCCAAGTATTGTCTTAAATTGAGGAAGTATAACAGTATTGAGTCAATTTTCAAAATAAACATATAAAATTGAAAAAAGTATACTGACAATTATTGTCTGAATATTATTATTTAACTTTGATGATCATATGAAAAGATCTAAAATATTTTAATAACATGACCATTGAGGGATGAAATCATGTTAATATAGATAAATTCAACGTTTAAAAAGTAAAATGAAAACACCCAAACCTAAATATCATCACTTGTATTGTCTTAATGTTCAGCATCATGCTATCCCATATATATACAATAAAAAATGAAAGGATTTTACATATTCATCCCTAAGCTATTTACGAAGGCGAATTGAAAAAAAAGATTTCTATAAAAATTTCCATTCGTACTACAAAAGACATAATTTTCTACTAAAGGTTTCAATCATGCGAGCTGACTGTTTTAATCATGCGAGCTGACTGTTTCAAGCATGCGAGCTGACTGTTTTAATCATGCGATCTGACTGTTTTAATCATGCGAGCTGACTGTTTTAATCATGCGAGCTGACTGTTTCAATCATGCGAGCTGACTGTTTTAATCATGCGAGCTGACTGTTTTAATCATGCGAGCTGACTGTTTTAATCATGCGAGCTGACTGTTTTAATCATGCGAGCTGACTGTTTCAATCATGCGAGCTGACTGTTTCAATCATGCGAGCTGACTGTTTTAATCATGCGAGCTGACTGTTTTAATCATGCGAGCTGACTGTTTTAATCATGCGAGCTGACTGTTTCAATCATGCGAGCTGACTGTTTCAATCATGCGAGCTGACTGTTTTAATCATGCGAGCTGACTGTTTTAATCATGCGAGCTGACTGTTTTGTTTCTAATAAAGGTTTTAATCATGCGAGCTGACTGTTTTGTTTCTAATAAAGGTTTTAATCATGCGAGCTGACTGTTTTGTCTGTTTTAACCATGCGAGCTGACTGTTTTGTCTGTTTTGACTGTTTTGACTGTTTTGTCTGTTTTCGATGATATCGATTTGACATGGCTCGGTACATTTGTACTTGTGAATCCCGTCAATGTATTGTTAGTTTTGAGATCTTTCATTTTTGCTAGTATGCTTTGTACATGTTACTTTTTTGTTGTTCTTTGATACATATGACGTTGTTCTGTACTTTTAATCATCCCGCCATTATGGTATTGTTTAATTATAATTTTTGCATACTTTGAATGAAATCTGTTTGTATATCTCTTCCTCGAGCTCTGTGATGTTTACATTCTGATGCCAAACACGGGATTCTACACGAGCGTTGATGTTAATCT